>NW_021680349.1:851562-1010799 GCF_001412515.2 Diachasma alloeum
ACATTTTTATTAAATATAAAAATTATTTTCATTAAACACTTTTATTAAATTAACAAAATGAATTGCGTTGAACACTTTTAGTAAATTAATGAAATGAATAGGAATATTAATAACATCGCATTGTTCAATACACTCCAAAATTTATTCGCTTCATTCAAATAAAAAGCAGGATTATACACCACTGCAAAGACCCTCTCTTCGTGACAGTCAAGAGTGAACTGAATTTCTCTCTCGCAAATTCATTTTTCCTAAATTTTATTTCCCGAATTTCTTAGAAATGCAAAACAAAGCCCATTCCGAGAAAACACAGGGGCATTTAAATCCACACCTCGGAGGTGGTACGGATTGGGGGAAGCGCTCGAGTTCGAAAAAATCGATATGAGGGGAAATGCGACTATAACGAATGCGACTATAACGAGAGTCTACTGTACCTTGGAATTGAATTTTTTTTAGAGTGCATTAAAATTGGCAAAATGTGGCCACATCAGCAGCACCAGTATCACCCTGGTATACCATCGTTAACAGAACAAATCGACACGAAGCAGTATCAAGCCATAATGCCACCTGATACTGCTGGCCAAACCATGACGATGCATCAGCATCAAAGAGAACCCGCACGGGAAGCCACTGCTTGTTCAAGGTCAGTCAGATGATTCCGGGGGAACATAAGCTTCAACGCGTCATTCACATTATTATTCCTTGTTTGAGAGAGAAAAAAATACTAATGCCCTCAGCCCCCCCTGCCCTCTTTTCCGGCCTCTTTCTTGTGAATTTTTTGACTCGGATGATCATGAAGATCTTGTCCAGACGATTCACTGGACCCGTTCTGGTCTCGTCAACTCCCATCGCTTGCCCTTGGGGCATCTTCGTCCGTATGTGTGTGTAATCGTCAAATTTTCAGTGAACGAAATTGCGTAACCGACCGATTAGAGCGATGAACCGGGACGACACAAGTTTGTTTGACCAGTCAAATCAATTTCTAGTTAATCTTTCTCAGATCAATTTTCTGTGTTTCGCATTCTCTCTTTTGCATGAAAAATTGAATTCGCTGACAGGCGCAATTTTTACACGCCAGATTAACTGCGCAGTGGAGGATTCAAGGGACTAGTACCCAGCTGTGAAGAGTTGTTGTAGAAAAGAAATAGTTGTTGGTCAACTGAACTTTAAAAAGGTGGATAATGAAAGAAATGATATTCACAAAGCTGGTTCTTCGGCTTCGGCTGAACCAGGAAAGTCAGGTGGTTTCATTGTCTCTGAATGATTATTTAATTTGATGAATATTTCATTCATCGATAAACTGCACGAGACGGACACATGTGCCATCAGTGGAACTAATAGAAAACATTTTCTGATGGGTCATCAGTGAAGGCTGAACCGGGTATTTAGGCATTTTAATGAGATTACAAGGTTGCATTCCGGGGGAATTGCTTGTTGCTCTCATTGAAGAGCTCGTGAAGAGTGTTTGTTTATTGATTATTAAGGTTTTATTCTCACAGTGAGGGTTTCCCCGGCGGTCGAAGAAAGTCTAAGGACTATTTTGTAGTGTTAGTCGGTAAATCTCATGCTTTACGCTCATAAATTTTTGTTACCCGTCACTGTAATAACTCTTGGCAGTACTTGCACACATGAATGATTATAGAACCGAGGTAATCTTTTTACGATGTGCAGAATATTGAACAAAGTGGACGCATCAGAATAAAAGTCAGGCATGAATATAAACGTTTAGAACCATAGATATCAGCAATTTAAGGTGTTTCATCTGAAATGTTGAAATAATTTTAAAAAATGGAAAAATTTAGGGAATAAGTGTCTGAGTACACTACATCACTGGGAATTTTTCCAAAATTTTTGCACAATATTGCGTTTGAGAAAAAAAATGTTGAATTTTCAATGTTTTTGTGTCATCTCCACCCGTAAGACCGAGATTATGGCGTTCTAAATTCGAAGATTTTTTCTGACACCTCTTAAATCAATGAAGAATGCGCCAAAAACTAGTATGCGAGAAAGTAAATCTTGATTTCACTTTCATGGGACTTAGCCCTGTTCTAGATCTTTTGACCAAGATATACTGAAAAATAAAGCCCCAAATCGTCGATTTCTGCGGTTTTTTGGTCACTTCACCATGAGATGTGACAATGCCACTGTCGACCTCATTGGCGCGAAATTTAAATACCGGTACGAATATTGTAGTCATTCGGTATAAATTTTACGGAGAATATTGATTGCATCAAAAAATAACAAAATGTAGTATACTATTTTTAAATACTTTTATTATTCTCAACTTTGTTCGCAAAACCATCTGTTTTCTCATTGTTTCTAAGTCTACAACTCGTCGCCCTCCAATTCAAGCGATTTTTACTCGTGTACCCATCGTCCTCATTGTTGTCATCGGTCTTTGTCCTACGCTTTCTCGTCTCCGTTTGTTACGTATGTAAATTATACACTGCGTCCGTTACTAATTTACTGTTTCAATGTTTAGTATTTTTAATTGGAGGTAAACGATCCGTTTTTTATTTGTTTTTATCACTCTCAATGGATTTAACGTGGGGCCACTTTTTCTGTGCATTTTTATGCACTTCCGATAATTATCAAGAAAATTTTGAAAAATAATGCAATACGCGTAACTGATTGCAAAAAAAAAATTAATTAATTCACGAAAAACATTGACACTTAAAACGTCAATACTATAATGGAAAACTTTATTGGAAAATTTGGATTTTTTGTGTTCAGCAATTGAATCAGGGCTCGACAACAATAAGACTCCGTTTCTATTCCACCTCCCGGAGATCTACACTTGAAAGACTTTAATCCACTTTCGCACTGTTTCAAACTATGATTTCACTTGACACTCGATGCAGATTTGGGTTCACCTACGTATTATCCAGCCATTGACTTGCGAGAATCTTCCCACAGTGGTTCAACAGGTAAAAGGTCATTTACCTGATTGTACGGATATGGACACACTATCAATTCTCACTAATCCCCAACATCTTCATATTTTGCTTTCCGATTACGTCAGCAGTCGTATGCTAATGATGATAATAATGTGTTCCGCAAAGGGTTCTCTACCAAAGCCCCAAGTTTATGACTCGAGTTAACTCATATTTTTGGGTTTTCGATCGCCATTTCTATTCATAATGCGTCATATCGTTACTTCTGATATTGCAAGTCAATCATAAAGGGCAGCTTAACGAAATTTAGATAATTCCAAGGGGAACAAGATTTATTTCGTGTGGGTGGATAACTGTCGAACACTCGTATTTCGTTATTATGTCAAGAAATTACGTCTGCATTTTGACCTCCCACGTAACCCTCGAATTATCTCGATTGTTGCTAACGAGGTATACTGTAATTTAATGCGATTCAGAGAAAAAGGCGACTGATAACTGAGAATGCTCAGTGAAATTAATGGCTTGATTTTTTTGTTTCTCAAATTGAGGAGAAAATTCTGGTTATTCAAGTTAATTGGACTGAAAGATCCGCAACTATATTCATCTCTCAGTAGTAGTGGTGTATTTATTGTTTCTACAATGGCAGAAATTCTTTCACAAAGGGTCTCGAAGAGAAGAGAAATTCAGTGGCATGCGGTACTGCACTGATAGAAAATCATTATTACATTTCAATTAAATTTTAATAATAGTTAAAAATAGTGTTATTGATTTTTTTAAATTTTTTTATTCACACATGTATGACCCCAGTGTAAACATTAGTACAAAGATGTTATTCGTAAATTAGTCAATTTGTAGAATATTTATATCAGATGTGAATGCTCAATGACGCAAGGCTGAAACGCGGCGCTCATCCAGCAGCCAATGATATTCCAATGAACGTTCATTTCTGTTTTAGCAATGTCTCAAGAACTGTTTAAGGATATTCCCAGTATCTGTTACAGTTTGGTACAGACGACACTATAGATTCAACCATTTTCAATCATCAAATTTGTCAATTAAATTGCTTGAGAAAAATTAGACAAATATCATGAATATTCAATGTCAAAATCAAATTACATTTCGCACAAAATTATTATTTTTAAACATTCGTTGTTTATAAATAAATAATTGAAATTGTGCAAACTTTTGAAAACCTCACTTTTTTAGGCATAAATTTGCTACGATTCCAAACATATGATTTTTATGGTGGAAAATTGATTGTTTATAAATCTTTATAGAAAATGCTCGTAATTGTCAAACATCGCGATTTTTTAATTATTTTATCAGTTTTCTTCAATAACGAAATTCAAATTCAAATCTGCAAAGTTTAAATGATAAAATCATTGTAGAATGTCCGTAAACTTAGGGTCAAATGGGACTCAAAAGAAAGCTCTGATGTTCGACTACAAAGCGAAGCAGAAAAACATTTCACTGAAAAAAAGTAGCCCAAGTACTTGGATATCCTTAATAATATCTGAATAGCATCAATCCCCCACATGACAAAAATATACCTTCAATTTACCGAGAATTCATAACCCCATAAATCGAAATTTCCACTCCCAATTTCCATTTAATGTTTCTATTTTCACCGCAGTAAATCCCATACGCAATTTATGAACCACAATTTGTCTTGATGATTCTTGAATATGGGTATCATTAAAATGCAGGTAGTGTCATTGCAATTTCCATAATAATCCCACCGGATGCTGAAAATCGTATTAGCCACGTGTCACTTTCAAAAGTTAGTACAGTATGCGCTTGCAGTTTCATGATGGCTAGAAACTCCTCATTGTAGAATGCATAGAGTTGACGCAGTTCTCTGGATACTCAATAATAGTGCTGCTTGACAGCTATGATCGATCTACCGCGGTTGATGTATGTTTTTTCATTGTAAAATGTTCAATTTTTCTCATAAAATGGATCAACCACGGTGAAAGAAAATGACAACCATTGAAGCAGGTTTCCGACCGTTCAGGTGAATCGAAGGCTATAACTTGATCCAACTTCTCACGGTCCTCGCTGCGATCCAGAAACTGAAAAATGGATAAATTGCCCTCAGGATCGCTGAGAGCTATTCTCAATCTCAACTTCAAAGATGCAAATTGCCCATCGATGTGTAATGGCGTCTTCATAACTCCGGGAAACTTCATTAAATCCTCACACCATAAAAATGTAGAATTATTCAAAGATTTACATCAATGCGCAACGTGGCAAAATCCTAGAGGTGCCCGATCTCAGTACATTTCTCGGTAATAACTCGAAGAAATTCCATGTTATAATTCTCCCGTTACCGTCCAAGACTCATGACACTTTAATTAACTTCAAGCCCTCAATTTCCGCTCGCCGAAAGCTAGCACCGGGAAAAGATCAATACACGAGGGATTATTCCTTACGTATTAATTGAACTGATTCGATTTCCCAGTATTCATGGATTGGGTTAAATCGACCTGAAAGGAAATCAGTAACAATCTACTCTTCCTATCCGTGCCTCCATGAAATTTCCCTCTTTTAACGATAATTTACATATTGATCCCAGCGATGATATTCACCGTGAGTTCTAATACAGTCGTAAATTCTACCACATCGAATCATAAATATTTACCGAGCATCGTCATTCTCTATTTCCGTATGCAGCACTCGGACAAAGTTGCCAATGTTTACGATGGTAATGTAATCCAAACATATTCATCTTTCAGATACTAGTTCAACAAACTACGCAACATTGTAATTACTGTTGATTGTGACATAAAGCTGCGCTCAAGTCTCCCATTTTGACGTATGATCTATCACGCATGCGCATTCTCTTGCTTCTGATGGAGCACTTGATTTCCTCGTGTTACCGCGAAGGGGCGCAAATGATCGGAACCAAATGCCGCGGTATTTCATAACAAATCTTTCGACCTTGTTGTCCTCCGCCTAGGATATCAGAGTTTCCATCAATCTCACTGGCTATCTCACTTGTTGCATCACAACTTGAATTGATCACGAAGTCTTTAACCAAACGTTACATAGAAGAATTAGACAATAATTGTAATACACCGTTATTATCCTGTTGCATATGCTCAATCACGGACGTCGGATTGCTGCGAAACATCTATTATTCAAGATGAAATTAGCAGATGCATGATGATGGATAAAACATTCGTGTTTAGTCTGCGGTGACTAAGGGAATCTCATAACGTGGGTGTCCACCGAAGGTTACACCAAACCTTGAATTTCCTCTATTCATAAATTGTTGACATGATGCAACGGTCTAACTGCGCTGACTAATCAAAACATCCTTTGTTCTTCAAAAGGATTTCTTGTTTACCCTCGATGTACTTCGAAGAAACGGCATCAACAGAGAGAGATGTCGTTTGCATCTCATTGGAGATAGGATTGAACGAGAGATTGTTCGTCGTAATACGAACGTTGTCAGGAGTCTCGCCTGGAGCTCTATTCTCGACGTTGGTGAATTCTCCTTCGTGCACAAATCGGCAATCGTCAACGAATCTGCTATACAACTACTATACGCAGTTCGTCAACGAACGTCGATTCGTGGACGAAGGACTATTCACTAACGTCGAGAATATGGCCCCTGATTTGTAGCACTTGGCAGTCAATACTTTGTAAATCATTCGGGACATGTCGAATGACTCCAGTGAAACGGTTGACAGATAACCTTAATATTAGTGTTCAGCTGATTTCTGTAAATATACCTATATTGACTGGGTTGAGTGTGATATATGCGCCAGGGGAAGGTTCACATACGCTTGCGCAACAGGTTTGCAGTGAGACCTACCTCAACGAAAGAGAGACCGAGACTGGTAAAGTCCTACCACAACAGCCATTGGATTTTTCCTCAGGGCCTTGACAATATCTTTGGGTAAAGTTTCTTCCTAACAGTTCTATATTAAGACAGTCGTTACCTAATCGAGGAACAAAAGCATTTCAATGTGAAGAATACCACAAGTTGAACAACTCTTTGGCATTCTGCATTTATGAAAGTGCATGAATAATACATATACCGGTCTGTTTCATTAATACATATGTTTCTTAATGTGTAATACAAAATATGATATCAATTCATGTACTTCGTACTACGTATTGAGACGAATTTGAGACGTGAAGGAGCATTATCACCAGCGTCATTATAGTTGGCTTGGTACCAGCATCCCTCACCTATGTAACGTAATTGCACGTTGATGCAATAATGTTTCCGTAGTGTATCGCAGCAACAAGTTAACACTTCAATGTCTGATGGATATTTGATGGTTAAATTGAATCACCTAGCGGCCATCGTCAGTCATTATCATTATTGATTCACTTCAGTGTCATTAAAGCTTAATGCACGTTTGGCGGGCTCCTTCGTTTGTGATGGAATTCATGCGTCATACGGTTTTCGTAGACCATCGTTGTAGATTTCATACGAAGGTACAACATCGTGTGCCAAAATTCATGAGCATTCTACGTCTGGTTTCACCGCAAATAGGTGTGTTTGTCAACTGGGTTCATGTTGGTGAGCATCACCTTTATACCTGTTATGCACGCAAGTATTTGAGGAAAAAAGGGATGTGGTATTGTGCTTTTAACTTGATGAAAATGTAGGTCGGTTTATAAAGGAAAAAACAGTTCTCTGTTGCTTTTGCTGTACGGCAATTATATGAAATGACTTGTCTTTCGAAGGAAAAAAGAGACATTGCCGTGCTATACAGCCTTGACCTAACCTTCATGCCATGCAATATCAAGATAATGAGAATATGTTGTTTTTATTATTAAATTTTTTTTCGTTTTCTCGATGTTGGTAAACGCGATGATTAGAGAAAATACTTTCAGTGCTCACTGGTATTGCATAAGCCAATAGCAGACTTATTGCGAGATTATAATTCAGGCGTATAAAACATCCAGAGGTTCTTCAAGTTTTGCGAGGAATCAATGCTGCATTGAGACGTTATTTCTCCGGTACTTCAGGATTGAATTGTCGATCGAGGTATTTTTTTTTTTTAGCTGTGATATTCAAATTGCGGAAGTATCAATGATTCTCTTGTTTGAAAATTGCGCTCACTGGCACGTAGACCAGAACAAGCGTCACAATTGATGAGTTATATGTCTACAAAGTAGTATAAACTTTAAGTATAAATTTTTACATTGGTCAAGAGTGTTCTAGAAGATAATTCTGCTACAATATAATCGCGCCGAGAGTCATTAGAGATTGATTGCGTATCTGAGTGCATTTTTGTTGGAATCTGAAAGGAATGTTGGTAATCGCTGCATGTCTCCGTATTATCCACGACGATGGCGTGATGTGTTTTCGTTTTTTCTATGCAATTACATTCTGCTACTTTGTCACACAGCTACTGAAGTTGTTGAGTTTTAGTGTTTATGGAGCTGATAAGTACTGTAGGTTAACAATGTTGCTGGATATGTAGTGCAATGTCTCAACTAGATTCGATTACTGTTGGGGATTTCCAACGATTCTACGGATTTTTCGGGGGGAAATTGTTAACATTAGAAATTCTGAAGTTTCATAAGAAAAAACTAAATGTCCAGAATTAAATCCATCCTTGTAACAATCTTTTCCTCGATTGGATGCCGAAAAGGCTTAGAAGATTGGGCCAAGTTGGACTATTTTTGTGACAAGAATGGATTGTTTTCCGTATAACTCATTCGAGTTTTGGAAGGTGAACAGGTTGATGAGTTGATGCAGTGATTTCGGGAATTTGCGATAATTCAACAATTTCAATTTTGCCGCTTTGAAAATTCTCCAGTTGTGTAAAAAAAATAGAGAAAATTCTCCGGTTTCCTAGAAATTTTGAAAGAATCCATCGAATTTTAAGGAAATTGTCAGGTCTCTTCTTCAATAATCTTCAATTCTCCTGAAAAGTCGAATAGTTTCTTTCGAGAAAGATACATATTTCCATATTAGGAAAGATACACTATTCCATATTTCTGTATTAAGGAAAAAACGAAGTTTTCCCAAAAATTTTGAGGAAATGTGGTGGTTTTCTATAATATAAATTACGCTGGCATCAAAGGTACGGCCACCTACAGATTTTATTTGTAAGTGTGAATATTTCAGAGGCATAATGGAGACACAGTTACCACAAGTTAGTTACAATCAATGATCAAGATTGTAAAAATCTTGTTAACTAAATAAATTTTCACAATCTGGATCGCAGATTGTGATAAACTTGAATGAGCTATTCACAAAGCTATCCACTTATGTCACCAGAATGTTCCAATTTGCCCCAATTTGTAGAAGGAGGTTTGCTTGCCGCAAATTTCTCTCTTGGAAAATTTTTCTTCCTCTCATTCTTTATGACATACTTTTCGTCTCAATTCTCGTGCCAAGCCCTCATCTTTTTCACTTCCCTCTCTTTATCCTGCATCTCTACGAATCCCTCAACGAGCTTTAATTGACTCAAGTGATAATCGATCCCGCAACAGCTCAGCTGTAACGCGACAGCGTTAAGTTAGAAGGAGGTATGATTGTGATCTATTTAAGACTGATCCCCTACAACTGGATAAAAGAGGTACATCTGCAAAGTCGAGTAAGTTGAGTAGGCAGGTATCATCTTAACGTCCGATGGCCCTGGAAGTCTGGGATGGAAACACGTTTCTTTATTGCCCCCTCCCCCCCCTTGCATTCCTAGACAGTATCAAAAATCCTGCCGACAACCGGAGGAAGATGAATATAAATAAGTTCCGTGTTGTGTCGTCTCGGAGAAATTAGTTGAATCAGTTGGAATACAATTTGCGCCGTCTCGTCTCGTTCTGACACGATTTTTTGTACTCTTCTCTCATTCATTTTCTTTCTCAACATTTCTGACGCGATGGATGACGTCAATTGGATTTTTGTGATGCCTGGAAATTTGCGTCTCAGTCGTCATTTCATATCGAAAAAATGCATTAGTGGGCAATAAATATGAGCACCAGTTGTATAAAGTTTTTTTGTCACGTCAATTATCCTTGTTGATCTGCACTTATTTCAGTTTATTTTACAAGCAATTTATTTGTACAACACTCGTGTATTTTGTTGTAACAATATATTCTTGAAAATAATGAATGGTATCGAGGCAGATATTTACGGTGAATGGGGTAAACATTTTCTAAAAATACTTTCTTCACCTTGAAAATCTCACATCCCTGCATAATTCAACTGCAGATTTCTCCCCCATTGATTAATTCACTGTGAATTACACTGATTGGAAGAGTTTTATCTTCTCAATGGTTGCGAATAATAATCTCTGAAAAATAATCCAGCTCTTCGTCATTGAACCCCAATTCATCATAATCGTTTTATTTTCTCTTTTTGTATGAAGATAAATTGAAGATATTGATAAGACAGTAATCGTTGCGGCGGGTCTGCCGATATGTCTCAAAAATAAACCATCCGAATCAATATTTTTGGGGTACTTGTGGCAAAGTATAATGACACCGGAGACACTTGAGTGCACGGGTAATCAATTGCTCTCATTCAGTCGACGCATTCATTAATTCGTGGAAAATTTTTCTCTCTATTTCATTGCCAACGGAATTCTTTTCTATCAGCAATTGTATGATAGTTGAGCAGCTTTCCTTTATGGGTAAATTCCTTTCACTCTTTGTCTTTAAACATTACATTATTGTTTAACTTTATTTGTTGAAAACTCGGTGCTTTCATTGTTGGAAAAAAAATAAAAAAAGAAGTTTTATGATCAGTTTAGTAGCAACTTTCAGGAGAGCGACATTGAATTCCATTTAGGAGAGATAAAATCATGGAATTTCACAATTTTTGAGTAGCAGACAGCGCGAATTTCCCTATCTTATTTGAATTTTTAATCAGAAAATGAAATTTTCTTGATTTCCATTAATTTTTATGGAAGAGCTGAGCTGAAATGAAATGAAAAATTGTGAATTTGCAATGAGGAAATTCCTTGAAATTTGAGTAAAATTGTAATAAATGGATAAAAATTTCCAAGAATTGTACGGGAGATTTAATTTTTCTTTATTTTATTACGAATTAAATTTTTCTCTATCGAAAATTGTATGACAGTCGGGCGTCAATTCCTCCCACTTTTTTCCTCCAAATTACTTCATCATTTTAGCTTATTTATGAAAATCCGTTGTCTTCGTAGAAGAAGAAAATAGAAAAATACAATCTCTTGAACAGAAAAAATAATGGAATTTCAAATTTTTGAGTAGCAGTAAGAATTTTCAATCGCAATATTGATATTCAATACAAAATTACAGTTGAATTTTCAATTAATTGGATCTTCACAAGTTCAATTAATTGGATTTTCAGAAGAACTGTAAATTTCTTTCATTTTCTCTATTTCATTGCCAACGAAATTCTTTCCTATCGGAAATTGTATAATAGATCGTATCTAACGCGCTGTTAAGTCCAATTGCCCGAACAATCTGAACAGAATCATCGCAGAGTGTCAATGTCTAACGACACGAGAAGACAGTATTTTCTCACAGACTCGAAAAGCTGATAACAACTGATTAAACATTATTCCCTCTCAGTATCACTTCGTTAATAGTTTTCTTGTTGGAGCTCATCACAGCTGTCTATATAATTCGCGCATCTGTGGCCTTGCCACATCCTGTCTCTCGTCTATCTGACAATACCCCATTAGCCGGTGTGATTAAGGAATAACCCCGTGACACCAATGATCTGAGGATAGTCGTTTAGAATGTATTTGTTGATTTTTTTATTCCATTGTGTGATGAGAAATAATCCCATAATCGCAGATTGAAAAATCCAAGATTGGATTCGATGTGTCGGCATGATGCAGTTGTTTATCTCGATGTATTTCAGAGGTGACCTGTTCTTTTTCCCTTATGAATTCCTACACTGTTGGAAATTTTTCGCAATTTCATGGAAAATATTGTAGTAATTCTCATGAGAGTGACATTGAATTCGATTTAGGTGAAAAATGGTTGTGAAATCTCGAGTTTTAGGTAGAATTCGAGTAAATTCATGAGTTTTCAGTGAGAGTGAAACGAACATGAATATTCGGAAACAAAATGACTTGAATTTTCAATTTTTCCCTGAATTTTCCTGATTTTTCCGAATTTTCAGGGAATAATTAAACTGAAAAATCAAGTATTTTATTGATTTTCAGATCATTCGAACAGACAATCAATGAAATATTTGATTTTTCAATGACAAGATGTCCTGAAATTACAGTGGAAAGTAAACATGATAAAAATTTCCGGGGAAAATTCAAAGGAAAATTTTTAACAGTGTATGGTGAATTCCATATGATTAACTTTTGCGAAATATGTGTTTTGAGAGTGTGCATAACTGAACCACTCGGCATTCTGCAACGGTATTTTTTGGGACATCAAGGGGAATGAGTCAATCCTTCGGAGGAAGAATGTCAGATAGCCACATCTTGATTGAATCAATTGAGTTGTAGACAATGAAGGCAAGTGAATGTAAATGTCAAATAATGTTATTCAGTAAACTACACTGTTAGAAAAACATAGAAATGTCATGGACAAGGAAAACATGAATATTGAGTACCTAATTAATATGAGTATTTGAATGAAAGCCAAATATTCACCTCAATTCTCCCGATTTTCATCAACTTTCGTGGAATAATTGAATTGAAATTTTCAATTTCCGCTGATTGTTCCATCAGGTCGTGAATTTTTACTGCCGAAATTTTTTGAAGTTCCCGTGAATTGCTACTTAATAGAAATTGAATAGAACATATGTGGAATGTATGCCATGTATACAAACATAAAAAACTATTATTATCTATTTGAAAACAATCCTTCTTATTTGAAGGCTTGACACGAATAATATTCCCAGTTTTGAAAATTATGTACTCAATTTTCCTGCCATCGAACGGAGTCTAAGAAAATAGAATTTCTTCAGAATTCTAGGAGTAATTTGTGGAAAGATAATACTAAATCCGTTTTAAAGAGAAAAATCACAAAATTGCAGGTTTTATTACCTGAAAATTAAAGTGAATTCATAAATTTCAAGGAGAAATAATATGAAAATATCGCTTGAAATTCCAAAAGAATTACATCAATTTGGAATTCAAGAACACATTACTCTAATTTTTACTCTGTTTCACTGAACAATTCAACCGAAACTAAGTATTCGTAGATTTACTCATAAAATAGTGGAATAACGTCACTTATTGAAAATTACTGAGCTGCGTAAATTTCAGCAGAGAATTTTCAAAAGTGAAGTATAATAGGTATAATCACTCATTAGCCATTGCAATCGCAGAGAATTATTTTCTCTCCGTGCAGTTCCATGGAGCAGATTCATTCAACATTTCGATATACTTGACCTCCTCATTTGAATTCGAGGTTAGGCTCTTGAACCATGCATCATCAGTCTACCTTTTCATTCTCAAGAGGTCAGTCCAGGTTTATAATCAATACACCTCGCAAAACACCGTCCATTCACGAAACACTCGAGATAACTTTTTCATTGGAATGGAGGTCGCTTTCTCGCCTTCGGAAATATTCCATGTATCCGTCTTCATTCTGATTTTCTCAAGCCCGAAAAAATCGAGATATCACCTTCGAATTTACGAGTGACAAATCGCAGATACGCCGATAGCATGATTAATTTATTATTATTATTTTCAACCAGGTTTGTTAGCTATTAACAAATGATCGAGTTGAATATCACCAAATGAATATTTCTGACTGGTCAACTAATGGTTCAGTTGACCGAAAGACGTGCAGACAGTACACCATTCAACTAATAGTTATAAAATTAATGAAACATTCAGTTAAGGATATCTAAGTACTTTGGCTATTTTCTCCCCTGTGGAATGTTTTTCTACTTTTGTAGTCGATGATAAGAGCTTTCATTTGAACTCCATTTGACTCCAAATTTCCGGACATTTTGCAGTGATTTTATTATTTAAACTTTGCAGGTCTGAATTTGAATCTCGATATTGAGCCGTTAGAAAACGTTTTAAAAATTTGAAAGTTTACGTTAGAAAGAAGATTTATAAAATCATTTAAAAATTGTAATGTTTGACAATTACGAGCATTTGCTATAAATAATTTATAAACAATCAAATTTCCATAACAAATTTATTTATATTCAGAATTTTGCCAGAAACCGATGTCATGCCTAAATAAATAAGGTTTCCAAAAGTTTAATCAATTTCAAGTTTTTATTTATAAACAACGAATGTTGAAAAAAAGAATAATTCTTTATAAAAAATCTGTAGTGTGGTCTGTACCAAACTGTAAAAGATACTTGGATATCCTTAATTGTAAAAAAATAGTGTTTCTTCGGAGTCGGTGTATTAACTATTAATAAGCGAACCTTGAAATATTCAAATGAATCGGTTTGTTAGCTATAGATGAATCCTATGTTGCAAACATTGAATTATCATTTTACTTGTTCATGAAAACTCGCTGAGTTGATAATAAAATGAGGCACAAATGGCATCCCGATACTGATAGAAAAGATAGAAGGATTGAGTTGTTGTCAACGAGGCTTCTTGTTAATAATTAACGAGCGACCTTAATAATTAAGAAGCCTCGTTAAAAACTAAATCATTCTATCCGTGACAATTCCCGTAAACATGCTCTATTCCCCGCTTCAGCACAGAAACAAAATATCATTGTTTATATTTATATTCCTGCCTCCGCTTATGTTGTTCTCTGCGCCTCCATTCAGTCCAAGAAATTGAATAAATTTCAGTGTAAAATAAGTGGGTCAAGGCAATTTCATTTTCACTGTTTCTCAGACTTGTTGTGGAGTTCAACGTACGTAAATACAATCACACGTGCAATTCCGTTGCCTCAAAAATAAAGTAGAGAAAAAAAACAACAAGAGAAATGAAATAAGAAAGAGAAAAAAAGTGCAAGGATGGATGAAGAAATTTTCGAATTGCTACCAATCATCCTCGGTTCATAGAAAATGCCCGAGGAACTCACCCCGTGTCGTTGATATGTGATATTTTTAAAAATAAGCAGCTTCCAGACGGCACGTGCACGCTCGACTTGCCACCACATATTCCCGTGCATTTTCGTCTATAAAATCTTTATTTTTCTCCTCGTGTCATTTAATTCACCACCAATTGGTGAATCATCCATATTCTTACCAGGGAGATTTACTAATTCAGTGGCTGTTATTTTCTTCCTTCATTCAACGAAAATATTAACGTGTAGATTGGGTTTTTAAGTAAAACTTCTTAAGTTGACAAAATTCAACTTGTTTTATATCTAAAAAAATACGAAGAATTATTGTAGATATTGTTGATACTTGAAAAAACAAATTTCGTGGACCATTGACTAGCAATCTTCAGAAAAGTGACATTGAATTTAATTTCGGGGGAGAAAAATCGGAAAATTTCAGGTTTCACTGAGAATTCAATGAAATTTTAATTTTTTTCAACAGCAGGAAGACGAGAATTTTCCAACTTACCTGAATTTTCAATGAAAACCTGAATATTCAGTACCAATTAGGCATAATTTTCAAATAATTGCAAATTCAACAGTATTTTACATGGATTTTCCTGATGTCTATCAATTTCCGTGAATAATTGAACTGAAATTGACAGTTTCCATTGATTCGTCAATAAAATTTTGAATTTTTAATGACGAATTTCCTCGAAATTTCAGAAGACCTAAAACGTAATGAAAATCTCTAACAAGTCTGTCGGAAATCGCAGCCAAAAAATTTCAAACCGTGCAGAATGGATCGAATTACGAACGAAGTGCACTAAAATCACAGAAAACCCTCGTCGGTAGACATGTTAGCAAATCAATTTTATTCCGAGGGCTTCCTTATTTATAGATCCTAAACATATGCAGAACTAAGAAGCTTCACTTCCATCGTGCGTATAGGCCTTCCAGTAGAATCTTTCCCTTCGTTTTCAGAAGTGGGAGACACGGATACAGATGAGAATCACGTGGAGTGGGGGTACCCTGGGAAGGGAAAACTTCTGCTAGAACTATATTAGCATTTACGCACACAATTTTTTCATCTGCGCAGTAGTAGAAATAGACCAGGGGGCCTATTCTCGAAATATTTCCGTGCACGGAAGTGGCTTCGTAAACGAATTGCGTAGAGGAATCATATAGGCGTTCCGTCAACGGAGTCGATTCCGCGCACGGAAATATTTCGAGAATAGGCCCCCAGGGTAAGGGCTAGGTTCAAGTGGAAACAGATTCCCCTGCCGTCCACAGGGGATAGATCAATATTTACAGAGTGCAGCGAATGAATTATTTACCGATTTCAATTAATCAATAAAGCCTCAATTTTTATTCCGATTCGTTACAACAAATACATTAAAAATTCAACAAAGAATAAATTTATGTAAAAATATAAGACCTCTTAATTGAACCAACAACTTAAAAAAAATATATATTCAAAACTAATTGATTCCACCGACCGAAGCACGAAAGAATTCTCTCCAATATTGATACGAAATTCCAAATCCCCAGTCAACTCGATTCCCCTGAGCTTTCAACTCCACCGCCACTCAAACTTCCATGCGAAATTGAATTGCGGGTGTGCCTCGCCCTTCATTCGCTCCTAACAATCTGTCTATCTCACTCGCTCCTTCTGGTCCCGTCAGACTGGCCTCGCGCAGTCAGACTACTGGTATTAGCCATTGCCCACCGCCGGGTGATTGAGCTTTTACGAGCTTTGGCTGGATGCTATGAACGCAACTCCACGTTGTGGCGCAGCGGGTTTCCCAATGGGCGCAATATCACCCTCACACAACCCTATCCCCTCATCACTGTGTTGTAGCCGTCTGCGACGCTGTGCTGCAGCCTGCAAGGTCGAGGGCAAATATTCACGATCGACTGGAGATTTTAAATAAACGATAGACTGAGGGCATTGATCTGATTAATTGAGAATTGATTTGTTGGACAGTTGGGTGTGATTATTATTTCAGTGCTCACAACGTTTCATCATTTTTCACATTTTTATCAACTTGTATTAGATTATTGGGTGATAATCAAGAATTTAGTGGAAAATATCGACTGTTACTGATGAAATTAAGTTCTTAATTATGAGGATTAATAAATATTCCCCCGGTGTGGACTTCATTGGGGGTCAAAACGATGGAATGAAATTTAGTCCACATTTTTTAAGTTCATCATCCTACTATTGCGAATGACCACGTAGCTCGACAAATCACCATCAAGAAAAAAAACGGAAAATTACATAATTCACAGGGAAATACGCGAATTCTTGAAAAAAATTTATTCAATTATTTCATTGAACATTTTAAAAACTGACAAAATATTTCATGTTCATGAGCCCTCATCTCTACCTTTTTATTCCCCTCGAAATTTTTTTTCAAAATAATTCACAATAAAATACTAAATATTTTAAAAGCATGATACTTCATCGTACATTTTTTAAATAATAGCAATAATAATAATAACAATAATAGTAAGGACAATAATTGGAATAATTCAAGAATTCATGAAAATAAAAAATGAGCTTCTAATATTCAACACTTTTCCACATTACAAATAGAAGATTTCACGTAAAACTCCAATCACCGTAAAAATAAATCAGTATGTCGGATGCTTTTTGGTTTTTATACGCAGCCATCATATTTCCGCGTAAAAATAAAATCTTGAATAATTCAAAATATAATTCCATTGCACGAAACAATTACCCCTTCATGTTTGATTTAATAATTCATCATGTCTACATGCGCCATGTTATTATAAAAAGATGAAAAAAATTTATTCAATTATTCTATTGAACTTTTTCATAACGGACAAAGTATTTTAATATTCATGAGCCCTCATCTCTACCACTTATTGCCCTCCAAGTTTATCCTTTTTTTTTCAAGATAATTCAGAATAAGATAGTAAATTTATCCCAAAATTTCAAAATAATAATAATCAGGATAATTAGAATAATTCGAGAATTCGTGAAGATAAAAAAATTAGCTTCTAATATTCAACATTTTTACGTGCAAAAAATAGAAGATTTCGCGGGAAAGAATGGCTTTTTTATTTACAGCAACCAGATTTCTGCTTAAAAATTAAGTCTCGAATAATAAAAAAATAATTCCAGTGCCCGAAAAAATTACCCCCTCATGTCTGTTTTAACAATTCATGTCTACATACCCCATCATTACAAAAAAACGAAAAAAATGTATTCAATTATTTTACTGAACTTTTTCATAACTACCAAAATATTTTAATATTCATGAGCCCCCATCTCCACTTATTATTCCCCCCGACGTTTGTTCTCTTTTTTTTTCAAGATAATTCCGAATGAGATACTGAATGTTTTAACACCCTGACAATTCATCGCAAAATTTCTCCTGTACAGTTGATACCAGTATATCTGTATTCATGGGCTTTTGCCCGTAGCAACACAGGCCCCCCTCTGTTCCAAGGTGACCTTGCTCAACCCTTACGCCCTCCCCTCCGACATGAGGCGCGTCGAGGGGGACGAGTGGGGAAAGAGCTGAGGATTTTTGTCATTCTTTTTTTTCACATTCCCTCCTTGGCTCGGTGGAAGCAGGAACAATGCGAGCGAGAAGGAGGGAAAGGATTGGGGGATGAGACGTGACTGAGTTGGTGCACCACGGATGGAAGAGAGAAAAACCACTGTGGAAAGAGAGATAAGAAGGTTGGGGCTGTTGACCGGGGCTCGACGATAGTTTCGGTGGCTCACGCAGGCCCGCAGTGAGGCAGGCCGGGAACAACGCACAGAGGTGCCCAAATCAGACGTCTCCAATTCGCAAAATTCTCAACTTCGTTTTTATCTCTCGCAAAAAAATCACTAATTCAAAACTTCATTTCTGCAGACTTGCAATTTCACTCGTTCGATAAATGACTAACTTCCGGCGATGTTTATCGCCAGTATTTATTTTTGTACATATAAATTTGATGAAATGTAAACTCTGAGGGAGCAGTGGTTCGCAAAATACACAGGAATAGTCGAGAATATTGCCAGACTCAAACAAAAAAAATCACGATTTTATTGAAACGAAATTTAATGCCGGGATGGGATGAATTTACATTGCGAGCACTGATGAAGGCAGCTGATGTAAATGGAAAAATCCGTGACCTTTCATCGAAGTTTTTGTCAATATTCAATTCAGAATGGTGAATTTGTTCAGTCACTCTGTCCCCGCAACACTCGGATTCACGTATTGTATTTTTCGATATTTTTATTTTCCAATTTTCTCACTCAATTGAGCGAGAGAAATTTAACATCAGTAGTTAATCAGTGTCGTCCGGATGACATTCTGCAAGTTATTCGTTTTTTTAAATATTTTCTTCACTTTCATTCTATTCAATATTGGTATTCTCGTAAAACTATCGGTTAAAACATAATTTTGCAACTTTTTTTTGTTAAAAAAACAAAAACGAGTGGTGGACCTCACAATAATAGTAACAAAGTCTGATCATATTTTGAATGATTTCATACTTGATTAGTAGTTTTTAAATATTTTTCTCTCATGAATAAATATTAATTTCTGAATTATTCAGAAATGAAAATTTGTGAATTTTAGTGAAATTTGATTTTAATCTTTTCTACTGATTTTGATAAGATTTCAACCGATGATAGCAACAATCTGCTGACAGACGGATTAAATACAAAAAAAACAATTTGAACAACTTCAAAGGCTCTCTTCCAACAGATTGAATCAAACAAAGTTGGAAGAAAAGAAAATCTCAAAGAAAAATCGTCTTTTAGACTTTTCCTTTCACTCGTCAGTGCTACGGTAGACGCCCACGACCTTGAACCACGTTTACGCTTGGGTACGAAGCACACCGCTATATCCCACTCTACCTCACTCTGCCCAGACCTCCCATATATCGATCGGTGTCTCTACACCCCGAGGGAAGAGAGACTCGTACCCAATTGCACATATACAAATAAGAATGAGAGCAATTCCACCGATTCGGTATATGAAATATTTCCCCGAATATTAAAAATAAAAAAAATATATATGTATGCATATTTATCATATAAGTGAAAAAAGGCATTTTTTTGCATGCTTCGCGCACAAAAAAACCTTTTTTTCTCACCAGTATCATGAAATATCATACGATACATATGAAAAAATGTACTTTCAAACGAGTGAGATTACAGACTTCGCATTCGGCTCGGCCTCACACTCGTAAACAATCACGTTTTTTCACTTTTATCTTAATATACTACTTTATCACTGCTGCTACGTTCACCTCGTGTGGAAAAGTACCTTTTCGTTTACTCGTAAACGAAAGTCTTTTTCCGTACTGACCTTCACTTTTCCAAGTCCGGGGATTGGTACTGACCCTGTCCCGAATTGGCAAAAGTGAAATTCACTACGGAAAAATATTATTCGCGCCTAGTGCCACAGGGGTTTTCGAGTCGTGTGATTGGCACGCCTCGCCTTCGGCTTCGGCTCAGACTCGTCGAAAACCCCAGTGGCACTCAGATCCGATCAATTAGCCCCTCATGTATAGATATTCCAAATTTTCATTTTTTTCCTCATTGAAGTAGTTTTGAAGAAAATTGCGAGCTAATAAAAAACATTTGCTAGTTAGTACTTTTTTTTAAATAAATTTTTGAAAAATCACCCCTGAAAAAAAGGCGTTATCCCCCCTATTTCATTATTTCCAAAAAAATTTATCACCAATCGGTAGCAAATTGTTTGAAGATTTTTGCGAGTTAAGAAAAAATCGTCAATGCACTCCTATTATTGTGTAAATTAACAATTTCAATTTCAACTGAAAACCAGAGTTGATGACCAGAATTTGTAGCAGAGATGTNACTACAAACTCGGGTCTTCAACTCGGGGCTTCAATTGAAAGCCCTAGTTGAAGACCCGAGTTTGTAACAAAGATGTCAGACAAGATATGAATGTTTTTTTGGGCTCAAACGAAAGAGCGGGTCGAGAAATGGCGTGCTAGGACCTCTAAAGATGGTTTTGATCCAGGGGAGACTCCTAGACCCCAATGTTCTATACATACTCCTAGACCCCATTGTCCTCCTAGACAATGATGTCACAACTCTGCTTTTCAATTGAAAACAGANTCTTTAGAGGTCCTAGCACGCCATTTCTCGACCCGCTCTTTCGTTTGAGCCAAAAAAAAACATTCATATCTGGTCTGACTATCTTCGCTACAAACTTGGGTCTTCAACTCGGGCCTTCAATTGAAAGCCCGAGTTGTAGACCCGAGAAATTGGGAATTGGGAATTGGGTGAGAATTGGGGATTTGGGAAATTTCCAGAACTTTCTCCAAATTCCTAGAATTTTTTAGAAAATCACAGAATGTTCCTTAGAGAAAAAAAGGTTCGCCCAATGATGAAATTTTCAAAATTTTGAGAACACAATCTCGAAAATCTTCGAGGTAATATTTCATACACACAATTGATGGAGCCGATCAAGTTTATATTCGCTATTCTCAACTCGTAACGATTTCTCCGATTTTATCGTAACGGGAATAACAAACTGATATGATGAAAGCTAGGATCATATAGTTGTAGTCTCGCGAAGTCCCTTGGGCGTCGTCCCGCGCATCTAACAAAAACAAGGGACGGGAGTGTATGTGAAGCATGCGAATAAAGAAAGCGGATAATAGTCAAAGTTTCTCAGTAAAAACTTTTTGCAAACGAGACAAATGCGGAGAATACACTTTGGGTGCCCACATCCATGGCGGTAATGGAGGCGTCCCTCGCATTCGTTGAACCCCAAACTAATGTGAAGTGGAATAGTCGATTACAGCCCCAGGTTCAAAAAGAATTTTATGGTAATACACTGAAAGGAAAAGAACCATTTCAAGAAGTAAAAGTTTTTTAAATCCACGATATATTCTTTTGATGACTAAGAATATGAAAAAGGTTTACTTTTCGCCACTCTCCCTTTGCGGGAGTTCGTGATAAAAAATAGATTGTGGTCTCGGGTTAATAATCTATTATTTTCATCACACTGGCCGTCAAACGCCGTTTACGAACATTGTGAAGAAAAATTCTGATCGTCACTCGGCCGAAAACAACTTTTCTGACGAGTGTGATTCGGCTTCGCCTCGGTCTGCAACCTTCACACTCGTCAGAAAAGATTTTTTCTGCCTTGTGACGAAATAGTATATTATGTCATGAGGCGATAAAAGCATTATCCTAGCCTTCGGCTCGGATTATAAAGCCACATTCGCCAGATAATACTTTTATCACCGAGTGACATAACATATTTTACGTCATTGGGGCCGAAAACAAAATTGGGCTCGCTTCGCTCAGTTAGATCGCGGTTTCTCGGGTCTAATGACATAATACCTATGTGTCTACACGGAGAAAAAAGTTCCATTCGTCCCTATAACTTTGATGGGTCCAAGAAAAAAAATACCCTACCGGTGAGAGAGATTTTACTGGATAGGAAGATAATTTTCGCATCTATCATCAGATGTTTTTTTTACCGAACGAATGATAAAATATCCTTCACAAACAGGTATTTTTTCATTGAATCATATTTCGCTTCACGATTACCTTTCGCACAGTAAAATTTGCCACGATTTTTAAGATAATTTCTAACCAACTTTTAAATTAAGACATTTGAAGACACTAGTTTTTACAGTGTTGTTTAAGGATATTTTTTGCTAATAATTTAGGCCCGAAAACAAACTCCTAACCGAGTAAAGCGATGAATTGAGTAAAATATCCATTCATCAGATCTAGTAACAAATTTTATTTTTGACATTAATTTTAGTTTGATTTCATGCCTCCAATATTTTCTCGCTCAAGTGAGTGGTTTTAGTTTGAAAACATGAAACTCGTTTTTATCATTCTGTATACTCGGGTCCACTTCCGCTTAACGATATTCTACTGGTCTGCGCATAAAAGTGTGAGTGTGTTTTTTTTTTCTTTCGTTCGCAGGTAACTCCACGTAACTTAAGGTATTGTCAAGTTCAGCGCTAGTCAAGGACAGAAGTGAATGTAATAGCAATTTGTCAAGCGCTTCTGGGAGATTAGAGAATCATTGGAGCGAGGACATACCGGTCGTGGTTAATATCCATGTATTATATTGTTGCTCTTCTTTTTTCTCGCTGTAGTGGGAGTAGGAAAAACAAGGGATCGAGCTGAAGGCCGAATTAACTAAATTTTTCACTCACCTTCGATTTTAATAATCTGATACGGATAAACTCGGATTTCTAATTGGAGATTTCAGTAGGATAAATACGAGAGATAACAGGGTCGGAATTAGTTCCAGACTTGATTATTAAATTATCAATATGATCTGTATTAAAACGTATTGGTGATAAGGTCGAGATTTCAGATCAATCGTTTTGTCAATATTTCTGGAATTACTAATGATCGATAGTGCTAACTCTCATAGCCCTTAGTTTTTACCCTTTTTATTTGAGAATTAATAATCCGGATGACATTGAAACAAATATCTTCAATCCACATGGAATCCAGTAGCCAAGCAGTAAAACGATTTTTATCGACTCTACTCTTAGCTGAGTTTTCGAGGATATCTCCGAATATAATAGAGGGAGAAATTTTCGTAGTAACCATTTTTGCAGAGCGGGCGAACATCTACAAAAATGGTTATGACAAAAATTCTGCTCTCTGCTAGATTCACCCTCCCCCCCCCCCCCCCCCCCCCCCCCCCCCCCCCCCCCCCCCCCCCCCCCCCCCCCCCCCCCCCCCCCCCCCCCCCCCCCCCCCNTTTATGTTTATTTCATGTAAATTCAGAAAAATTAGTATAATTCAGAGAAAAATTTAAAATTCATGTCATTTTGTTCAAAAACAGAACAAAGCAACAAATATTCCAACAGGAAATCAAATATTCCATTGATTTTCAGTTCAATTATTCCGTGAAAATTCAGAAAAATGAGTATAATTCAGGGAAAAATGTAAAATTCATGTCATTTTGTTTCTCAATATTCATGTTCCATTGAAAATTCAATGAAGTTGTGAAATTTCCATCTCACTTTCACTGAAAACTCATGAATTTTTTTGAATCCTATCTAAAACTTGAAATTTCAAAAAAATTCTCACAGTGCAGATTGACGTATACTTTTATTATTTTTGAAGAATTTGATCCGCATAGAATTTAACCCCTCTATGACCCCCATATGAATCTATCGAGATGTGAACATATTCGAGAAATAGAGATAATAATTCATTTTCAATTGCATCCTCAGGGTGACAAATAAGGATCAGAATTAGGGGCGTCTCTCGAATTTTTAAACCTTATTCTTTATTACGTAGAGGGACAATTATTATATTATATTCTTCAAAAAAATTGTCGATTGGCAATGTCTAAACACATTGTGCTTACTTATTTTCCCATTCAAATCCCCATTTAATTAATCTTAAAATAAAAAAACAATTGCAATTCGTTACGAAAACATTGAAATACCGTTAAACAATCCCCAATAGAAGCAATAAAATCCCACTGGGGTACCGATACGTGACTTTACAATCACGAATACATGTAATTACTTTTTATCCCTGTGTACGTAACAATCGTATATGAGAGAGCGACGCGAATAATCCAAACCGAAGCGTTCGATAAGCCAATTTCTCGATGGCCTAGATCCAAACACGAGACTACTGCCGGCCCGATGGATAATACGATGAAGTTTGATTCGAATAAATACACGAGAGCGGAGGAGGGGAAAATCGTATCACCAGCTTTAAATCTATTTCCATTACATACGTTAATAACCCGAACAATGGGGGATAAATCATGGGAATTGCGATTATATAAAATTCACGAACATGAGTATACTTTTGATTGAATTGGCGAAGAATAAAGATGATTGCAGGTTTATTTTTGGGTGAGTGCTCCAGGGAAAATTGTAGAGTGGTGGAGAATAGAGAAGATGAGTCCAGAATTAGTTTTCTCATTGCATTCCAGATATTTTGTTATCTTTTGTAAATAAATAATCGAAATTGTTTCGACTTTATAAAGTCTATTTTTTATCGATTTCTTGTGGAATAAAACAATACACGGAGAGAATATAAAATTAAAAATTATTATATGAACATATAGTAATCGAGGACCGTAACGGAAAAACTTGAAAATTTGATTTATTTTAATCCAACGTTTGCGATATTGAAATCCATTTTTTACGATTTAACGTAGGAATTTTTAACGGATAAAACAATATAAAATGCACGGACGAAACAATAATCTTCAATAGTGTTAAAAACCCTTAATTTTTTTACCAAGTTTAACTATGGAACGATGAGAAATTACTCAAATTGTATGAATTTTTACTATGTTAAATTGTAATTTTTTATTACGATTTAAAAGTTTTGTTTATACTCTCGCGCCTTCTACATTTGTAAAAACTCCAGTGGACGATATGAGAGGGTCAATTGTTCTCAATTCTTGGAATTTCTCCTCTCCGTCGACCACGCTTTGACCCGGGTGGCGGATTCAATGAATCTAATAAATTCAATCTTTCCTCTCCGCCTTACTCTTTTCCAGAATGAATATTCATGGAGCAAAATTATTGATAATAATTTTCAAGGATGATAAACGAGATTAAATATGGTTTTTCACTTCGGTTATTCAAAAAATCTCCTTCTCCCTCATCCTCTTCCGCGAATATTCATTTTGAAATGGGATGAGAATATTTTTTTAACTGACGAATTAAAAATTCATGGTTATCATAATTTTACTCGAGTCAATTGAAATTTTAACTTTTATGCTACCATTCTCTACTACACCGATTCTCAATTTTTACACTGATGGAATGATTCATTTATCCCAAACGAGATTCGTTAACTATTGACGAATGGTGGAGTTGAATATGACGTAATCAATATTCGTTAATAGTTAACGAACGGTTCACTTGAAAGGTGAAAGTCGAGTCAAACATGATGAAGCTGAAACTAGCAGAATATTCGTCAGTGGAAAATTCAATTCGGGGGATATTTAAGTGTAGGAGAGTCAAATAACCATATGTACAAATGTTTTTTAAAGGCGAAAGAGTTTGAATATTACTTGAAAACATTTGTGCACTCCTAGATTCGCCGAAGACAAATCTTCTGCTGTCGAATTTTCCGCTAGTTTTAGCTTCATTCAAACATGGCCTCAAATGTGCATTTGTTAACTATTAACAAATGAATTCTTGGTGAGACCGAATAGACCCTAGTTACCAACCAAATCCAGTTGTTAACAATAACTAATCATTTCTATTAGTGCACTATGTTCAACAGTAATTTTTCCGACAGACTCCATATTAAATATTAATTTTATCAGCCGTATTTTTTCGTCCACCACGTCGTAGTTTCTCTTTTGTTCTCAAAATTACTATGTTTCCACAGTAAAAAATAATTCCATAGTCTCTCTCTGTAGTTCAATTGGGAACATTTGAATTTGAAGCGTGAAAACGTATACATGACGTATTGCAATAGAATATGATAAATGTAACCGTGACCTATCCAACGTACGTCTGCATTACGTTGAATTCTCGAAATGCAGACGTTGCAAAAACCTCAAGAATATATGAGGTGAGATTGTCTCGGGTATTTTCGTTCCCCAACTCGAATTTTCCGGTCATTCGTGTGTGATGCGATGCCATTTCACGTGGAAACTCGAGAAAGGGAAAATGTGAGGGAAATTTATTAGTTATCGGGCAAACTTCCAGGATATCGAGAGGATTATGATGATTATTTTGGCAGTGGTTTCGTCTGCCAATGTTGTGAAAATAAAACATTGGAGTGTGAGCTTCGAGGCTTGACCGAGGTAATCAGCAATATGAGGGTAGCTCGGGCTACGCAGGGCCCGAGGAAAATACGCTCCACGTGGTAACTCAATCCTGTGGTATGCTTTCTCATTTTTCTTTCACATATGGAACTTGCAGGTGATAATTAAATCAGGAGTGGGGAACTGATGACTTCAAAGCAGATGTACGGATTACTCGCAGAGAAAATTCAGCAGAACATCTTTGAATTTAATCTCAATGAAAACTTTCCAAAAATGATGTCCCGAATATCTTGAAGTCAGTCGTCAGTTTGGGGGGAAATACTCCAGTTTCATTTGTGGAGGATCGAGTTAGAAGCAAGGATTGAATCTCTTTTGCGATTTCCCTCTAAATTTATTAGGTTTAGAGATGTTCACATGCTCATGAAAATTGTCGTAAAGTTTACAGCTCAAATATCTTTGAAACCCGTCGGTTCTGAGGAATTTTTTTTTGCAGAAAGTGGAATTACTTTCGAAAATTGGATTATGGTGTTATTTTTATCTGACTCCACTAGTTTTAGAGATATTTACAAAATGAAAATTGTATTCTCTTTAGAAGCAAATGTCAAGATACTGTTAGGAAAAAATTGAAATTTCATCGACAATGGATTTATAATTTTTGTCATTGCTGCTACGTTCACCACGGACATTTTACAATGATTTTACTATTTAAATTTCGCAGGTCTGAATTTGAAACTCGATAATGAACCGGTAGAAAACATTTTAAAAATCTGAAAAAAAATTAGAAAGTTTATTGTTGGAGGAAGATGGATGAAATAATTCACAAATTGCAATTTTCGAAAATTACAAACATTTTTAATTTTAATTAATTAATCATTTTAATTTTTCTTACTTCAATAAATTTTCATGGAATACTTGAATTGAAATCTACTGTTTCCATGCATTGTTCCTGAAAATATTTAACAATGTAATTCAGTTTCCTATAAAAAAACCTTTTTACGTCACCCTCTAACCCACTTAATTCCGAAATTTTTCCGAAACGCTCCACATGAAAATTTCAAACTCATTTCAAGTGCAAAAAATTTATAAAAAATGCATTGGTTGAATATTAATTTAATACATAATTTCTGGTAACAACTTCCGTGCTCCAGACTTCCCCAATCTCTCCGTAACATGAATGACTATTAATTTCTGGATTAATTCACTAACATTACATAAACCCCCCAAATTCAATTATTACAACAGTGACAAACAATCGACAGGTGATCAACACTCATTACAACATTAATCGTTACCTGCATCCGGAAATATCCCCCCACAATTTAACACACTTGTAATAAGTCAATGTTTCCATTATCCTGTCACAGTGGCCACAGAATATTTCGATTGTTACTCGTGAAGTTACGACGTGTCACAATAATTTACGATCAAATTCAGCCTGATACTGTGGTGCGGTGCTGTGGGGTGGAATGAATAGAAGCTCGACTGCGGCACTTCACCAACAGACCTTCAAACAATCAAGCTCAGTCTCCTTCAGCGTAAATTCACAAAATTCCTCCGAAACTTTTTTTCATTTTTTCCTCCGTCTAGGTTTGTACATTGACCTCGTGACGCAGCAGCATGCGTGGGTGTGTCTATAAAAATTTTAATTTTAGATGTAGAAAAATGGGGAAATACATAAAAATGTAAAATGTCCAGCCTAATGGAAATGTCAGTGGCCTTGGTCATAATTTGCGGTACTTTATTCCCTGGGGGTGAACAGAAACAAATGCTAAGGATTTTACGACTTGGTCAGAGAGAATAAACAATTGGCTAGAAATTGATAATTTTTTATACATTCTTCAATCTATTGAGAAACCATGCGCAAAATTTCAGCCTGGGAGCTTGATAACAACAGAAATCATTTCTAAATTTGCTACTTATTCATGAGATTAAATGTAGCATCGATATAGAGGTTTTGATAATAATATCCAAAATTTTTGTAAACAAATTGGAATATTAATAGATTAAAAGAATAAATGTCATGCTGACATATCCAATGAAAGCCTGAAAATTCCTTCATTGAAAATTTCAATAGAAAATTCTTATCTCTAGTGCTTCCAATTATCCCTTCACCCTATTCGCGAAGGTTCTAACAACAAATACACGTGTCACGTAATGTTTCCCCAGGAAAATCCTCCGGAAATCTATCGCTGCAGCGCCAGAGCACGTGACAAACATCAAATATTTAACCCGTCGATATTCCCATGAATTTCACATGAACAAAGATATTGTTCTGCGTATAACGTGTACGAATATCCACAGCTACCGTCGATGAATTTTGAAATAAAAACATCAATTGTGGGTTAATCAACAAATATTACGGAAATTTGGAACACACGTGACCTCGGTAATATCGAGTAAATATTGAACTTGTTAATTGTAATTGTTGCAGTAGTGCCCGAGCCTCGAGGAATTTGGCGGAGAAGCAGAGACGAGACAACCTCAACGCAAACATTGCCATGATGGCAGCCATGGTGCCCGCTGTAGCTGGTAGCTCAAGGCGTCAGGATAAAATATCAATTCTCAGGCTATCGGCAGCCTACCTCAGGATCAACTACAGTGAGTCTACACTTGAACACACGCATGAAAATATTCCATCGCAAAAAACTGTCGATAGAAAATTCTATCGGATTGCTATTGAACTTCTATTGAAAATTATATTAGTTTCTGACCGATTCTATTAAGGATTGACGTAAGCAATTTTGGCGGGAGTTTTTCATAAGAGTAAATTTTTTTATGGTCAAATGCCATGAAACTTTGGCAAAACGTTATTTGAACCATTATAAGATGATCGATCTGTCGCTTAGCTTTGTCATATTTGTCATAGCTTTGTCATATTGTCGATATCAACTAAAACATAAAAAAACAAAAATGTCGATATTGACAATATGACGAAGAGCTGAGCGATAGATCGATCATTTTATAATAGTTCAAATAACGTTTTGCCAAAGTTTCATGGCATTTGACCATGAAAAAATTTACTCTTGTAAAAAAGATGCTTACGTCAATCCTTAAAGAATTGCCCAGCTTTACCGCGTGGCCTTTAAATGAAAAATCAATAGAATTTCATCTTTCTACACTGAGAGGAAAATTTCCTAATATGTAGACCATATTTACTTGAGAGAAGTTAATTATTTTCAATGGCTTATCATATTTATCACTATCACTCCGCGTTACATCATGAATATATTACATATCGAAACATTGGAAGTACAGTAGAGGCTTCGTATAAGATACCTTAGGGACAGTAGGAAAGGAATTACGGGAACCCCTATGCCCCCACCTACGCGCTCTCCCATAGAGAGGAGAAAAATAGGGATCAGCGGGTTTCAAATAAGATACCTCGCTCGTTGCATCCGAATTCAATGAAATGTTCATTTTTACTGAATGAATATCGATAACTAATCAATTTATATGTGTTTAATGTTTTGAATTTCTGTCCCCCATGTTCCCTTTTCTCTCTAAATATAACCCCGCGTGATAGAATGGCAGCTGACGTTGGGGGATTGTTGGTGGACTCGAGAATAATCACAGACGAAAAATTACGATTTTTCGATGGGAAAAGTGAAAAAAAAATCAATGTATATTTCCACTACTTGAAAAANGTCGCTTAGCTTTGTCATATTTGTCATAGCTTTGTCATATTGTCGATATCAACTAAAACATAAAAAAACAAAAATGTCGATATTGACAATATGACGAAGAGCTGAGCGATAGATCGATCATTTTATAATAGTTCAAATAACGTTTTGCCAAAGTTTCATGGCATTTGACCATGAAAAAATTTACTCTTGTAAAAAAGATGCTTACGTCAATCCTTAAAGAATTGCCCAGCTTTACCGCGTGGCCTTTAAATGAAAAATCAATAGAATTTCATCTTTCTACACTGAGAGGAAAATTTCCTAATATGTAGACCATATTTACTTGAGAGAAGTTAATTATTTTCAATGGCTTATCATATTTATCACTATCACTCCGCGTTACATCATGAATATATTACATATCGAAACATTGGAAGTACAGTAGAGGCTTCGTATAAGATACCTTAGGGACAGTAGGAAAGGAATTACGGGAACCCCTATGCCCCCACCTACGCGCTCTCCCATAGAGAGGAGAAAAATAGGGATCAGCGGGTTTCAAATAAGATACCTCGCTCGTTGCATCCGAATTCAATGAAATGTTCATTTTTACTGAATGAATATCGATAACTAATCAATTTATATGTGTTTAATGTTTTGAATTTCTGTCCCCCATGTTCCCTTTTCTCTCTAAATATAACCCCGCGTGATAGAATGGCAGCTGACGTTGGGGGATTGTTGGTGGACTCGAGAATAATCACAGACGAAAAATTACGATTTTTCGATGGGAAAAGTGAAAAAAAAATCAATGTATATTTCCACTACTTGAAAAAAGTGGTGTGACCCCCCCTTAAGGTCATTAGATCCTCATGATCAATTCGTTCGTCCCTCCGATTTGACCCTTAACACCGTTTGATCCGTATAACTACTCTCTTCCCGTTGAAAAATGACCGGGGCCATAGGTATCTTATAAGAAGCTCACGGAACATAAACATTCAGAAGGCGATAAAAGTGCCGAGAGTGGGGGTAGGCCTCGAGCGCTCCGAGCGCGAGGTATCTTATACGAAGCCTCTACTGTACATAAAAAAATAATGGAAACAATAAATACATGAAGATTGACAATTCTTCTACACGGAGAGAAATTGTCGAGAAAAATTCTAGAAAAATTCACGTTTTCAGGCAAAAAACTCGGGAAATTTGAGCCGAGGAATTTCTATAGAAGTGTTGATTTTACCGGGAGAATAAAATCCCATTTTCAGAACAATAAATCCGAGTTTTAAAAAACCTCCAATTCCTCCCATCAAATCCGACATTTTCCAATTAGTAAATTTGTTTGCCGTGATAAATATTCATTAAATGCAATAAACGATTGTTGCACAGAAGTAATATCTCCTCTTCACGCACTCAATAACTCCTCGATTCGACAATTTCGACAGCATTTCCAATATTCATTTTTCTGATACTTTTTCCGTTTTTTATTCATCTATATGAATAAAAAATAAACGTGTGTTGCAAGTGAATATTGCCACAGAATACGTGCACGTGTATTCGTAAAAACAATATCAAAAGGTAAAACAAACTGACACGAGTATGAAAACAGAATGTTAATGTATATCGTGTATCGTGTATACAGTGTATCGTGTACAGTATTCATATACACGTGCCCTCAATGGTAACCAATTATATTTTGGATTCCACTGGCAAAAACTTTGTGAAAAATGTGACACAATGTACCCAATTCTTCTGTGAATTCCTGGAAAAGCGAACACTGCAATGAAATTGGAATCAAAGATATCCAATAAGCCGCGAGGTCATGTTTTTCGAAAGGAAAAAAAAAACATGATCCTTGAAAAATATCCATCATTTCAACTCCATAAGCATTTGTAACCTTCGTTTTTCTCATTTTTAACAAATAAATGAATCGAGTTGAATGAGAAGAAAATGAAAACACTCCATGGAAATGTGTTACAGCTCTTGGCCAAGGCAACCAAGGATCTGTCCCAAGTAAATTCAACTCCATAGACCTTGAGCAGATTTGCCTTGATGTAAGTTTGACGTTAGAAATCGTTGAAGGCTAGTGGAAATCTAATACTGAATTTATTCTTCAGAGTTGCGAAGGAAATGGTTCTTTTCTACTCATTGTGACAACCACCGGGAGCATTGTACATGTAGGCAGGAATATAGAGGGACCGCTGGGACACTTACCGGTAAGTGAACATTATTATCCACTTAACAATGTCAATTGTACCAACAGAAAGAATTCATCTTCCTCCAAAATCCTTACAATTCAAAGTGAGTCTTTGAGTTGCCACATTTTTACTGGATATTATATGAGAAACAGAATATTCATGTCATACTTTGGAAAGTGCAAAATTTATCCTTAATTTCGTCACATGACCCGACAATTTTGTGAATAGAATTGAACATTGATACCCTAAACTAATAAAATTTCCCGTTTTTCTTGGAAAATTCATTATTAATTGTAAATTAATGGAATTCTTCTGTAATGTCACGAGAGTAATAAGCATGAATATTCAAGGACAATCTCAGTGTTCGTAATAAGCTCCAGGAGTTCTTTCAATAGTTCTTTTGGATTGGATAATCGAGGAGAAATATTTACCTCGTCTCCTGAACAAGAAGTTTAGGAGATACTCTTCGAAGAAATGATGAAAAATTTTCATAAGTATTATTAGTCAAACCTATGTAATCTAAATATATTTTTGCAATTAACATTTTCATTCTTGGCGCACGCGTTCAACGTTTCACACAAAAAATTCGTTTTGATAATTTTTAACAAACGATTTATTGGGCACAAATAAGACTTGTTTGAGAACTTTGCTTTTTTTCTCTCAGTGTACATTCCATAAGTTCACCCAATTATTAACGAACATTTCAGTCTCCTCTTATTCCACTGCATTTCACGATGCATCATACCACAGTTTGCTTGATAAAAATATATTCCACGTTGTAAACACGTGCCAACAACGGAGAAACCATGGAAAACCTTGATAATACTTGCCTCCCTTTCTCTGAAAAGAGAAATCCGCGATACGCAGGATAGTCTTCCATGCCATTGAAATCATTCACTCGTTTCACAACAGAAATATGTATTGATATCGACACGTGAAAACACACGATTTATTTCCATCTCCCTGTAAGACGAAAATATCAAAGTGACAGAACGAATTCAACTTCTTCCGAGAAGAATTCCATGAAAATTCACCAAATTTTCACAAACTTGATAGCGAGAGTGAGCTTAACGATAATTCTCCCCGTCTGTGCTTGACGAGGGATAATCATCTTGCCCCCGGACTTCATTTTTTATTCCTTCACATACTCAAGAAGATACACTAAGTTATCCCCCGCAGGGTGTCTACAATCAGACGTCCATTGTGAGTATGAATACGGGGAGAGAATAAAAATCCTAAGACTGGATTACCTGCGGTGAAAACAAGACTGACGTCGTTAAACCCACGTCAACTAACTACAGAATTAATGTTTTAGGGAAGTGGTAAAATGTAATTGTTGAATTTCATATTTCTGTTGAAACTTCGTTGCTCATTTGGTTTATAAATACTTTTCTCTGAGTCGTTTCACTCGTTGATAATAAATATTGTAAAAGAGGGCGAAAATGGGATTGAATAGTTGAAGATTCGAGTTATTTTTATTCCCTTTTGATCGATGAGGAGGTGGCGAATAAAATTATTGGGAAAGGGCTTGTGGTACGAGATTCATTTCTAGTTAACGTCTCACTTCTAAGAAATTTTTATTACACTATATTTCCACTGAAATTTCAAGGAATTTTGTAACTGAAAATTACAAACTTTATGGAAAAATCGATAACAATGTATTATTGATTTTTTAATTAATTGAAATTTCAGTGTAATTTGGCACTGAATATTCAAATTTTTATTGAAAGTTCACGTGAGTTGTGGAATTTTAGTCTTCCTGCCGCTCAAAAATATCGAATTTGATTGAATTTTCACGTGAAATATGAATTCAATGTCACTCTTCTGGAAATTAGACCATGTAGACCACGAAGGACACTATTATTTTTAACTAACTAACAATTCTATCGCAGCGACCCATAATTTGGTAGCTATTAACGATTGGGCCATTTATCAACGTAATTATGTAGTTATCAATGACTGGGGCATTAGTATCAACTCTTCTCTCCCATAAGCGTCACTTGTTAACAATGTACAAATATCTATCTGGTCATATTCACCTCTACAATTCATCAATAGTGACTGAACCTCCTTAAAATTATATGAGTAATTCCATCAGTCCCTGAATTTTCCCCGACTTAGGATTTAAAAAAGCCCCAATGAAAATTTCCTTCCAGACCGAACTAATGGGAAAATCGCTGTACAATTACGTGCACCCAGACGACCACGATGAGTTGAGTCGTGGTCTAGCGGTGAGTGGAGCCTTCCCAGCAGTAACTGATGGCTCCAATCACGATCAGAACTCCACGTCGTCTGACAATAGCAAAAGAACTGCTCAACGACGACGAAATTTCGTTATAAAAATAGCGCAGAGAACGCATTCGAGGGGTGAGCACATACAGTACAAGTGTTTTAGCATCTCAGGGGTCCACAGGCTAGCTGATTACTGTCAAAAACGACCGGCGGATCGAGGTAAGAAGTCATTACGTAAATCGAGACGATGTAATTGAAATCTGTCAAAAGCAGAGCTCCACGCGCTGACTGAAAACCAATTATTGCATCTCATTTTTTATTTTGATAATTTAACCGTTGGAAATCGTTACAGAATACCCTGCAACGAACAACGATGTTATTTTCGTTGGAATAGCACGCCTTATGCACAGACGCGTAACCGAGCTATCGTTATTCGAAGCCACTAAAGAGGAGTATGTAACACGTCATTTGGTTGACGGTCGTATCATCTTCTGTGATCACAGAATATCCATTGTTGCTGGATACATGTCGGAAGAGGTTTCCGGCGCTAATGCCTTTCGTTATATGCACAAGGATGATGTCAGGTGGACGATGATTGGGTTACGACAGAGTAAGTACATTGGATAAATCTATAAGTTGATTGCTAAGTTCAGTAGAAAAGGAGAATTAAGTGTTTTTGTTATTTGTGCATTTCATGAGAGGTGGGTTTGGGAGAATGTGCGAAGATCTGACATTTCCCCTTATTAACTAAACACGGGAGTTCACTCAAGACGGGAGTTTATATAGCACTCCACAGCTTGTGACGTCATAGGATATTGTTGGATAGGACTTTGGAGTAGGTAGGAGGGGAACCAAGTAGTGTCATTCTCGATATTAATTTACAAGAAAAATATACTGAAAGAATTGGTAGTCCAGACTGGGATTTGAAACCGAGACCGTCTGATTATGCATCGGGTACTCACTCAACTGAGCTATTCGGCTCCTAGCCTTCATTTCAAGTTTCTTGGATATATCAAGAAGAAATGTTTATAAAGGAAATGTTTATACAGGTGCATAATACTATGTATAATAGTATTTATAAAGAGGGGAGAGAACAAATTGTTACATTCCAAAATTTCACTCCTGCATTCAGAAATGTGGAATTTTTGTGATTACACTGTTGACAATTTTTAGGAGAAATTTCAGGTACAACTCTTGAAATTTTTTATGCAGCGATAGTAGCACTGGAATTACAAAGCATTTCGTCATTGAAAAGTCATAATTTGGAAATTTCATGATTTCATTCCCCGCTATATCGAATGCTATGAGGCTGTTCGGAAAACTATTACTAAACTTAGTTTCATTTATTGCTCTTGAGTGTTCTCTCTTAGCAAGGGGGTTACAGTGAAGCAGGAGTATATACATAAGTTTCGTTATTACTAGTCTTATTGTTATTATTTTCCCGGTGTTTACTTTCAATATAAATATTCTTTTAAACTTTTATGTGGAAGAGTTACTATAATATCTAGAGTCAAAAATATCTAAGATTTCTGCTCGTGTTCTCGTCGCTTCAATAACAAAAAATATATAAAGCTTTAGTACTCACACGTATTACATCGACAAATGTCGATAGTTTTCCTCCGTCGATCCATTTAGAAAGTAAGAGCCGAGGTAATGAGTTCTTGGGATATTATACATGGGACAGCGCAGAAATGTCCGATTGTCTTGAGATCGCTTAACCCTCGATCACTCGCACTCGGCCGCTAGCCTTCATCCGTCGCACGGTCAGCGGAGCGCGCTGTTGCCGCCTTGACACTTACCGCTACGTGCGCATTTCAAGTGTGCCAGTGAATGTAGCAACACTGCCGCTCGAGCGGTCAACAGGAACTCACTCGCACCGGCCGGCGCGGCGCCGCTTTCCTGTCCGTTCGAGGTTTCTTTCCTTTTTTTAGCTAAACAAATTACCCGACAAAAAAACGGACCGCGTCAACGCTTAATAAAAAGATTGAACTAGGAACTCTAATTTTTTCAGATTTTTTACGCGTCCAAAACACTAAAATATTGAAAAACGCAAACGGCCGGCGCCGCGCTCATTGAGCGCGTGATCGAGGGTTAACCAAAAATCTTACAATTGAGGGATTTTATAAGTCACTCTCAAGAGATTCTTCAGAAAAATCATTCATCGGTGAGACAATATCAGTAAAAAACGCGTTTTCATTCGGCAGCAATCAAAAATTGATTATTCTTCCACGGTTACTTGATCTGCGTTTCACTTCTTCCAGTGTACGATCGTCGTGAAGGTTTTGGATCATCTTGTTACCGACTCCTCTCGAAGACCGGTGAATTTATCTACCTCAGAACCCACGGATACCTCGAAATGGACACAAAAACCGGTACATTCGAGTCCTTTGTTTGCGTTAACACCCTTGTCAAAGCAGAGGAGGGTGAAAAATTGATTCGCGAGATGAAGGATCGTTACGCAGCGACGCTACACGACATGGCTGGAGGGCTATTTGATCCAGAAATGCTGAACCCACAGGCGGAGTCAGCCCCAAGTGTCGAGGATCCAACTCAACTCGAGGGAGTAATTCTTCAATTGATCAGTGATCTCTCGGCACCAATACCTGTCGACGGGCGAATCTCTCCAGGACCTGCCCCAGACCTGCAATACGCTAAAGCAGCCATGTTCTCGACTAGACTACCACCGGCCTCTGTCCAGGCGAATCACTTGGGAGTTAAGATGATTCCAAGACCTGGCAGGAGCAAATCGAAACAAATGAAGAGGACAATGAGCACTGCATCTTCAACTAGCAGTCAGGGCACTGAAAATTACGAGGAGCCACCACATCGCACGCAAGCGCAAGCATCACCAAGCAGGCAAAATGGGACACATCAAATTGCCGAAAAAATTATACCGGAACTCCCTAGTCCTGTTGTTGCTGATATCCTTAACAGTGTGAGTATTTCCTTATTTTCGTGTGATAATATTTTGCTTCTTATTTTTTATCAACAGTCCTTGGTTTAACGTGGGATTCTTTGTCGTGATGTACATTTGCTGAATTATCGCTTCAAATAGTATTTTTTTTACTATTATTTATTTACTAGGGAAAACTCCTTCCGTGAGCCATTCTGCGGCCATCCTCAGCAATAACTAATACAATTAATCGAAAACTAGCAGCCAATATTTTGAGTGCGTAAAGCACTCCCCTTCAGGGCCAACTTTATTCATCTACAATAATCAACGGAATAGAAAAAAAAATCTGATGTGAATCTGTTCCATTTGTATGAAAGGAAGGAGTACTCTTTGATTATTAGAAGCGGTTGATAAAACAATTATTTATTTCCTATTTTACTTTAGAAAAAAATTCAGATGACAACAATTGTCGATTTTTTTTTACTTTCAGAAATAAAAATTTGTATCATATCAGCATTTGATCATTTCCTTATTTTCTTTTGATAACATTTTGGTTTTATTTTTTCATCAATGTTCCCTGTTTTATCGTGGGGTTAATCTATTTCGTGATGGATAAGTGGTAAATTATCGTTTCACATCCTATTTTTTCTACTTTTATGTATTTATTATGTTTAAAAAAATAGTAAAAAAAATACAACAATTGTAGATTTTTTTCAGTTCAGGAATAGGAAATTCTGTCGTTCGGGCTTATTTTATTCATTTTCATTTTTGTCCCTGAAGACAAGTATCAAACTCCCAATTATAAAAACTAATCATTCCTATGCTGAACTTGTGATCAATATCTCGTGACAGAAGACAATACGAATTATTTTTATCAAAACTATTTTATCGACCGTCTCCATACCAACTCCCTATCATATTCGAACTAACTTCTCCCAAATATAATTGGCTCATCTCGTCCATATATTCCCTATTCATTCTCCATTCTTAATATATTAAATATTAAATTATTTATTCTTCAGGTTGAACTGCAACAGACAAACTTTCACATGCAACCAGTTCTGTCTCAAGACCAACACTTCTACGACCCTCACCAGATGAGTACAAACCCCTCAGTCCTGCATCCAGATGTAAATAGCGAAATGTCATACATCGAAACCCCGGAACCGGGAGCCGGTGGCTCCCAATATCCACAAATAGATCCATCAGTGGATTATTATGGGCAGCCAGAGAGTATGGGAATGTTCATAAAATCCGAGGCATCTACCTCTGCCATGGACACGCCAGATGAGGGGTTTGGCAAACGGCCGTTGGAGGACGATGACTCTGACGAGTCAGATAAGAGACAACGACAGGAATCTGATACTGAGGAGGATCTCATAGACAACCCGACTTTCCAGGAGCTTATGAATTCGGATTCAGGTACAACTGTAGTGCCATCGCCCAGCAGAAACTCATTTCCCAGTCAAGAGGACGCACTATAGGAAAAAAATATATCAGTTTACATACATGTATGACACCACAAGAACAACTCAACACTTCCCATCTGTCTGATTTATTTTCTTTCTTCCGTTCAGAACCGAAGGATTTAAAGGGAGACTCGGTGAGTTTTCAACATCAGGGGTTATTGAAGTGAGAATCTCCATGTTTTCTCCATATTGGATATTTTTAATTATTTCATTTTAGTTTCACTGAAATTTCAAGCAATTAAGTCATTCCTAATTGAGAGAACTGCAAATTTCAGTTCAATTATTCCCTGAAAATTAGGAGAATACAGAAAAATTCCGGTAAATATATTCGTGAATTTTTAATTGATTAACAATTTGTCGTATTTCGGTGCTGAAGGTAATGATTTCATTGAAAATTCAAATAGGTTGAGGAACCCTCATCTTTGAAATTTCATTGAATTTTTAGTGAAATCTGACATTTCATGCTTTTTTCCTCCGTAAATCGCATTCAATGTCACTATCTTGAGGATTGCTAGTCGACTGTCCATGGAATTCCAAATTTTGTCAAACAGTACACTAAACCATAATTAAACCTAAATAGCACAATTACGTTTTTTTTTCATATGGAGAAATTTAGTGGACACAAATAACATTTATACTGATTAAGATTTCTTCATACAGAAAAAGCGATTCATAATAGTTTTTCTGCACATGTTTGGGAGATTTTTTTGGGGAAAAAAGTTGCTAGACGATTAACGGACAATAAATGATGAGTTTTCGGCTGACTAATGATCGATTTTCGCATAAATGCAATATGGGAGAAACATATGGAGATCGGCACTTCAATAAACTGTGATAATTAAAAAACTCACCGGAGTCTCCCCTTAATAAGTTCTGAGTTTGGCATTTCGTCATTTTTATTAGTTCACGTCCTCTTGCGCCAAAAATACCATCATATCGTAGTTGTGGATATTTCGAAGACAGTGACTGTAACTCTGGTTATTGTTTTTAGATATCATGAGGATGCTGGACGCCATAACACATCCCTTGAACCCTGACAGTAAGTTTACGGATTTTGATACTTAAAAGCTGACTTTTCATGTCTCCTCGATCTCATGATCGGTAATGGGCACTACTAAGTACTCTAGCACTTGAATTTCTGAGTAGAGTTACTTACCGCTTGAAAATATATAAATACTATATTCCAAGGTTAGTACTGGGTCATAATTTGCATTGGTGTAATAAATGATCGCCAATGCAAGTACAAACATATTTACTCGTTCGTGCGGTCCCCTGCGATGCTCAGGTTGGAAAAAATCTTTCAGAAATTTCTGAACATCTTGGCCATTACCAAAAACTTGGTCATCGAAAAATGTGAAGAACTTTCAAGATTTTTTTTTTCAATTTTATCATTTTTTTTGTCATTGCTGCTACATTCACTTCGCGCTGAAAAGTGTTTTTTCGTTTACTTGGAAACGAAAAAAGCCCAGTTCGCCACTCGCTGAACGTGACATCACTGACAAAGAATATAGTTCGACACATGTGCGACTGGCATTTTTCAGCTCGTGTGATTGGCAGCCCTCGGCTTCGCCTCGGGCCTGCAATTTCACACTCGTAAAAAACCCATCGCACTTATATCGAAATACACTATTTCGCCCTGGCGAGCGCAAAGTACACACACTGAGAGAAATAATTAGCTCCGCCGAAAAATTATGTGTTTCACGTGAGAATATTTGGAGTGCAACAGATTTACTTGAGGGAAATTAACCAGCTTGATTGGGTATTGAGGAAATTTATTACCTTTTAATTATTGAGGAAATTTAATACCTTTCACAAAAATTAAATGTTTGTCGTGATCATCAGAAATATCCGGAGAAGAATTCGAACGGTTGGCAGGAAAAAATATAATCTATTGTACGACAATCGTTTCATCTGAGAGAACTCCATAGGTTTACATCATAGAAAAAATATATTGACGAGGAATGAATATTTCATCCCCCAAAAAATTGATCCCTCAAGTCATTTAGTTTTGCCAATAACACAGTTTTCGGCAAGGAAATTGTAGTTTCCTCTTGAAATTATCATTTGTTCTATGGAAATTATGAGTGTTTATTGGACAAAATAGACACTACTCAATAATATTCACTTGATAAAACGAGAGCCTCATGTAATTCTCTGAAGAAAGAATGTATTTACCCGAGAGACGTATAAATGTCTCACGAGAACAATTACTACTACAAACATTATCATGTTTTGGTGGAAACTTTCTTTTTTTCCCGCAAGTAAATTGATTCAACACGACAAAACATCTCCTTAGGGGAACATATAATTGAAAAATCAAAATTAAATTAATTAGATTGAACATATAATTGAAATTACTTCGGCAGAAGTAATTTTTTCTTAGTCTGAAAGTTGACAGTCTGATATTGCGTCTACGCTGAGGCGAACAATATAGTTCTAACCACAAGAGGTAAAATAAAGGTCCCTTATCTTCGGCTCGGGTGGTAAACCGCACGTGGCCACGGCTCCCTTATTTTACCTCCCTAGGTTATAAATATACTATTTGCAAGAATTGGGGAAGTTATCGAATCCTAAATATTCTGTACTTACTACTTACGCCCGGGTGTAGGTAGCCCAAGCCCAGTTAAGAAAATCTTCAATTGAGTATCGGAATAAATGAAAATCATCTGCCGATCAATTTTGATCGAAAGTTTGTCAAATATATATTCTCAAAAAACATGACGTGTCAATGTATCAACAAAGTTTGTCAATAATATTACTAATGAAAAACTATTTAGTCAATATTCACGACCGAATGGCGGAATGAAGCCATTCATTTACGAGAAATTTCTGAAATTGTCTAACTGGGGAATAAATTTACCCCAGACATAAATTTATTCTGACGATTTATAGGGTTAACAGCGCTGTGTGCAATCGGCTCTTAGACAATTGGCCCTTGAACTGTCTTGAGTACTAAATACTTGATCTACTCAGACTGTTTTCAAGTAGTAATTGACGTCCTTGAATTGAAGGAGGGATTAATTCCTAAGTGAATGTTGAATTTGTACCTAATTATAATCATGCTTTGAAGAATATGAAAATATTAGTACTAGAGGAAAGTATTAAGTACTCAGATTTAGTATATCGTGAGTTCCCCATCCCAAATTATAATTTTGAGTAAATCAAATGATTTTTGGTAAAATGTGATATTCTCTCCTAAAATTACTTGGCTCTAAGAAAAATTGACACAACTAATCGACACTCCAAGCACAAATGTTTTTACTCATTAGTGAGGTTTCCTGCGTTGTTAAACTTGAAAAAAAAATACAATTTTTAGGGAATTCTAAAACTTTCTAAAAATTTCAGACATTTTCGAAAATTTCATCATTGAAAATTCAAAGAATTCTCCAAAATAGTTCCTTCAGAAAATTTTATAGATTTGCATTTCCAAAATATTCCAAGAAAAACAAGGGATTTCTAGGATTTGAGAAGTTATCAAGTACTAAATATTGTGGTATTTAGTACTCAGATTGTTTTCAAGTTACAAGTATTCAATGTGCCTAGACCCATAAGATTGATTAATCATTAAGTACACGTCGAATTGGTACTTAATTATTTCACAAGTATTGAGTACTCATGTGCTTAATTATTTTGCACTTAGAATATCTCAAGTTCCCATCACAAATCGTAATTTTGACTTACTCAAATAATTTTTGGAAAAATTAGAAAACGGGAACATTCTCTTTAGAAATCACTACTCTTTAAAAAAATAATAATTAAAGACTGAACTGAACCTGAATTTTCGTCGTATTTAATTGCTCATTCGATTCGGGCGTATGTTTCTTTATTAATCTTTCTTATTTCTGATATTGCAGAAAAATCCGCGAGGGCTGATATTCTTCACCTTGTGCCCGAGGTATGTATTTTACAAAGCATGTGGATGTATCTCAAGGAAATATGGAAATTGACGTTGAACGAATAAATCTATAAACCATCATTTTCTTATTTGATGAAGCAGAAGGTGGACGAGACACTGAGACAGACATATGCGCATCTTCAGGACAGTATAGATTATCAAGGGTCGCAGATCAATGAGTTAGGACTGGTATTTGAGAATTCAGAGCTGCACACACGCCGACAAAATTTTGATCAACTACAGGTGACTATAAAAAATAATAAACTCGTCAAAGAAAATATTTCAATTATTCGAGCAAATTAAGGGTGACATGATATCCTTATGGAATGACCTTTTTTAAGCTCTGATTCATCTGAACCTGAATATAAAAATCATCTCTTCGGAATCATAACAAATTTATTCATATTCAGAACTTTATCAAAAATCGATTTCATCCCTAAAAAAATAAGATCTCCAAAATTTTTAAAAATCTCAATCATTTATTTCTGAACCACGAATGATTACAAATTAATAATTCTGTGCAAAATGTCATTTGAATGACGCCAATGATTCTCATGATTTTTTTCAAATTTTTCTCACGCAATTTAATTGACAACTTTGATGATTGTAAATGGTTGAATCTATACTGTAGTCTGTACCAAACTATAAAAAATACTTGGATATCCTTAATACATTTTTCTCTACTAGTGAACGGAAAGAAAATGTTCTTTTTAATTTTTTTATGAAACGTGATTGGCAGCCCTAAAATCAACGAAATCAATGAATAAACTCTGCTCAAATCCTTTCATAATCCTCTGATTGTTCGAATGGGACATAACGAAATCTTAAAAACGATCAGCGAAGATATTTATCAAAGATTAACCCTCAAGATAACTCCACCCATCGATTTTCATCCACAAACAATAAATATACGTCACAATAACTATTAATTTCACCATTCCAGGCCGAGCATGAAATCCAGAAGAAAATGATCAAGACCCTCCAACAGGATCATCACAGTATGCAGGTCAACGTTAAACAGAACGTTGGTGTCTGAAACCAATTCAAGAAGGACGAAACTTAAGTTCTCCTCGTCCTTCTTCCCAGGATTTAGGAAAATTTTGATAAAGTCCACAGACTGGCTGTTCCCTACTGTACCTCAGTGAAATGTGGCACATAACATTCGTACCTTAAGGAGTTACTGTTCCCCAGGAGTCTACGATTGCAACATTCAGCCTGGCGCAATCCCTGGAGGGGCCAACCAACAAAACAAAAAAACGAAGCGAGTTGTTTGTACTCGAGGACATCGAGTCACCTGACGAAAAACGTTTTCCAATGCTCTTCCCAGGAACACGAAGAAATGAAGACGACCAAGTGGTTATTCACTGGAAATTGTCCTTGGATTTTTTAAGAGCCACAACAAATGAAGCAGTACAAGAAAAAACAACTTCTGCAAATAAAAGTGACTGATGAATTCTAAATGAGGAATAATTGTGCAATTAACGAAGAAATTTTGCAAAGTAAAAAAGCACGGGAAAAATAAGACTCATCAATGAAGAAAAAACGAAACAAATGCACGAGACAAGAGGAATTTCATTGCTACAACGGAGTAAAGTCACCTCATTTGTCACATAGACTATCAAATTCATCGTCACAGCGACAAAACTTCCCCATTTTAAATGTTAAAAAAAAATTCAGGAAACGTTTACGAATAAATGAAACGGCTGAGTATGAACTACCTCTATCCAACATGTCTGTCACGTTTAGACAAGGGATAATGAGTTATTAACGAAATCGTAATAATGGGATAAGGATACCTAACTAATTTACTAGGCAATTACGATGTTGAGACTAAGATTGTAAGTAAACTAATGAAGAAGAAAACACTGATTAAGAAAGATGACGTTTTGAATCGTTGCCATCGTTTTAATTGGCTCACCGTAAGACTGCAATGTTAATTTTACTATATACATATATAAATATTAAATATAAAATTAATGATTATGCAACATGGATTATTCACCGTGTACTATTAAGCGGAGGAGTGTGAAGAGAATTGTAATTGAAGATTGAAATTAATTGTAATATTGACTGCATAATTGAAGTTATCGATGATTGGAGAGTTGCTCTGTCAGGAAAAAAAGGAAACAAAACAATGCAATTTTCATAATTGGTTTGAGTGATTTTTCAATAAATGCACCCCGTGTACACAAGGACATACATCCCGAGGGGAGTTGAGGTCAATTTTGTGATCATGTCAGTCGTTGAGAATGAATTTTCTCTGAACTACAAGTCAATTTTTCCAATAATTGTATCTGATTTATTGCAAGATTTTGTTGATGACCCTTTTGAAAAGATAAATCAGTGATTTGTTTTTGAGGAAATGAATCAGTGATTTGTTTTTTCATTTAATACGGGGATGTATGTCACACGAACATATACATTAGATGCATAATTTAGGATTTTAAGGAAGTGGTGTACTAATATACTTACGTCCAATGATATTTACTGTAAAATTTGTCACTGAATAATTCAAAGATAATTTTTACATCGATGACGACGCTACAGAAAGTTTAATGTCAATCTTGAAATTTATGTACAATTTTTCTTATTTGTATTTCGGCCTATTTTATGAATTTGTTAATTGTCTTGATGTTATATGAGAAATTTTTTTTTAACGAAATTGTGCAATGCAAAATTATCGGGGATGCGAATAGCTGAGGAGTATTTAGTGTTGTATTGTTATCAAGTTTGACTTTTGCTTAATTTCATCTCTCGATCGTCGTCAGGTACTTCCCACCCTCAATGAAAGAAAGATGAATAAAAAAAGAATGTTTTGTGTCTTCACTGTAAAGATGAAAATATTGTGAATAATTTTAAATGAAGAATAATAACATGTATGTTGTACTCATCACCTAAAGTAAAATTACGAAGCGCGTCTCAGGCACCGACTTTATGGTTGAAACAACAAATTTTGAGAATATGCGAAGAAATGAATTGATGATAAACTGACTAGAAATTGTAGCTCCCTCCCTGACTCCGAACTAATGTATAGTACAAATTTCAAATCCAAACTGTCTGTGTTTTTGAGTAAACCGATATTTTGTTTTACTTTTGAGAATTATTGACGTAAAGGAGAATGAACAATTTTTATTGCACATGTCAGGCAAATAATGTTTTATCATGAGACTGAAAAATGTAATGGAATCGCCTAATTTTACTTTTATGCTTTATTTTGTGTTGAAATGAACGAATTATTTGAGTTGCTCAAGACATCTGCAGAAATATACTTTAGCTTTCCCGATATGACAATGTGACAAATACTAATTTCATTGGAATAATGACATTTATATGCAGGCAAAATAATTTCATTCTAAAATACATTGGTAATGTCTTTAATTCGTGAATTAAACTTTTTTAACAGATGAATTTACGTAATTTTCTCAAAACCAATGACTTTGTTATATCACTTCTCATTATTTTACTGACATGAATAAAAATTTGAAATTGATGCAGATGTGACACAGACAGTCGGCACTATGATTATAATACAATAAACATACCTAAGCATATTGTTTAAAAATAAAGTTTATAATATTGTAAATACGTTATTATATTTATACTTTGCTGATCATAAATGAAAAAAAAAACAGGTGACTTTTAATTTTCTTAATTGTTTTTCTTCTCTCATTTATTTCTCAAACATCTCGGTGAGTCATTTGATCCAGTGATTTGGGAAATTGTTCTTGGGAACAATGAAGTTTTCAATTGAACTTTTCTATTTTCAATATTAAAAACAGATACGAATGAAAATTGAATGAACAAACATCGTGAAATGAATATCAGGATTATGTGCATATGTAGACATGTAAAAGACACCGGAAGTTGTGGGAGTAAATGGGATGAATTTGCTCAAGGATTTGTAATGGTAGAAAATAATCACATGAGAATAAACGAAAAATGAATGAGATTTAATGGGTGACATTGCCGCGTAGGTTTCTTTGATTCGCATTTTATTTTCTTCATAATATATTTGTATCTACACCTAATTGGGGTTTATGTACAGTGGGTATCATTCTGATGGGTCTCGTGGGCGTGGGGATATTTCAAGCTCCCGGCCTCCGGTGAGATACTAAAAGTAGGTTTACTCAATGTATATGTCCTCAATTGGAAAAGCAGTCTCAATGAATTTAGTGTAGAATCGGTGGAAGGCTCGTCTAGAACAGGAAATGAAAATCAAAAATTATTGTCTTAAGAGTGTTGCACACTGACAAAGAAAATTGCTTTTGCCAAGGAATTATTTCATTGGGTGAAAAATTTACTTTTTTAATATCACTGTTATGTTGAATTATTAACATTTAGAATTATTCCAAATTATTTGACGTAAAAAATCTCAAATTTGAGAAAAAATTGAAAAATGTTGGAAATAATGAAAATTGTTGAATGCAAGGTCATATGTTGCACAATCATCTCATAATTCAACATAATTGTAATATTTGGAGATGAACTTCTAAAAAACCACGACTCAATGAATGAATGAATGAACGAACGAACGTACGTGTTTTGATTCCTTGGCAATCGTAATTTTTTTTCTCAGTGCAGCTTTGTTTGATTTTGATTTAGGTTTTGAGGGCGACTTACCCGACTGCTTCGGCTACGGGCCTCGTCGACTCCTGTCCGATGAACACGTGACAAGCGAACCTCTGGAGGGTTGGGTGCTTTGTGATAAAACCGAGGTAACGATGGTCTCGGGGATGAAATGCACAGAATGATACATTTTTCAGGGAATAAAAATAGTCGTGACATGGTCCATTTTTCTGCTGAAAACGAAAAAATGAAAAATAATGTTTTAATGTTAAAAATAGGATTTTTGGGGATTATGTCACAGGGTTGTGGCATGAAACTTTTTTCGCTGAGAAAAAATAACGAAATAGCAAAATTGAATGGAAAATATCAGTTACGTCGTTTTTATTTTGAAACATCACTAAGAATTATCGAAATTAACAAATTACTCTTCAGTATTTTTCATTCAATTTTGCATCTCCAGCAATAAAAAAATTACATGAAAATTTTAAATATCTAAAATACATCTGTTTGCAAAAACATCGTCTCATATTTTTTCCTGAAGTCACTCGACAGAATGTCGAACACAATCCACTTGTTACATTTTACAATTTCAGTAGAATGCTCAGATTTATATCTATATATCTTTAAAAGGAAGAGATGCAGGAAAATTTGTCGGTTGACATTTTTCGTAGAGAATTCCACCGAGTACGAAATTTCCTTTTGACAGTGATAAACGTGGGACAGTGTGATGAGAATTATTCTCCTGTACAGTAAAATTTCCCATACCGATGGGCTATTTTTCTTCTTGCACCCATCCGAAGGTCATGGGGACGAATGGAAGTGAAACATTTATCAAATACGTTCGGTAAAAAATCATTCTCCGTTACAGAAAAATTTTCCACACTATTGAGCAATCATTCACGTTCACTGAGCCAATTTTTGATGGAATGCAGGGTAAATTTTACAGTTTCGGCACAAATTACACGTTCAGTAAATTTTTCATGGATCGGCATCAATAATTAATTTAGTAATATTATGAGAAGTTGCACCTTACAATAATTAAGGTTTCCTTATCTTCATTGAAATTTGAAAAATAATACAATAATTGGTAATTTAAATGTTCCATTAACTATGAACTACATAATTAACAAATGATATTGTCAATTGACTAAATATTTGTAAATTCCATAGAAGTATTTTCGATTAGCAAATAATCGTCAATCTTCTAATTATTCTCTCAATTATTGATTGATAAAACAATTCGGAATTTGAATATTTATCTGATGACTAATTTGCTAATTACAAAAATTGATAATTAATATTACGAATTTCCTTATTCAAAATTGAACGTCAATTACAACTTATGATTATACCGATGCCTGAAATTTTCCGGAACCAATGGAGATTCACTATTCGTCTCGCACTTTTTACCCGATGTAGGGTGAAAAGGTACCGAAAATCGAGTTCAATATTGATAGGCATATCAATCAATCATAATTACCGTTAAATTGTGAAGATGTCAATTTTTAACATAAACCTTAAAATTTTAAATATTAAATTAACCATCAATTTGTACATTTAAATCTCGAAATATTCTATCAACCAATAATTTAGGCAGGAAGATTGACAATTATTTGGATAATCGAAAATCAAGTACCTAAATTTAGAATCAGCTTGTTAACTAAAAAATTACATTTCAATATTATCAAATATTCTATTCACCATCAATCGGAAAATTTAGTTAATAAATTTTATAATATTTTAAATTTGTTAAATATAGTTAAACTTTGGACAATATAAGGAAATGAGCCCTTTTTAATATTGTCAAAATCTAATATTATTGCCCATCCCTAAGCGAGTTTACTCCACGATTACTCGAATGTTCGGTAATTTTTCTCCAACATTCAACAAAAGATCATTCTACTCACTCGTGGCTTACTCCTGTCCACCATCCGCAATCCCTGGTCCGACACCTCAAGAATACATCTCTGTGAGTCCGGTGAATCCTCCGAAGCATTGCCCACAATTCTCCTCACAGCCTGACAAACAACCCCAGTCCCCTTGTGTGCGAGTGTCTCAACCGAGCCAAGGTACCCCAACAAATACCTCTCTCTCTTGACTTTGGGCGCTGAGGGATCGAAATCACTGTAGTCCATATCTACTGCGTAGGCGGATGGGAAAATCCCCTGACGACCCGTTCGCAGGTTGACTCCCTCACACCACAGATCGTCTGCCTCTTTTTGCACGTAGATTGGATCGCCAATTTCGAGGTCAATTTCATCGTGATGACGGGGAACGAATTTGTGGAGGCCCCGATGGGTGGCCTCTAGAAGCTCTAATTGGGTGAAGGGAACGCCTCCGCTTCCTAGCAAATTAAACAGCTCACGTAATTAACAAAAATTCAGAAAACTAAATCGTGAAGGAACGGAAATCAAAAATCGCAACAATTTTAGGCGGAACTGCCAAAGGACATTTTCATGGCAAACTATTTTCGCTTTGAAAACGTCCCTGAACATTTTTTTTTTTGGAAATTACTTATTCTCAAGACCATTAAATTTAAATTACCATTTCATGAATCACTTGATAGCACATCGATTATCTCATTGATGAGGAATTTTACAAAAAATAGGAAGAATTTTTTTATGGCAATCTTTGAAGTCTTCAAAGGCCTTTCAATTTTTTCTTCTAAAAACCATATCATTGTTTCATGGACTGTACAAAAAATCATAATAATTATCTCCCATTTTAATCAACTTTTAATGACTGGGTAATGATTAATTTATAAAATTCATCGATTTATACTTTTTCTGACAAATTTTCTCAGCTTTAAAGAGATGGTGACATATTTTCGTAAACCACACGTATGACAAAATTCAATAGAAAATCTAGTGAATTCGCTAGAAAAATCTGTTGGAATTAATTGAAAAATTCTATTTGAATTTTTCTCTTGAGATTTTTTTCTATAAGACTGCTTGGGCATCAGTTTTCCAAGTTTTTCCACTCGGATTCTGTAATCAAAACAAAACAAAATCCAGCGGAAGAAACTTAGAAAATTTGTGCTCAACATTTCTGATAGAAAAAATCTCGAGAAAATTTTAAACAGAAATTCCAGATATATTGACTTTTTCCTATCAAATCTGCAATATAATCAGCACAAAAAAGTTATAAAATATCTCAATAGAATTCCAATGGAAATCCTACAGAAATCCCATAGAATTTCTATAGAATTCCATTAGAATTTTCTAGCGAATTCGCTAGGTTTTCGATTGAATTTTTTCATGCGCGCACTTATTCAAGAAATTAATTAAAACCTAAACAAAACGATTGTAAGTAATAATTTAAAGGCATTACATCTGTGTAATTACGCAGGGGCATTTCCAATAAAAATTTCTCTGAGCGACGAAAAAGGCTTCTTGAAATTCTCCCCTAAACCCTCGCAATCTTGGAAAATACACCGCCATAAACTTTTTACGATGGCACAAATTACCTGGAGTACTACTCGGAGAAACTGACTCAGTATTCTGCAGAGTATTGCAGGGAATAGGGGAGACACTCTTAGGTCCATTATCAGGGGAATGTGCAGTGCTGTGTCCGCTGTCAGTCGCCATCCTTTCGCTATCGGGCGAGCTGTCCTCATGGCGGAGCCTCGAGTGACACTTTCGAAGCACCAGGTGCGGCCGGGATGACCCAGTGGCACCTGCCAGCTCCTCAGCCAGCGAGGGAGACGAATTCAGTGCTGCCGAGTTCGTAAACATGAATTTATCGATGATTTTGCGATTAGTAATGTGTCAAGAATTGGGAAATTTAGCTGCTGTCTTTATCATTCATGTTGTTATTAAGGATGTTTATCCATCTCTATAGAAAAACATATGAAACTAACTTCTTCCTCATTCGCGCGCTCTCATGGATTTATTTTCAAATTGATAATTCACCTATTAGGAGACTCCAGAAATAGCGGGCAATGCGAAAAAATACATTGAGTGCGGAGAGAAGTCTGGGATGCCCAGGTAAATTGAAGAGGTATTCAAAGCATTAATTTGAAAGAAAAATGGCGAAGGCTTATTTCCGAGGGGAATTTATAAAGATAATTGACAAACGGCAATTTCCCACAATTTTAGACTTCCCTCGCCAATATTCATGAACATTTAATTCGCTATTTTAAAATAGTGCATTTCGTCATTAGGCCGAAACGGTATATTTCCGGCCTGTCGTTATGGGATAATACACTCTTGGGGAGATCTGCCAACCCCACGAGTATTAAAACCCCATAACAACAGCCCGGACCACATTTTTCCGTAGTGATTTTCACTTTTACGAGTTTGGGAAAGGGCTAATCCAATCCCAATCCCCGAACGAGAAAAAGTAAAGAGCAGTACGGAAAGAAAAATTTTCTGGCGAATATGAGTTTGCAATCATACGAGCTAGAATACTTTTTTTTGGCCGTGTGATCAACAATATTTTTTGACATACACGGAGAAAAATGTTCAGTAAAAATTACGGAACTCACTCACCGATTACGGAATCGACTCAGAAAATTTAAGTGACGATATCGTAATTTTTCACGATTCCGTAATCGGTGAGCGAATTGTGAGTTCCGTAATTTTTACTGAACATTTCTCTCCGTGTAGTGGAACAGGGCATTCCGTTTAGAAATCAATTTTTGGAAAATATCTCGAAACCTGTCCCTCAAAAGCGAATTCTGAAATATTCGATAAGAATCGAATCCTTACATTTCTTGTTCTTCGGTATTTCCGGGAGTCGCCTCCGTCTTCTCTCATTTCCACTGCTGCCAGGGCGATTGGGATGATGTTCAGGAGTCGCCCAGGATCCCAGACTTGAGCAGGAGCCACCGACGTCGCTCACCACGCTGTCACGCCCCGTCGATGGCAGAACCCCAGTTAAACTGGTGTATCGACCCCTGCTGCTTAGTCCACCGAACAAGCTAATTGTAAAAGCCCATAGGCATTTCGATGTCAGTCTAAACTACCTCATGCGCCACTCTTTCTTCTCAATGTATTATACTGAGCATTAAATCACATTCATTCGGTGATTCAGTAGTGAAATGGCAGATTGAATTGCAAGAATTTAAATCTCTTCTATAGTTCTCAGGTCTCTTTAGAAGATTTCCCTATCTTTTTCCTATCATTTCACCGCTTCGCTTTTAAATTCTGTAAAAAACTATTCTGCAAATATCTCCGATACTAGTAGGCTTAGGCAAAAAAAAATGGAATTTTTTATAAAGGCCATGAGCTCCGCCATGAAGAAAATCTCTTGCCATTTTCTTCTTAATTCACTTTTTATCGAGATAATTACATGAAGAATGGAATTGTGCAGTAGATTATTCCGAGAATATCCTGATAATTATTAGGTTTGGTATATACATTCTAAAATGTTTGGTGAAGATTAAAATTCTCTACACAGATTCTCTAAGAAATTTACAGTTTGATGAAGAAATAGATGGAAACTGAATTTTAATTCAATTATCGCATGCAAATTAAAATCAATGAGAACAATTCGGGTATATAGATCTTTCCCGTACTGACCTTCACTCTTCCTCGTCCGGGGATTGGTATTGGCCCTGTCCCAAACTCGTAAAAGTGAAAATCACTACGGGAAAATATCATTCACGACTAGCGCCATGGGTTTTTTTTTCTCGCGTGGTTGGCCAGTCCTCGCCTTCGGCTCAGACGCCACCTCCACGCGAGTAAAAAACCCCATGGCACTCGCCCTGAAATATACTATACCGGAATTTTCTGGTTTTCTGTTTATTTTTAGAGAAAAATAGAACTGAAATTTCCGGTTCTCTTTGATTTTTTCACGGAATTCTGTATTTTTAATGTCGAAATTCCTAGAAATTTCAGTGGTATACTGCTAGAAAAAAAAATGAAATTTCGTAAACAGTTGACTACCAATTTTCAGGACAGTGACACTGAATGCGATTTAGGGGAAAAAATGATGAAAGTTCAGGTTTCACTGAACATTCAGTAAAATTCCAGAATTTTAAGCGGCATAAAGACGAGAATTTCATAATTTATTTAAATTTCCAATCTAGTATGAATATTCAGTGTCAAATTACATTAAATTTCCAGTGAAATCTGAAATTCCATGATTTTTTTGTCCCGAAATCGCATTCGGTGTCACTGTCCTGAAAATTAAAGAATATATTTATCAGAATTTTCTGGTTTTCTATTCATTTTCAGGAAAAAATGGAACGGAAATTTACAGTTCCTGTTTGATTTTCCCACGCAATTCTGAATTGTCAATGACAAAATTTGCAGAAATTTCAGTGGAACTTGAACCCGATAAAAATTCCCGGAATTTAAAACGGAAAATTCAAACAAAATTTTTTAACAGCGTAATTGATTACAATAAATTCGATAAAAATTGCAAAAAAGTGTGCCAGAAATTTCAGACAAAAATTTTCAACAGTATACTCCACTACCGAATTCTACATCCGACTATTCAGAGCATATGTCGAAACCCTGCGGGTCTAACGATGTAAGCTCACGCAGGCACGTATTCTAAACGAATAAGAGAATGAATAAACGAATAATTCATGAAATTCTACCACTCTACCATTTTACTACTGAAATACTCATCGACTCTACCTAAAATCGCTGTCAGCAACAATCGACGAGTGATGATCCAAGTCTTCGCTGTCGTCCCCCGAGGTGTGGCCACTCTGATTATCATGTCGGTGCATCACCCCTCCGTCCTCATCATCGGAATCCCCAGGAATTCCCGCACACGAGCGTCCAACATCTCCATCGCTCGCCTGCGACGACGTCGGGGAGTCATCAAGCATAACATCATGTACAAGCCTAAAAAAGGGGTAATAGGAAACGGTTGAACAAACTGAGAGCCTTAATCCGGGGATCGACGAGGGTGAGAGAAGCCATACGTCGGGAATGCAGTTTATCAATATTTGCAGAACTGAAATAAAAGTTTATATCTGAATCGTGCGCGGATGACTGCTAATGTTGATGGAGGTGATGCTCAGGGAATTATCCAAATGGAGCAGCGCGCTTGTTCCTTCGGGTCATCTCGAGTATCGACGTGAAATAGGGGGCTGAGGGGCGAGGAAAGGTCGGGTTCGCGTTGCAACTGGGGCCAGGACCATCAAAAAGTCACTTTCGCCAATAAAAAATTCAACACTGCGGTTTCGGCATTCACCGCAGCGACTCCCAGTCAATCGAGGGTGGTGCCAATTTCATTAATCCAAAATTTATAGTTTGCAATTGAGCCGATTCAAATAATTAAGGACGGATGCCACATATTGATTCTACTACGATAGGAATCGTAAAGAGAAAAAACACTTTTCATGCAAAAAAAATTGCAAAATAATTTTTGCAAATTTTCAATTTTCAGGATTTTTTTGAATTCAGGGAAAAATAAGAAAGGTCTTTTCGGCCGGTTGTAAAAATTAGTTGTCGACATCACTAGGTTTTTTTCTTTGTGGAACCACTCCTCGAATTCTGCATTCCGCGAGGATGTCGGTTTTCCTTTATTTGAACTTTAACTCACACGAATGCGCGAAATTATGTGGCATTGGCCACTAAATTATTGAGAGTTTAATGTAGAGATGAAAGTTGAAGGAGAATCTTACGTGTAATTTGATATTGGTGTCTTCAGATGCTGTGGCAGTCGTTCGAAATATTGTCGAAATTCCTCGAATTCAGTGTCAGCCATTCTCACTTTGTGTGAGAGGTGATACCTTGGAGGTGGGCCGACGGCGGTGGCACTCTTGGACGTCGACGTTGACGGCGAGACGTGTGGTGAAGGGCGCTGATGTCGGGGGTGATATTGATTCCTCTTTATGCAGCGGGACGCAAGCGCCGGATTCACACTCACCCCCCGGGTGATGGGGTACTGGGGGGGGGGAGGCTTGGCAAATGAGTGAGATACATGAGATTAATTTTATTCCAGTTGTCCGATGCATTACGATGCCGGATACATTGCGAGAAGTTTAAAAAAACCTCGACAAAAAACGAAAATGAAGGATGTATTCTTGTGGGCGATGGGGTTGACGTTTATTCATTAGTATTGATTTTTTTTTATTGACGTAGATGGTTGATGTTGGAATGATTTGAAGGGGATTTGTACGATGGGAAGAACTGATGCAAGAAAGTGAATTCGAGACTCTAACGCATTCGCTAAGAAATTTTATTGGATTTCTACTGGAATTATTTTGAAATTTCTATTGAAAAATTCTGCAGTTTTTTCGTTGCAGAGAGTTTGGATCGAAAATATTGAATGGGAAAAGATTAATGGGATTTATTTTTTAGAACAAATTGTTCTACTGAATTTTTTTCAGTTGAATTTATGAAAGATAAATTGAATTTTCAATAGATCGTGAGGAAAATTTTCTGGTGAATGAAACCTGAAAGTTAAATTGAGCTAAAACCTCGGTTTTTCCACTCTCCAATTAATTTAATTGGAGTCACAGATCCCGTCTGACCTCGGATGACACGATTCCCTAATGCAGAGCCCTTGAATCGTGCTGAGAGGCCTCAAGAAGAGGATCTTCGGTGTTTACAGAAAAGAAATACCATCTTTCTCGTCAGAGAGAGAATGTTTTCTCATGAGAAAAACTCTCTCATGAGCTTAAACATTCTAGAAGGGATGACATTCCATTTACGAATTAGTAACAGCAAAAAGAGAAGATGCGCGTGAATGAAAACAAGCGGGAAATTGATGTCGTCACTAGAAATTTCTATGACAATGTCGTTTAAATCGAATTCGATGATTCATTGAATTAAAAATGGCGCAACGTTAATATTCATTAACTCTCCCTGAATGTTGGTTGCAAAATAATTTTTTTCAATAACAAATGATGCAATCAATCACATGATTGAACTCGCTCAAGATGTCATGGGGAAGAATATTTAAAATCACAATTGGATTCACTTGAACAATAATTTTTTCAGTTATCGTCGAAAATGACAGGTTCGAAATAAAAATTGGAAATTTCGAATTTGACGAATACAATACTTCCATTCCGAAGCAAAAGAAGAATTTAACAACTGTACTTTATTGAATATAATTGAATAAATTTCTCATTCACTCCCATCCAATTGAGCTCAGCTATAGTTAGATTGCAATTTATCAACATTTCGAAATGTCGGAATAACTTGAAGATGAAGAATACTTGTTGCATTTCAATGAATGTAGGGTGTGTGTCTGCCTCCACTCGTGGGAATTCATCGAGTGGAGCGTAGCATTTATCATTGACTGGAGTGGAGATAACTTCAGAACCTGCGGTGATAACAATGGCCTTTTGTCATCAAGGAGATGGGAATTTCTGTGATGCATTAAACATTGGATTATGCGGGTTAATTATGCGTCACTCCTTACCGAAAGGAAGAATCATAATGATACTCACACGCAAGAATTTCATTGATTCATTGCCAGAAAACTCCATCTGCTTTCTATTAGAAAATATATTAAGCTTTCGCTAATATTTATTTTATTTTCACTATATTGATTATTTTATTTTTAACGGAATTTGTTGCAAGTTCCAAGGAACTTGCAGCTGATCATCGCCCGCGGGGCCTTCAGCCACAATATATTTTCTGTAAAAACTCTTCGGCCCAAATTTCTCAAGCTTTTTCATTAAAAAATAAACCTGAGGTAACATGAAAATTTCAATCTGTCTGATTCTTATGAAAACAGTTTGGACGGCCAAAAAAAAACATAGAACTTATGAAAACAGTCTCAATAATGTATTGTGAAGATGGTCTTTGCACAAGAGTTCAATTACAATGAATATTTCATAATTGATCTTGTTTTCATTATAAAATTAATTTATGTCATACCGCGCAATAAATAGAATTTAAATAGAATCCACTTCTGCCCGGTGTAACATAAAATATTATAGATCACTCGACCATAAACTTCGTTTTCAACAAATGCGAGTCCAGACCTCACATTCGTCGTAAACGGAATTTGCACCCTTGTACTCTAATGTACTATAACACACAGGGAAAAAAATTCTAATATCTGGAACATATTTTCTTGAGACAAGGAATTTTTCTTCAATTGCTTAATTCCCCCAGGCATCTCAATTCACGAGACCTGAGAAAGGTCGTATGCTTTAAAATATTCGTGTACTCACGTATGATTTTGTCGCAAATGAACTCACTCAAATTGCGTAGAAAAATCGTCAATCTTCAAGTATTTATTATTTTCATGATTTTTTTGTTACGCAGTTGCACTACTTCAATATGTAATATATTCATGATATAATGCGCAACGATAGTGATAAATGAGAATTTATTCGAGTTCCGTGAACCATAAACATTCTGAGATTCGAGCCATTCAAAATAATTTACTTCTCTCAAGTAAATATGGTCCACGTACTAGAAAAGTTTTCTCTCAGTGCAGCAAAAAATAAGTGAAATTGCTTGCAAGGATTCTTCTGTTTACATTAATTATCCCAACCCCTTATACTCCGCCCCTCTATCAGATCCTCTCAAACGAATAGAAAAAGATTCAGAATTCCTATTCCTCATTAGCTTTAAAATTAAATTAAAAGCGTATTGTGAAGCTAGTTCTTACATAAGAGTTCAATAACAACGATTGTTTTATAATTGAAATTGTTTTCATCATAAAGTTAATTAGCAGCAAAGAAATGAGTGAAATTCCTTGCGAGGAGTGAAAGAATTCTCCTATGGACATTAATTAATCAGTGAACTTATTCATTTCTGTATTTTGTCATCCTTTCCCCTTTTATTCATTCGTTTACACATCTCCCAACCCCTTATACTCCGCCCCTCCAGCCAATCCTCTTAAAAGAATAGAAAAAGATTCAGAATTCCTATTCTTCATTAGCATCAAAATTAAATTAAAACCGTATTGTGAAGATACTTCTTGCATAAGAGTTCAATAACAATGACTGTTTTATAGTTGAAATTGTTTTCGTCATAAAATTAATTAGCAGCAAAGAAATGAGTGAAATTCCTTACAAGGAGTGAAAGAATTCTCCTGTTGACATTAATTAATTAGTGAACTTATTCATTTTTCTACTTCGTCGTCTTTTCTCCTTCTATTCATTCTTTTTATTCATTCACACATCCCCCTACCTCCTACATTCCACCCCTCCAACCAATCCTCTTAAAAGAATAGAAACAGATTCAGAATAACTAAGCGTATGAGGCAGCTCCTACATAAAGTACACCGATAGTGATAAGTGATGGAGCCCGAGTAATGTGCTGCATCTGCTTGTACCAAAAAGCACGAGAAAACAAAAGATAAAATCCCGGTAAGATACATCTTGACGATACACTCCAGTCTTTCATTAACCACTGTCTTTGTTCCGTTCAATCAAGAACCTCTCTCCCTCCCGGTTTTCATGGAAAAATACTTCTTTGTCACCAGTCATCGTGAGTTACAATATCCTGCTCAACGACTCGAGTCGAGAAATTTTAAATACCAGATTAATTCACACCAGGTGATCGATAAAATCGTGTCCTTGATTATGTTCTTTTCTGTTCTGTTATCCAATTCAAGCATAAACATTTTCTGCTTATCATTTGCATCTATTTTTTTAATATTTTTACTGCAAAATCCAATGGCTTGGGTTGACACATCAGACGGAATTGAAGACATGATGTTTAGCGAAGAAAATATTAGTCTTGGGTATAATATCTTCTCAAAATTGAAAACATTTATCGCAATTGTTGTATCGTAATTGAAGAACAATAATTAATTTTTAATAGTTTCCGTTGAGAAGCCAAGAGTGTTTCTATCGCTTCAATGGAATGCATTGACTAGACACATGTGTCAAATTGATCAATTGAATTGTGCAAGGAAAGATTAAGAAACATTATGAGTATTTAGAGTCATCCAAATTAAATTTCACGGAAATTATTTGTCTCCTTGACATTCTCGCATAAATAAATAATAGAAATCGTTCAAACTTCCGGAAAATCTATTTGCTTTTGGCTTGATTTCGATTCTTAGTAAAATTCTAAATGTTTACAATTTCAATTAAAATTTAAAAATTCAACTAAGTTAAAGTACAAGATTGTAAAAAAATTATTTTTACTGTGAGGAATTAATTGGTCATACGTTATTTAGTTGTTTTTAGTTATTCTATGAATTCCTCTTAGAAAGAAGGCCTTTTTATATTTGTTAACATAATAAATAAAAAAAAAAGAATAAATCTTCTTGCTAATTCCAAACTTCAACTGTTTCCTACATAAATGGAATGTTCAACGCCCCAGAGCTTTTCTTAATAATTCTGTACCCCTTTCTTATCAATAATAAAATGGGAATTTCCAGATAGATATAAAGAAAACTCTCAAGTATGTAGTGCCATTTTTTCCACTTTTTAAAGTTCTATTTCGCAATAATTGCAAAAGGTTCAACAAAAACTATGACGTTTAATTACAAATTTCCGAAGGATCTCAACGAATAAAGATCTCAAAGAAATCCTGAAGGCATTTTATCACAATTGAAGGCACTCGAAGACCATAGACTTCTTAATGACCATTCAGTCAAGAAAATCGAGACCTCAGCTTCTTCAACGAAATATATTAATTAACGGTACAAAAAATCTCTAATCCAGTTAAATAAACATCTGAAAAGGGTCTTGCTTTAAGCCACTAGAACTTGCACTTGAACTTGCTGACCAACCCATTGACCATTTCCCCTTTCCTTCTCCATCCGCAATTTCCCGTTTTCCTTTTGTCTCCCGAATGCTCCAGTGACGTCACGAAATATTCATTGAAACCAAGAAATGGCTGAGCTAACAAACTCGAGTGCCGGGAGGAATTGAACGAGCCAAGAACACCCATGAATATCCTGCAATCCAGCCAATGGGGAAACATCGAAGATGAGGGTAGATTCGCGCAACCAATGGCAACTGTTACCCCTGTCTTTGGTGAACGGAGGGGTTGAGGGCTTAAGAGGGCTGGGTACCAACCACCGGAAGGCACTTGCTTGTAAAACGTCAGTGGCATCAGCTTCCTCAAGCGATTTCCCGATTTTTTTTGAGTGACGAAAGCGTTCCGTGAGGGTTCCAAGTGCACGGAGAGAAATATTCAAGAAAAATTACGAATCTTTTCCGTAATTCCAGAGCGAAATGTGGTTGTAGGAAATTTTACGTAACTGTCAGGGAATTTTTCTAGAGCGTTCCGCAATTTTTAGCTGAATCTCCTGTGAAAAATTACGATACCGTCACTTAAATTTTCTGAGTCGATTCCATAATCGGAGAGCGAACTGTGAGTTCCGTAATTTTTACTGAACATTTCTCTCCGTGTGGTGAATTTTTATTTTCCGCCGGTCGTGTTGGTTTGATTCGAGCGCGATGAGTGGGTCAGGGAAGGGTCTGCTGGGCATGTGGCTGTACAGGAGGGGAGAGGAGTGGGCAATCAAGGAAGGAAGCCCCATGCATAAAGCTAAAGATGTGAGTTCAGTGTGACAACACGTATGACAAAATTTCATAGAAAAACGCAGCGACTTCGCTGGACAATTCTAGTCGTTTCCATTGAACTTTCTGGTGTTTGGCCGATACTATTGTAATTCAATGGAAAATATTCTATGGAAAAAGTCCATAGAATTTGATTTTTTCTATACAACTTATTCTACTGAGATATTTTCTACAGAATTTCCTTGGCTCAATTTAAAAAAATTTTTTGTTTAATTTTCTTAATGAAAAGAAATTAAAAATAAAATTTAAAAAATTTAAAAAATTTGAATCGTGGAAATTCTATAGATAATATCTCAATAGAGTCTTCAAACTTTAATTCAATTTCCATTGAATTTGCTATTTGTTTTTTGCCGCTTATATTGAAATGTTCAATAGAAAATATTCTATAGGTAAAGTCGATAGAATTTCACTTTTCTATACAATTTATTCTATGAGCTATTTTCTATAGAATTTCCTCGACTCAAATTTTTTAAATTTCTTTGAAAATAAAATAAGAATAGAAAAATAGAATAGAATAAGGAAACGTAGAAAATTAGAACCGGGGAAATTCTATAGAAAACATCTCAATAGAATCCTTAAACTGAAATTCAACAGACTAAATTGTACAGAAAAATCGAATTCTATTAACTTTTCTATTGAACATTTCAACAGAATCGGCCAAAAACTAATGGAAACTTCAGTGGAATCCAATAGAATTGTCTAGCGAATTCACTAGGTTTTTCTATTAAATTTTTTCGTGCGTGAGGTGGATTTTACACTCATGTCACAAGTCGATTTGTCACATTTTGTTTAATAATGTTCGAAATTCATATAGATCTCTCTTCCGTAAATCTGCTAATCGCTCTCCTGACACTTGCACAAAACCGAACTGTCGCATTGAACTCAATTTTATCACTTGACTCCCCACACCGTCCCCAAAAATAAAGACAAAACCGTCAAACTTTTTGCGAAGATGCCGATGATCGAGAAAGACGAGCAATCGGACACGAAGAATTCCGTTGTTTTTTCCCTGAAGGATCAGGTCGGAGGATTAGCTCGAGCACTCCAAGTATTTCAAGTACGTAATGATCTATGAATTCTGATTTTTTTTTTCAATCGAATGAAAAATACCCGCAATTTACCATTTTATTTGCTTGAAATGTTGATGTTTATCTCAAACTCGTGTGAGTGAGTGATTGTGTGAACATGTTTATGAAGTTTACACGATTGCAATGAATTAATGGCAATGGCTTGATGTCGAGTGCCCCCCACCTGGCTGAGCCCCATGGCCGTCTGAATCACTCGCCTCTGGGCCTCAGTATTGTCTGTTGATTTGAAGGAAACAGAACAGTTTATTTATACAATAGTGGAGTCTCATTAGTTCGGTAATTTTTGGTTCTCGCCAGGATTTGGGGGTGAATGTCGTGCATATTGAGTCGAGGAAGTCCGTTCGACGTGGCTCGGAGTACGAGATACTCGTGGATGTTGAGTGTGAGCCCAAGAGGATGGAACAACTCATGAGAATGCTGAGTAGGGAGGTTGCTGCTATCAATTTGTCGCAGTATGAACAGATTGGCAGTGTTCCACGCCCACCATGTCTTTCGGCTGCACCAAGTTTCGGTGAATTTGCTGTTCCGGATGTTTAGACCAAATCCCAAGCAGTCAGATTTTTTAAAATTTCATTCCAACTGATTGACAGAGTTATCTCCTTCATTTTTTTGCACTTTTCATTTTTTTTTCGCTGAAATTTTCGGTACACTTCTTGGGGATTTAAATCATGATTTTGCTACACTGAAATTTCAAGGAATTTCGTCATTGAAAATTGACAATTTTATGAGACGTCAATAGAAACTGTAGATTTCAGTTCAATTATTTCATTAAAATTTGTAGAAGTCAGGCATTTTAAGGTAAATATTTTGTTGAATTTTCAATTAATCGAAGATTCAGCATCATTTGATGGTGAATATTAATGTTTTTATTGGGAATTCAAGTAAGTTAGAATTTACTATATTCAAGTAAATTTCGAATTTCATTGAATTTTCAATTGTAATATCCAGAGACCTTCAAAATTATCGAATATTCCCCAAAAGCTTCGTTATAAATAAATGAAGGTGTCATGTTCTGCAGGCTAACAATCCCGAAATTATGAAAATTCGGGTGAACATCTTAATTTTTCAATATTCGGAAAATTCAACCCAATTCGATCCTGAATACTCATGTTTAGTTTTACATTCAAATAAATTGCGGAATTTACGTCTTATTTTCTACTTGAAAGTTCTTAAGGCTTTTCCCCTTAAATCGAATGTAATGTCTTTCCAATGAAATTCCAACTTTACTTCAATTTTTTTCTTTGTTTCTGAAGATTTTAGTGAAGTCGATATGCCATGGTTTCCTCGCAAAATATCCGATCTTGATCAGGCACAGAAGGTCTTGATGTATGGAACCGAGTTGGATGCCGATCATCCAGTGAGTCATCCCAAAAATATATGCAGTTTTATTACATGGATAATATTTGTATTTTATACTGCATATTCTGCAATCATATTTCGTCTTTCCCTTCTCATAAGACAGGGATCGGCGTCAGTCATTAAATTATTAATATCAAGAGTCTTGCACCTTAAAATAATTAAGGTTTACGTATCGTCATTGAAATTTCAAAAATAATAAAATAATTGATAATTATTTTCGATTAGCCAAATAATCGTCAATCTTTCGAATTCAATTATTGATCCATCCATTATAAAAAAATCCAATGTAAGGTTTTTTGTCACCGGTTTATTCGGAGATATATATATATATATATATATATATATATATATATATATATATATATAGCGCGCGTACATCTCTAGTTAATAAAATAATTCAGAATGTGAATATTGAATTGCCAATTAATTTAATAATTCAACAATTGTTGAGTAATATTAATCAACCGACTTATGCAAAATTTAACTTTATTTAAAATTTATGTTCATGTCGATGTCTGTAATAAGAAAATGATAGAAATGTTTCCGGAGCATTCAAAGCGTTATTGAAAAAATGGCTGGGGTGTGCTACACCCAAATCTTCTCATTCTTGAATTATTCCCAAAATAATGCAGAATGCTATTTTCGTACTGCAGCTGAATTCAATAAAAAAAAACTAAATCTAAGTTTTTTCCAATTAGGGATTTAAAGATCCTGTATATAGAAAACGTCGGGAGCAATTCGCGGACATAGCTAACAACTACAGACAGTGAGTGTCTCAAAAAAGAAATTCTAAAAGAATAAAAATGAAAATAGTACTTCAACTTTTCATTTTCCCTTGCTCCAGCGGCCAGGCTATTCCACGAGTGCAGTATACACCCGACGAGATAAAAACCTGGTGAGTTCATTGAAGACTGAAGACCCCATTAAAAAAGCCATTCTCATCGATTCTACGGCTGAATAAAACTTCTCGACACTCGTGTTTTCTCTCATACTAAGCTAATCAAAGGAGACGGCAGTATCTCCCACGTCTCCGGGTTACCAATCCTAGACGAGGGATGGGACGGCCCATTTTACCGTGGAGAGTTAGAAACAGCATTCAATGCACCTTAATTGCCCTGATTCGATTTAATCCGCAGCGCGAGACTTGGCGGGCGGATTGACATGTGATTCAGGAGGCAAATGAATTGGATAGATAAACTCCATTCATCATTCCCTCCTGCCTCTCACTCAATTAATTAGTGTTATGTTATTATTTGATTTGCAGGGCTACTGTCTTTCGTGAATTGCATCAACTCTATTTGAAGCATGCGTGCAAAGAGTACCTCGATAATTGGCCTAAACTGGTGAAGTATTGTGGGTACAGGTATGAAATTTATTTATTAAAAAATCGAAGGGTAAAAGTCACAGAGAAAAAAGTTTCCGATTAAAACGAAACAAAGTATTGGTTTTCAGTGATATTTCTCGGAATATCAGGGAAGAAGTTCTAGTTCTCAGTCATTTTTACTGAAATCGTGACATACTAGAAAATTTTATAGATAAACCTAGCGAATTCGCTAAAAGTTGTCTTAATTTTTGGCCGATTCCATTGAAGAATTTCCTAGCTTTACTGTCCATTTTTTAAAAAAATATAAAATGAAAACTGTTTTATGTAAAAAATCATTAGAATTCAAGCTTTTCTATCGAAAGATTTTCTATAGAAGTTGCTCGACATAAATTTTCCAAGTTTCTTTTTCTGGATTCTTCTTCTGTTTTCGTTAAGAGAATTAAACAGAAGAACTTGGGAAATTTGAGTCGAGACATTTCTACAGAAAATATTTGAATAGAATAAGTTATGTAGAAAAATCAAATGCTATTGATTTGTTTTATGAAATATTTTCTGTAGAATATTTCTATTGTAATAAATTCCCTGGTAAGAGTTTGATTTTTTCAATAGAATCCGTCAAAAACTAATAGAAAATCCAACAGAATTTTCTAGCGAATTCGCTAGGATTTTGTATGAAATTGTTATTAGTGGAAAATTGTATTTTTTATAATTGAGCATAGCTATTATTGCTGATTAATTCGCAATATGTTACGAAATGGATTAGCTTTCGATTTAAGTACATNGCGTACATCTCTAGTTAATAAAATAATTCAGAATGTGAATATTGAATTGCCAATTAATTTAATAATTCAACAATTGTTGAGTAATATTAATCAACCGACTTATGCAAAATTTAACTTTATTTAAAATTTATGTTCATGTCGATGTCTGTAATAAGAAAATGATAGAAATGTTTCCGGAGCATTCAAAGCGTTATTGAAAAAATGGCTGGGGTGTGCTACACCCAAATCTTCTCATTCTTGAATTATTCCCAAAATAATGCAGAATGCTATTTTCGTACTGCAGCTGAATTCAATAAAAAAAAACTAAATCTAAGTTTTTTCCAATTAGGGATTTAAAGATCCTGTATATAGAAAACGTCGGGAGCAATTCGCGGACATAGCTAACAACTACAGACAGTGAGTGTCTCAAAAAAGAAATTCTAAAAGAATAAAAATGAAAATAGTACTTCAACTTTTCATTTTCCCTTGCTCCAGCGGCCAGGCTATTCCACGAGTGCAGTATACACCCGACGAGATAAAAACCTGGTGAGTTCATTGAAGACTGAAGACCCCATTAAAAAAGCCATTCTCATCGATTCTACGGCTGAATAAAACTTCTCGACACTCGTGTTTTCTCTCATACTAAGCTAATCAAAGGAGACGGCAGTATCTCCCACGTCTCCGGGTTACCAATCCTAGACGAGGGATGGGACGGCCCATTTTACCGTGGAGAGTTAGAAACAGCATTCAATGCACCTTAATTGCCCTGATTCGATTTAATCCGCAGCGCGAGACTTGGCGGGCGGATTGACATGTGATTCAGGAGGCAAATGAATTGGATAGATAAACTCCATTCATCATTCCCTCCTGCCTCTCACTCAATTAATTAGTGTTATGTTATTATTTGATTTGCAGGGCTACTGTCTTTCGTGAATTGCATCAACTCTATTTGAAGCATGCGTGCAAAGAGTACCTCGATAATTGGCCTAAACTGGTGAAGTATTGTGGGTACAGGTATGAAATTTATTTATTAAAAAATCGAAGGGTAAAAGTCACAGAGAAAAAAGTTTCCGATTAAAACGAAACAAAGTATTGGTTTTCAGTGATATTTCTCGGAATATCAGGGAAGAAGTTCTAGTTCTCAGTCATTTTTACTGAAATCGTGACATACTAGAAAATTTTATAGATAAACCTAGCGAATTCGCTAAAAGTTGTCTTAATTTTTGGCCGATTCCATTGAAGAATTTCCTAGCTTTACTGTCCATTTTTTAAAAAAATATAAAATGAAAACTGTTTTATGTAAAAAATCATTAGAATTCAAGCTTTTCTATCGAAAGATTTTCTATAGAAGTTGCTCGACATAAATTTTCCAAGTTTCTTTTTCTGGATTCTTCTTCTGTTTTCGTTAAGAGAATTAAACAGAAGAACTTGGGAAATTTGAGTCGAGACATTTCTACAGAAAATATTTGAATAGAATAAGTTATGTAGAAAAATCAAATGCTATTGATTTGTTTTATGAAATATTTTCTGTAGAATATTTCTATTGTAATAAATTCCCTGGTAAGAGTTTGATTTTTTCAATAGAATCCGTCAAAAACTAATAGAAAATCCAACAGAATTTTCTAGCGAATTCGCTAGGATTTTGTATGAAATTGTTATTAGTGGAAAATTGTATTTTTTATAATTGAGCATAGCTATTATTGCTGATTAATTCGCAATATGTTACGAAATGGATTAGCTTTCGATTTAAGTACATCATCCTCTTTCTATTGAAGAATTCCGCAGTTTTTCTGCACGTTTTTTCTTCCACTACCAAATGTTCACTAATAATTATTATATAGAAGAACAAATGTCAAAGGCAATAACTGATGACTTTTAACCATTTCGTCACTGAATCATGAATAAAAGGTGCGATCTGATATATTGTAATGTCTTTTATTTCAGGGAAGATAATATCCCACAATTACAAGATATTTCCAACTTCCTGAAACGTAAGGAAATTAATTATTGTGTTAACCCAGCAGTGTTGGTATTTATTCTCAATTAATTCATCCACTTGTTTCATTTTAATGAAGGAATGACTGGATTTCAACTGCGACCAGTCGCCGGGTATTTATCACCCCGCGACTTCCTCGCCGGTCTGGCATTTCGAGTTTTCCACTGTACGCAGTACATACGACACTCTTCAGATCCATTCTACACGCCGGAACCGTGAGCAGTAGTTTACACGTGATAATCATTCACGCGCGCACTATACAAGGGTGGAAGAATTTCAGAACGTTTTAATTTTAATGATTTTTGCAAGAAAAAGTTATTAACAATTCAATAAAAGGAATCTATACCATAGCTTTTCCCCAAGTGAGAATTCTATGAGTTTTTCACCGCTCCTGTGGGGAAATTCCAGTTTCCCTGCGCTGTTCATCTAATAGAAATAATATTCAATCATAGAATAATAGAATACTATTCTATTAAAAAAATCAATCGAATTTTTATTTTTCTATTCAACTTAACTATTGTGTTGAAATATTTTATACAGAAATTCCGCGGTCGAAAGTTTCTGAGTCAGCTGGTTATAGTTTTTAATGAGACGGTTTTTAATGAGTTTTTTAATGAGAAGAAAAAAAGAAGTGAACAAAAAAGTAAAAAATTTATATCGAGAAATTTCTGTAAATATCTGAATAGAATAAATTGTATATTGGAAAAATTTAATTTCATTGGTTTTTCCTATGAAATAGCTTCACATAGCTTTCCAACACAAATTCAATCGAATTTGTTAGCGAAAGCGGTAGTTTTTTTTATGAAACTTTTTCATGTGTTTTTTTCAATAAAAAAATTATAAACTATAATAAAATTATGAGAAATCGCCCTGGGATTCTTCTACTTTCATAGTGCACACTTGTTCGCCATTAATTATTAGTTCAATTCTCTTATTCAGGGACTGTTGCCACGAGCTCCTGGGGCACATGCCCCTCCTCGCCAACCCCAGTTTCGCCCAATTCTCCCAAGAGCTTGGACTAGCATCCCTGGGAGCCTCGGACACAGACATCGATAAGCTCGCAACTGTAGGTTTCCGAAATCATTTGATTAATGCAAAAAATTCCGGTTAAAAAACATTTCCACTTTCAGCTCTATTTCTTCACCGTTGAATTCGGTCTCTGTAAACAAGATGGCGTCCTCCGAGTCTATGGAGCGGGTCTCCTTTCTTCAGTAGCGGAACTCCGACATGCGGTCACTACGGAAGAAAAAATATTACGATTCGAGCCGGAAATCACCTGCAAGCAGGAATGCATTATCACGGCTTTTCAAAATGCTTATTATTACACGGAGAGCCTCGAAGAAGCTAAAGAGAAGATGCGGTAAGGTTCAGGAAGAATTTCTACAATCGAAATTGAATTCAGTAGCGAAGTGGTAAAACGGTACAAGTCAATTTCAATTATTGACCAGTTTTCAAAGAATATCTTGAAATCTAAGGGAGATAGCAAAATTTTTATTATAACCTTTTTTGTGGAGCCGATCGAGTGCTACAACAAATGTGATTACGAAAATTTCGCTATCTCCCTTAGATTCGGAAATATTCCTCAAAAACTCAACTGGGAGATAAGTCGACTTAAACCCTTTTACCACTTCACTACTGAATTTATAAGGTTCAATGGAATTTCATCATGCCATCATCATCTCAAGATATTGAAGGAGCTTACTCTTAGAGGATTATTTTTTACACTAATTAAGATTTTTTAAAACTGTACACAATTACCTGAAAACTTGATGAGATTTAGAATCCTAATTTTTTTCACCATTTAATTAGCGTTTTCGTTTTTGCTTCCGAATAAAAACATTGCGATCGGCCAATTTTTAGATTTTTTTTTATTTTGCTTGAAAATGATGTAGAATGATCTGAAACGTAAAACTACGAATTTTGATGACGATGTGGACAAATTTTTTTTTGCACTAATTACTCGTTTTCAGATCTATATAATCGATCTTCAACGTATGAAAAGTCTCACTCCGATAACCGACGACTTTTAAAACTCATACTACTCTCCCCTTAAATCGTTTTTCACAAATATATCTCGAAATCTACCCAACCGATTTCAATTTTTTAAGTTTCAAAATATTTGTCTGGGTATCCTCTATCTCAATCAATTGAAATATATACACCTGCTTCATTTAAAGTAGCCATTTACCTATTCATTTAAAGTTTTCGAGATATTTCAGTTTTTCAGGTTTTCGCTTAAAATCCTTGTACACACGCACAAATCACTGATTTATTCCAGAGCTTTCGCTAATCAGATTCAACGACCCTTCGGCATTCGTTACAATCCTTACACCCAATCGGTGGAGGTTCTCACAGACGCCCAGAAGATAACAGCCCTCGTGAGTGAACTTCGGGGCGATCTCTGCATAGTGTCAAACGCCCTCCGAAAGATCCAGGAGCAAGACGATACGGTCGACATCGAGAGGATAACGAGTCTCCTGACCCAAGGAATCGACTTACCCCAGGACTCTTCGTCCTCAGACAGCGACGACGGCGACAAAAGCCCGAATGTCCACGAGCCTGAAAGGAACATCGAGAACAGATCGAACGAGGAGGAATACCATCCCGATCCCAGTCTACTAGACCGTCAACGTTGAACGTAAATATTCGATGGTTTACAAATAAAGTAATTCAAATATAGAACATCAAATATAAATCAACGATAATTTTTTTTCGATCAGGAAATTATGAATGATTTTTTTTCAGTTTTAATTTGAAAAGCAATGGAAAATTAAAAAGTTAGTTTTTAGTTTTGCGTCGATTCTATCAAAAATTTAAAACAATTCCGCACATTTTTCTTCAGCAGAAGCATTTAATGAAAAGATTCAGTGTCAGAAAATTAACGTGTTTAATTTTCCTATTCAATTTGTTTAATTGAGATGTTTTCCATTGCAATTCCGCGGAATGAAATTCTCAACATTTTTTTACTGTATTTTTTTTTTCATAAAAAAAAGAAGAAAAAAATCTGTCGATCCTTCCTATAGAAAAGCTAGGCGATTTTTTAATAGAATTCCCTAGCAAGTGTTAGATTCTTCAATTTTTTTCGCAGATGACATTCTCCATTCAATTTTCATATTCAACGATGAAAAAATTTACTGCAAAACAATTTCCAATTTGGCAATTGAAAATTCAATAACGACACCTCTGGAATTATTGAACATAAATATTAAAATTAAATATGATGTTTCAACTCGTCTCTAGTTATAATCAGCTGACATAGCTCCCCCTCACCTTGTGTACCTGTTGAAAAATGCTTATAATATTGATGTTGACAAATATATTATCTCCCAAATAAAAATGAACAATAAATTTGATCTGAAGTCTGCAAAAATCGTAATGCTGTAATTATCCCCCAAAAAACCTTCAAAGTGTCAATCCCCAAACAGACGAGGGACAATAATTCACACCAATGCATATATCTATTTTTATTTATTTATATTATGTATATTATGTACAAATTATTTGTTTTTCCTCTTATCCACTATATCTGGGTGCAATGGATAAATCTTTTATATACACTCATAGTAATTTCCAATTTTTGTTTTAGATTACACCAAAGAAAAATCCACAATCACGAAAGAAAGAAAATTATGTAACATTATATCTCCCTTCACATGAAAACAAAAAATTGATTATTATTATGATTTTTTTTTCGTTTTCTCAATTTTTGTTTCTTATATCGCGTCGTTTATGCCGTTTACATAAATTTACTCGTTTTATTCTTCATTTTCTCAATAATTGTATGTGTGAGTCCTCTCGATTTACCTCACAATTTCTTCAACTATATGAAGTTACTTTTTATTTTTAATTCACAGTAGTAACTCACGTAACATTCATACAATTGTATTTTTTGTTGCGTCATTAATTCATCTAAATTTCTTTCTCCTTGTTTTTTGAGATTTTTCAAGTAGTACACTTCATAAGCAGTCGATCAACGGTTGAAACGAATCTATAAAAATATGTCTACTCTCACTGGCGGTGACATTTTATCATTAACTAATACGTGTTCTCATACTTCATTATTTTCAATTAAAAAAGAAAAAAATAATTCTTCCTACTCATTACTTTTTTTTTCACCACAACTTCATCAATCTTGTCATTACAGGGAAGTCACTAAATTATCATGGACTGTGATATGCGGCCATTATTCGCACTACTCCTGTCACTAAATCATTCTTTATTACGTTCATTTTTACTGTGTCTTTTGACTAACAAAAGTGAACAGAGGAAACACTCGTTATTTGTTTTTTTCTTCATTATTTCTTTCCCATCATTAGCATTTTCGGATAATCTTCACAAAGAGGTTTTGTCAGCCACATATACTCAAAAAGGCACGGAATGATAGTAGACGCACAGACATGCAGCATTTATTGTGACTGGAAAATTATTTATCAGCGATTTTATATTTTCACTTGGTCTACGATTTTAAATTGAAGTAATTGTCATGTTTGAAAATAATTCAATCTCAATTAATCGTAAATTAGGGGAGTAATGCCACCTGTGGAAAGCGGCACTGGAGTAAATGAAAATTATTAATTAAGAAAATATATCGAGATGACAAAGTCATTAGAAAATTTTAACTAAACGATAAATTCAAGAATTTTAAGACTCGAGTTTGAATGATTATTGAGCCAATTTGAAACCGCCAATGAGCGCACCAAACTCCACATATTATTAATCACACACTCTCACTTAGAAAGCAATAAGAGACCCCACAGTGACCCAAAGAATAACGAAATAATCCATCAATTGAGAGAAAATTAATAGGAAAGAAAAGAAAAAAACTAAAAATCGTATAAATTCACGTGAATCGATTAGCATCCAGTGAAGAAATCTGTCAGTCTCACATGTTAAAAATATCGGCAGTTTCATATATTTTTATACGCCCTGAATGAAACATCATGCATAATAATATTTTATATTTTCTTGTTTCTCCAACCGACTAAAATGTTTAGAAAATGGTTATTTAAATTTTCTAGAACTCTCTCAATCTCTATTCGACTCTCGACTCTCACTGCGATACACTAGGCCGTTTCCTAAATCCTAAATTACAATTTTTTTAATAATTTTTCTCCTTGTTTGTACGATTAGCGAGAATCAATGGAAAATAAAAAAAAAACAATTTAATGAGGGCAATTAATCGATTCCATAATTGAAAGAAAATATTAATGTGCAGTAAATTCTACGGAGAAGCGAGTTACACAAATTTGCTAAAGAGCGGGACGAAAAAAAAGAAAAAAAAAACAGAAAAAACTAGTAACAGTAATTAACGTTTAATTTCGAAAGAAAAATCCGCTCACTTTACAACTGGTGAATATCAAAACCAAAAAAATTGTTCGTAGACCCATGTTTTTATAATACACATTTCTCGTAGTGTTAAAAAATCAGACTTTCTAGGCCTGCGGCCCATGAAACCGAGTACATTTACATTGTGTTGGTTTTATTGATTATTTTCATTAATTATTCATTAATATTATTATTCATTTTTTTGTGGGCTCCAGTCTAATCACAGTTTATGCTGATCCATGACATTTTTACCAGCCACGAGTATCAATGTTCTTTTTTTATTTCTTTTAAATCATAGAAACGTAAAATTTAACGCCTTGGATCCCCATAAATGGTGAAAACTCGCACCAATTTTATCATTGCTCTCTAATTGATTTTTAATTATCGCTAATTAACACTGAATCCTTTAGATTCTTCTCGTGATAATTTTCAAGCTTTTAGGTTCAATCCATGAAGACTCACGATATTAATTTCCTTTTGAGAACCTGCGTTCGTGCGAGAAGACAGTTATCAAGTATTTTCAATTTTCATCATCACGATTTTTCCTCGTTTTAATTTAAATACGATTTTAGTCATACACTTGTGGAAAATATTTCAATGATCGAGAGTGTTACTTGAGTGTCTCATATTTTTAACAAAATCAATACTGCGATTTTAATAGTCAGATCCAAGGCATTGCTATCGTCATCGTTTAAGTATCTGCATATTCATTAATCCTCAATTCTTATTATTAATTTATTTCATCTTGTTTTGTCAGTTGTTTTAATGCGACTGATAATTACGATAATTACAAATTGGTTTTTTATCCCATTGTTGTTCGGTTACTAGTATTTTGAAGAATAAAACAGGGGGAAATTAATGGATAAATCATTGATAAGGAGCACAATGTATCCACGGCATTCATGAAGCGTGTACTACCCATTTTTTTTTGATACTCTTATCATTAACGAACATATTTTTTATTTTTCATTTTAAATACGCAATCTTGCGAGTTTATTATCCACTAAATCGAGATGAAATGCCATCATTCTTCCTCTCAGCCAATACAATTTTTACGTTAATTCTTTGTTTTTTCTATTTTGCATTATTATTTTTGTTCTTTTTTTTTGCTTTTTACACATTTTGCTTTATTCTTTTAATTTGGTAACTTTTTTTATTGATAAACCCTAAGAAATGCGCATTCCTCTCATCATTTTAAATTCATTTTGTTGTCAATGTAATTACATCAGTTAGCAAGGTAACCGTTACCCCAGAAATAGGCACGTATTATAATTTTATTTATACTTTATGCATTTTTTCTCTCGCTCTCGCTCTCTCTCTTCACAACACTCAACGTTTTTTCCCCATTTTTATTCTTTATTATTTTACGAAAAAATATATAGAAGACAGAGTCTTATTCTGAGGAGGGTTGTCTCGGTCAACTCAACGACATTATGTTATTTATTTTATAATAATTGTCACACAGAGACAAAAATTAGTAATTAAATCGCACACTTACAAACCAAAGTTGGTTCAATTATTGTTCATTATTTTTTCTTTGTCACGCACATTTGTCCAGCTCAGGTCATTTTACCAATAAAAAAAGTATTATAAATTTGTTTCTCCATCTTTTTTCATCATTCTCATCCTCTTTATTCTCGCTAAAATTCCCATTCATCTCGTCGTAACAATCTTCACATGTTTTTTTAAATTTTAGTTCTCTTTCGTTTCATACACGTGAGCGATTTGACATTATCGAAAATTGGTATCGATCATTGGCCTCGGAAAATCAAGCAATTCAATTAAATTATTTCCAAGAGAACATTGTGAGCCATTTTCCGAATGCTGAAAAAGCACAAACTATTGAACACAAGTGAAAGATGATCGAACCTCCATGTTTTTTTTCTCTATTAATTTTAGATTTTCTAATCGAAAAAAAAAATCGCTCTCGAAGTGTAAAAATTAAAAGGCAGCATTGCTAACTTAAAATAAAAATGGTTTACATATAGTATTTATATATCAGTAAATCCCTTCGTAATTCCGAAAAAGAAAAGAAAACATTGTTTTTCATATTTCACCATTTTTTGCTATTGATTAATTTTCATTAATTCATCGTTATTTCGCTTATTATTTCACCTCGTATTTTAATTCCCTCAATTCTGCACGCATATCAGTAACAAATATATCATATGCGCTTCTTTATTCTTTTATCTGTTTACTATAATGTATAAGTTTTACATATAATCGTATAACATCTAAAGCCAAGCTCCTGTAATATACATAACACTTGAGGCACTTAATTGTGTGCTCAAATTATCATTTTTTATTCTTTATTATTTTTATTTACCATTCATCCATATTCCTCCTCGACTTAAATCATCATTATTTACCATTTTTAGTTTTTAAACTTTTTTTATGCTTTTTATGTTTTTTTTTTTCATTATTCTTTAATTATTATTTATTTACTCACTTAATTGTTACTTCATCATTTACTTTTTTTTTTAATTATTTTTTTGTTGCCAAAGCATAATTCTAAATCGTATGTTATCTCTCATAACAATAGTATTAAAAAAATGAGAAAAAAAAGTAAAATAAAAAGGGCCAGTGCCGTAATTAGGTAATGCAAACCACGTCACAAGCGGGAGTCTAGGGAGCATGGACACGAAAATTAATTTTCATTATTATCTGTTTTAATATTCTCCAGAATACCGATTTCTACTGGACGTATTCCCCCACATATTCCCCCAAATCTCGTACTTCATCTATTGTTTAATTATTAATTTTTGTATTATGGAAGCCATCACTGTCAATTCGTCTAAGCCCTTCCCATCATAACTTCTACGACAAAAAGAAAAATAAAATGATAAAGTGTCACCAGAAAAATCATAAAAATCAAAGTAAATTTCACCTTCAACATCCCTTGAAGCATCTAATCAATAAAATAATAATCAATATTCTGGAAAATCGTGAAAATAATCAGAAAGTCACTAATTTGTGAGCTGATGCTTATTTTTGCAAGTAATAAAAATTCAATAACTGTGAAGTTTTACTGGGTCTTAATCACATAGCACGTGAGTAAAAATCAAAAGAGATGAACGTAACTGTTAATCAACGAAATAAAGGAAAAACTAATGATTCGTTATCGATCAGTATCATTGTAAATTACATATTTCGTTGCTTTATTACATTCCTTAAAGTGTGTGCACTGTTTATATACTCAGAATTTTGGCACAAGCTAATGATTTTAATCATTAATAATTTCAAATGATTTTTCATTCATTGTTTTATTTCCCCATTTACGGCCCTGCGCTATGTAAAGGGTAGAGGGAGGACGAAGGAATTAAACGATTAACACCTTAGGTTTAACATTCTTCTCTTTTTACAAACTAACAAATATGTACCTCCAAAATCACAGAACCAAAGCAATAACAATACTCTCTCCTTCATTTTTATAATCAACGCATTGTTTTTTGTTTCCCATCTGTCTCTTATCATTTCTCATTAAAATCCCATCATTATTTTTCGTCTCTCAATCCAGCAATTCTGACAATTGCGGAATCACTTGTCCCTTGAATAACTGACATTATTCGTCAATTGTTCGTTCGCTCGGTCTCAATAATCCATCGGGATTGTTAATTGGTACCACAATTCATTGTAGGCGAAGACACTGTACAATGTAAAAAGTATCTGAATAACTTTTCGTTTCGTCTTCGCTTCCACTGTGTCTATTTATTCACTTTTATTTTAATTAGGATACGAGCATTGATTATCAATCCGTTCAATCCAAACTCGAGGGAGTAGGGGGAAGTGACTGCTTAATTAATTGATTTGCAGTAACATCTGGAAAATTGTTCACACCGTACTTTTAATGATTATCGTGTCAGGATTAATTGAGAACGCTATTGGGTAGGCGAATTGGAGGTATTTTATTATTCTAATGGACTGTTGAAAATTTGAGGGTGATATTGTCGATTGAAGATGCTCAGAGTTTTTAGAGGCTTTGAAGCACATATCAGGCGTTTAGTGAGAATAATAGAGCAACATTTTTCGGGGGAAACTGAATATTCATGTTGAATAATGCTGAAAATACATATTTTTTTGAATCCTTGAATTCTCAGAAAATATTTATTGGCTTATGATTATGAATTGAACATGAATTTTTTGTGTTTCTGGGAAATTTTATAATCTTTATCATCATTTTCTGTGAAAATAAGAAATGTCTGTTCCAAGTTATGAATTGCAAATGCGCATAATTCGAGAACAGAATGAATCTCCACGTCGAAAATTCCGAAAATTCAGTAAAATGGAATATTGAGAGTGTCGAATGAATGAAATGTCCCATTCGTCTAGAATATTCAGATCCAGTCATCATTCTCCAGGAAAACCGAGCGAATTGTAACATTATAAAATGTCCAATAAAAACCTGACAATTTCGTATACACCCTGAATTTCAAACACCTTCCACCAAAAATATTGATATCAAATTTTCAACAGTATGTTGTAATATTCATAAAATACGTACTACTTACATATTGGCTTTTTATTCGTTTCCATCCTTATCGTCTGTTTTGTGTTTTGTACAACGTAGCTCGCGACAGTGCTGAGCTACTTGGGCATAGCTTGGCCTGTTGAGGTCCTGGCATCAGAGATAAACGTACACAAATTACATAAAACTCCTTCCCTCACAAAAAATAACTCACAGGAGATAAAGTATAAAAAAAATCTGCCAAGCGAAGAGTGTACCCAGAAATTCCATTCACATACAATCGTTTAAACCACAAATACGTGAGGCACGATTGAATCTCTCAGCGTATAGAGTTACCCCAAATATGTATGTATGCATCAAGAGTAATCTCTAGTCATGCTTGTACTATGTGACAGTATAATTATTCAAAAAATCAGAGAATCATTCACTGTCTCTTCCACTGATAAAATTAAACATAAAACCCCCTCAGCCACCAACAATGCAATGGGACTAGAATGAACAACAGGATTCAGAAGAACTTTAACAACAGAATAAATTGGGAGAAGTTTAACATCAGGAACAACCACCTCCATGCTACAAGAAGCATAAAAGACAATGTGAAAATGAACAATTTGTAAGACTTGTCTACACAAATGAAAAGGAAAACTGATAAATCCAGATCAGACGTTAAGGCCCGAGTGTATCTTGATTGTTTTTTCATTAAGTATATCCAAGTTCTTTGATTATTTTTTTCTCGAGAGAAATGCTTTTCTACTTTTGTAGTCGAACATCAAAGCCTACATTTGAGCCCCATTTGATCCTAAGTTTCCGGACATGTTCCAATGTTTCTATTAATTAAACTTTGCAGGTCTGAATTTGAATTTCGAAATTGAACCGTTAAAAAACATTTTTTTAATCTGAAAAAAAATTATAAAGCTTACTTTTGGAGGAAGATTGATGAAATAATTTTAAAAGTTCAATTTTGAAAATTACGAGCATTTTTTATAAATAATTTATAAACAATCAATTTTCCTCCATTTGATCGGTATCGTAGCAAATTTATTTAGAATAAACCATAAACCATAGTCATATTCAGAATTTTACCAGAAATCGATTTCATGCCTAAAAAAATTAGGTTTCCGAAAGTTGAAACAATTTCAATTATTTATTTATAAACAAAGAATGGTTGAAAAATAATCATTCTGTGCAAAATGTAATTTGAATGACGCTGAATATTCATGATTTTTTTTCAAATTTTTCTCACGAAATTTAATCGACAAATTTGATGATTGAAAATGAGTCTACAGTGTGGTTTGCACCAAACTGTAAAAAATACTTAGATATTCGTAATCTAACATATTCTTTAATTGTCTTTCACCCTTTACATAGCGCTGAAGTCCCCAAAAATTACGATTGTACAATAAAAAAAAGAAAAAAATTGACATTTTTAGAGAATTTTCAAATAATATTGGGATATAAATTATTAGTTTGCAATTTCCTCCCTATTGGACATTTCCTGAAAATATTATGCTTCTTTCTACTTTTTTTTCGTGCAATCATAATTTTAGGGATTCCCGCGTGATGTAAAATCACCTGAAAATCGGGAAATACTTTAGATTATAAAGATGAAAAAACAATCGAGATAACGTTCAGAAGATAATCATCACCCTTGCCTTATATCGATTAAAAAACAATATAAATAATCTTGTCAAGCATTATTTGATGATTACTTACTAAGGGAAAGGCCGAGGCCACTCCAGTTTGTGACTGAGGATTCTGTGGGGCAGTAGGGATGTCACAATCGCACCTCGTTACCGTCTCAGACTCTTCTGCCGCATGCGCATTTGTACTTATGGCCTCATCCACACCATTCACCATGTTCGTGTCATCAGTCTTTATAGATCTGTCAGCGGTTGATTTTTCAATAATAAACGACTAAACCTGAGCGTTCGAATAATTTTACACAGTAATAATAATTCCTAAGTTTAACTTTACTTAAATTACGCGGAAGATGATGATTTTTAACGTTTCAATTATTTCATATCGAACACAAGAAGATGTCTTCGACCGTTACCGGAAGGCCCATGCAACAAAATTTTGAAAAAATTCCTCTGGATAATTTAACAAATTATTTTATTCAATATATTCTCCCCACCGAATGATTGACGGGGAGGTATTCTTGCCAGGTTGCAACACACGGTTAACAAACCAGTACACATCATTTATTAACTTCCATTGACAATGATTCTATACTCTCATTACCAAATAATAATGAACCATGCTTGTTTGTTCTTTCATGTCCTCAAATTATATTTCTCTCTTCAATTCTCGTCTATTTGTATTACGAAAGGCGAAAAAAATACAGCTTAAATCATACTTTAAAAACTATAAACTCATTTTTTTGGGGTTTTCTATAATTTTTCATCACTCGTTTGTTTTTTCTCATAAATCATAAAATGCTTTTAAAAGTAACGTGAAACCGAAACAATTAATCGAATTATCGTAGCACTAATATTAGAGAACCCTGAATAATTATAGTAGTCCCTATGTATTGTTTATAATTATCTAATCAAATTCTTTCATTCGTAGTTTATACTCGTGGCAGAACAGAGCAAGAAAATTACCTCTGCCTACTGATAAATTTCTCTTCAAGACCTACCACATAGTACTGCATACATACATATTACCACACTTGAAAAAAAATTATCATACGATTCTTCTCATCGTTTATTCAACTATTGACTGTACCAGAACGAATGCCTCGCCATGTCAAAACGAAAAATGTCGCAAAATGCTCGCACTGAAAAGAACAGAGAATTAAAAAATACTTGGAGACGTGTATAGCTCATATTTTTCAATGCTAATTCACGTCTTAGCTCGAGCGGAAGTGTTCAGTTAGCGAGGCACTCTCTCCCTCTCATAATTCATCTCTCTCTCTCTCTCTCTTATTCGAAACATCAATGAAATAATAATAAAAACTAAACACAAAGACAGTAAGTGTCGATTAATAATTAAAATTAAATGGCAAATCATAATAACAGAAGGGGAAAAAATAATAATCGAGTGCAATTCACTGAAGAACGAAAATAGTAAAATTCCTCTCATTTCAAATATTAACGTGTCACTGCATTCGTGAGGACAATTTTCACTCGTGGTAACTCGACCCACAACCAGTGCTTTATTATGGATCTAATTTCCAGAGTTGGAAGAATAAGGAAACGTCCGAGGTGTTTCAAGCCATTCGGCAATTAAAAGAAATTAAAAAAAAAGAAAACTCTCAGAGGTACTCATTCCTCATTCAAGACGAGTTAATAACGAAAGAAAAATCATAAGAATGTGCCCAACACTGAGAATCAACGAAACGTAGCAGATTTTTTTTTTCAGATAACAAAATGAACTACTGAGAAATAATTTTATACATCTGTGAATTATCTCGTAAAACTCATAATGTCGTTCTTCTCATGCATCCCATGTACGCCCATTACGAGCTTCAATGCGGCCCACAGTATTTCAGTGAAACATTGTTAATGATTCAAGTAAAGTGGGGTGATCTATCCCTTTATCTTCATCTATACCTCAACTTATTTTTTACAAAGACTACAAGGTGGAGACATTCAGCGATTATACAGAGAACAAAATAATGTCCACCGGCTAGTTCTCTCTTGAGAGAAGAAAACAAAAATTAAATAATGGATAATCATAATAGCATAGCAGGCAATGCAGCCAATGACGGTTAGAGACTATTCAGCATTCCCCAGGCCTCGTAACGTGCGCACGTTTACAATTCTCTCATTTCAATCGAATTAAAAAAAAATTCTCTCTCAATTTTGTTTCCACTCGACCTTCAATCGATTCCCCATTTTCAATTCCCCTTTTCCGACATCAAAAGAAAAAAAATTGTATGAAAAAACCATCAATTCACGTACAAAATAATTTTATATGAAAATTTAGTGAATTCAATAGAAAATTCTATTGGATTTTTATTGAACTTTCTAGGCATTTTTGGCCGATTCTATAGAGAAATTCTCCAGCTTATCTTTGCATTTTTTCAATGGAAATATTCGATCGAAAATATCAATAGAATTAGATTTTTCTGTACAACTTATTCTACTAAGATGTTTTCTACAGAAATTCCTCGTCTGAAATCTTCTAAATTTTTTTGATTGTTAAAAAAAGACATGACAAGTAGAATAGAAAAAACTAAGAAAATTCATTTCGAGGAATTTCCGTACAAAATGTTTCAATATAAAAAGTATAGAAAAACGAAATCCTACTGGTTTTCTATTCAAATTTCTTCTGGACATTGTCTATAAAAAGCGCAGTGAAACTAGGGAATTTTCCATTAGAATCGTCCGAAAACCACTAGAATTTCCAATAAACGTTCAATAAAAATCTGACAAAATTCTCATTCAGTTCTCAAAGCGAAATCTTGAAAAGAAGACCTAAAAATGGGACTTGGAAACGAAAGAGAGAAGAAAATCCCTAAAATACTCTCAGGATCCCAGGGGGAGCTCGAAGTTGGGTTAAAAACCGTAAAAAATAAAAACGTGAACTATATAATGAATATATAAATATGTACCCTACTGTATATACCTAATATATACGTTTACCGTTTCATTTCGTTCATTTTTGTTTTATAATAATAAAGCACAACTCACTTATCGGGAGATGACGGGGGAGTGAGGGTGATAGTGCTGAGAGCGATGTCTGATGATTCAGAGGGATTTGTGCTCGTCATAGCACCACCAGTGACAGCTGCTGTACTCGTTATAGACGTTGCATTAACAGTTGTACAATCGTATGTTGTACCACTTGTACCAGGACTCGTTGATCTACTGTTAATCATTATTCCCTGTTGATTATGTTGATTAGACAATTGTTCCTTATCCTTGGTTGTTTTGAGCTTAGCTGTACCCTTGACAACATCAGACAATCTATTTTGCGATTGTAAACTGTCATTTGTAACAGTTGTATCACTCGTTGAATTATTTATTTTATTATCAGCATCGAGACCTGGTAGTGGTGGAAATGCTGATGCCTCAAGATCAAACTGCACAATACTTCTACTGTATTGTGCTCCAGTTGTATTAGCAACAGCCTGCGTTGATACTTGATTATCACGCAATTGATTAATTTGACTGTTGTTGTTATTATTATTATTATTAGACTTTGTGAGTCCAACAGTCTCCTGTTCTTTGGTCCTGCGTGGCATACGATGACGTGTATACTGTATTGTATTTTCAATACTCGTATTATCATCCTGTGATGATGATGATGGTGTTGTCGTTGATGATGTTACTTTTGTACCATGATGATGTATTACACTGTACTGTGTATCATTGATCTGTGATGATGTATTTGTTACATTTTGTATAGTTCCACTTAAATGTGAGGAATGAAATTTTGTGCCTGATTGCTGATAGGAAGATGATGATGATGCTTTTGATATTGGTATTTGTTGAATTTGGGGTGGTGGTAATGGATTTGTTACACTCTGTCCACCAGTATTGCTCTTCTGTGGATGACTTGTGCGAGCCATTTGTACCATATTACTATTACCACCACTGTCCATTGTACTTCCACCACGTTCTGATCCATTTCTGTGTTTATTTCTGCTGTAATTGGAAATTATCGGTTAGGTGGGTGGATTGAGTGGGTTTCGAAGGGGCTGGTGGGAGGATGTTTACTTGCCTATTTCTTGGATTGAACCTCGTGTGAGGCTTGAATGAGTTGTGAGGATTTAGACCGTTCATCGCGAATACACTTGTCGTCATGTCGAAGTAGGCTGGACCTGCGGCTGGACCCCAGTGCATCATCGATGCTGGATAGAAGGGTTGGTGCTGGAAATATTGTTATTACGTTGTAGATATTGATGGGGTGATTGAGGGGAGGTAATGAGTTTGGATATTCCGTCGGCAGGGAAAATTGGCTCGATATTTTTTGCACTAGAGTCTCTCAATTTAATGCTGATGATATTGTTATTTTTTCTTGGGACTGTTTAATCTACAATGAGACTTGATTGTTGACTGTTGAATCATCCCAACAGCCAGAGATTCCAGGAAAAAGAAAACAAGATATGGTTTTTTATTTTTAATCATTCCAGCGCTAGGAATTATCACTCAACATTTTTTTTAGTAGAATAACTTGTTACCAAAATAAATGTACGACGTTAAAAATTCCCCCGTCCCTGAATTATTTAATCTGTAGTGAAGCTCTTGATAACTTTTGGATCATTCTGGCAGTCAGTGATGCTTTTTTATTTAACATTCCTTCAGCACCAGAAATTATCTCTCAACTTTTTTACAAAATCTCTTGTTATCGAGATGAATGCACAATTGAATCCTACTGATATTCGTCCCTTTCTGTGAACTATTTAATGTGTAATTAAACTTTTGATAAAACATGAATCACCTAGTAAACAGTGACTCCAGGAAAACAAGCCAGGAGATTATTTTTTATTTTAAATATCTTCAGTACCAGAAATCATCTCGACATTTTTTTTTTACTAGTCACTTGTTACATATCAATATGAATGCATCATTCAATGCTAGTGATATTGTCTCCTTTATGTGAAGTATTTAATCGGTAATGGAACTTTTGATAGTCATTAAATCATCCCAACAATATAAAGAAACCAAGAGACCTTTTTCAAGGAATCTCTTTTAAATTCCTCCAACAAAAGTTAGTTCTCGGAATTCTTTATTATTCAGTACTGACGGTATTGTTCCCTTTCCCAGAACTATTAAATCTAAAATTAAACTCTTGATAATTCTTGAATCATCCCAACAATCAACAAGAGACAGTTTTTTATTCAAAATTCCTCTAACAACATTTTTTCTACAAGAATCGCTTGTGCATCATCGATGCTGGACAGTGCAGTTGCTAATAATGTTGTTATAACATTGTAGACGACATTGATGGGTCAATTGACCGGAGGTAATGAGTTTAGGGCTGAGTGGAGACCAGTGAATGAATTTATTCAATTAATGCTGCACCTGCTAGTGAAATCGATAAAGTGCATTCATAAATTCATTCGTTGGTGGGTGGTTGGAGAATGCTATTATGATTGTTTTGATGCTTGATAGATTGATTTGGTAAACATGTAATTGTTAGAATTTTTACAATACTCACGTAGACGTGGACCTGGTTGGCATATGGCGGCATTGTAGTTTGTGGCATGGTCGTGCCATTTGTATACCGGAAGAGTGGCTGACCAGGTGGGTAACTGCTTGGATCGTACACCGGTGGAGGTGGGGGTGTACGATAGCCATTTTTAATACCACTAACACCAGGCACTGCTGCTGGTATTGGTAGCCTGTTTGTCATTGGTTTCGCTTTGATCCTCGCCATAATTGGCTTTCCCTTGATGATTCAAAATTAATTAATTATGATTAGTATTTTGTACATTGTTCTTGGGAATAATTGGAGGGGGGATTTTTATTTGCTTTATGTACCTGAAATTCTTTGACTTCCTCGCGCAGAAACCTGTAGGCCTTCTGAGCGTCCTCATCAGACTCGAAAGTCACGTACCAGGAGCTGTTGTGGGCAAACTCACACGATATGAGCCTTGGACATCCCTCGCCTGAGAATAAATTCTGGAAATGCAAAGAAATATTTTAATGTTATGGTTTTAATTTTGTTGTCCAGCTACACATACGGAAGAGATTCAAAAGATTCAAAGATTCATCGAAATTTGATTGGATATCTATTGAACTTTCTTTGAGGTTTGGAAATGTTCAATAGAAAATATTTTATAGACAAAATTGATAGGTTTTATATAAAAAATAACTTTCTTGGATTAATTTTCAATTGAAGTTCAATAGAACTTTTCTACGAATTTTTTTCGCGCTTGTAGTGAAGAACCGAGAGATGTCTTAATTGAATTAACACCAGCAGTACTTAGTGGAGGAGATAATGGTACTGATAATTACTTTGACTTCTTCCAGAGGTGTGTTGTCCGGTATCTCCCGGAGTATGACTATACATCGTTTGTGATTCGGCCTGACTTTCTGTCCTTCCTCATCAACTTGAACATTCGGTGATTCACGTAGCACCTCAGTTATCAGCGTAATGTCCTTGGTCAATTTTTTAACTTGATTAAAGTTTGCTACCGTCCATATAGGAACATATTGATCATTATCCATTTGAGATAATAAATATGTATCATTGGCTAAGTTTTCTCTGTAACAATAAGGTTTGGTTGTCGTTAGCTTCCAGTTTTCCATCCAAACATTCAGTTCTAATGATATTTTCCTCAGTCTGAGAACTATTAATAGTTTCATGAGGAATTCTTTTTGCAACAGAAATGATGTCTCGACATTTTTTCACTGGAATCACTTGTTATCGAGATGAAACAGAATTCAATTCTGAAGATATTTTTATCTTTCATATTGATAACTCTTGAATCGCTCCAACAATCGGTGAGTTCAGGGAAGGAGCCAGGAGAGTTTTTTTATTTGAAATTTCTTTACCCACAGGAATTATCTCTCGAGATTTTTATACGAGAATCACGTGTTATCAAAGTGAATGTGCAATCAAATGGTCATGATATTTTCCTCTATCCCTGAGCTGTTTTGCGTACAATCGAACTGGTGATGACTCTTCAAACGGTCCAACAGTCAGACATTAAAAAAAAATATCAAGACAGTTTTTTATATGGAATTTGTTCAGCGAAAAAATTATATCCTGACTTTTTTATCCTAGAATTATGTGTTATTAAGATGAATGCACAATTAAATACTCGTGATATTTTCTCCTCTCCCTAAACTATTTTATGTGCAATGAAAGTGAGGATATCTCTTCAATCATTTCAACAATTAGCCATTTTAGAAAAAAAGCCGAGCGATAGTTCTTTATCTGGAATTTCTTCACCGAAAAAATTACATCTTGACTTTTTTTTTATCCTAAAATTATCTACAATGAATACGATGCTTTTTTAATCATCCCAAGACTCAGTGATTTCAGAAGAAAAATGACAAGAGATAGTTCTTTATTGGAAATTCTTCAGTGACGTAAATTACCTCTCAACATTTTTTTACACGAGAATCACTTCTTATCGAGTTGAATGCACAATTAAATACTCATAATGTTTCCCTCCTTCAAACTGTTTCATCTACAATGAAACATTTAATAACTCTTGAATCATCCCGACAATCAGTAGTTTCAGAATGAATAAACGAAGAGATAATTTTGTATTTGAATTCCCCTAGCACCAGAAATTATCTCTCGACATTTTGACACAATAATCACGTGTTACCGAGATGAATTAATATTAACTATATTTTCCCCTTCTCCTGAACTATGTCATCTACAATGGCCATAATGATGATTCTTAAATCACCTCAAAACTCGGTGATTTCAGGAAAAAAGCCGAGAGATAGTTTTTTATTCGAGATTCCTTTAGCACTGGAAATTATCTTTCGACTTTTTTTATACGAGAATGTAAAACAGAATCAATACCGATAGTATACACATCTCAATACTAATTATATTGTCCCCTTTCTCTGAACTACATTTAAAATAAGCAAGAAAATTATTTAATCATCCTAAGAATCAGTAATTCCAAAAGAAAAACAATTAAAAGACGGTTTTCTATTCAAAATTCCTTCAACAAAAAAATAAAACTTAACATTCTCATGCTGAAATCACTTATCATCAAGATGAAAGCAGAATGATTCATCCTCCATCAATGATTGCATTATTGTTATTGAAGCTTGTTAATAACCGTTGATTTCAGAAAGAAAGATGAGAGATCATTTTTTATTTGAACTTCCTTTAGCGACCGAATTTATCTCTCGACATTTTTTATGATAGAATGTCTTGTCATCAAGATGAATTCACAATTCAAGGCTAAAGATATTTTCCTCTTTCTCTGATCAAAATCTGCACTAATCATCTCAAAAACTATTCAATTGTCCCAATAATCAGTAATTAAAAAAAAAACAATTAAAAGACGAAAAAACGATGAAAGCAGGATGATTCATCCACCATCAATGATTGCATTATTATTATTGAAGCTTGTTGATAAATGTCAATTTTAGAAAAAAGCTCAGAGATCATTTCTTTATTTGAATATTCTTTAACAACAGCATTTATCTGTCGACTTTTTTTATGATTGAACCTCTTTTTGTCAAGATGAATGCATAAGCCAATACTAATGATTTTCCCCTTTCTCTCAACTGCATCTACACTAAACATCTAGAACTATTGAATGATCCCAATAGTCAGAAATTTCAGAAGAAGACCAATTAAAAGACAATCTTTTATTGAAAAGTCCTCCACCAAAAAAAAAAAATTCTTAAGGTTCTCCTGCTGAAATCACTTGTTATCAAGTCGAAAGCAGAATGATTTATCGACCATCAATGATTGAATTATTATTATTGAAGCTTTTGAATGAATGTTGATTTTAGAAAAAAAACTCAGAAATAATTTCTTTATTAAATTTTTTACTAGAATCTCTCATCATGAAGATGAATGCACAATTCAATATTAAAAATATTTTCTCCTTTCTCTCAACTGCAACTACACTAAACATCTAAAAAAAACTATTGAATCATCCCAACAGTCACTAATTTCAGAAGAACAATTAAAGATAATCTGTTGTTAAAAACCCCGCCACAACAAAATTAAACTCTTGACGTTTTCCTGCTGAAATCACTTGTTGTCAAGTCGAAAGCAGAATGATTTATCGGCCATCAATGACTGAATTATTATTACCGAAGCCTGTTAATGAACGTTGATTTTAGAAAAAAAAAACTCAGAAATAATTTGTTTATTAAATTTTTTTTTGCTCGAATCTCTCATCAGCAAGATGAATTAACAATTCAATACTAAAGACATTTTCTCCTTTCTCTCAACTGCATCTACACTAAACATCTAACACTATGGAATCCCCCCAACAATCAGTAATTTCAGAATAACAACTACAAGACAATCTTCTATTAAAAATCAGAAGAATGCACAATTCAAAACTAAAGATATTTCCCCTTCTCCCTCAACTGCATCCACCCGAAACATCTAAAAACCATTGAATCACCCCAACAATAATCAATTTCAGAAGGAAAGCAATCAAAACACAATCTTCAATTAAAAATTCCTACAATAAAACAACTGAATCTCCTGCCACTCTCCCCCTGAAATCACTCGTTCTCAATCCACAAGCAGGAACCATTCATCATCAAATAACTATCAATAAAGCCTGTCAATAAAATTTGCCTCAACAAACCTGGAGAAGTAATATTCGAGTTGCGAAGAGAGCATCTGTTTAAGCTGATCCAATGGTATACCAGTCACCGGCATATCTGTCATTGAATTTTGGGATAACTGTACATCACCAATAGTAACATCAACTGGTGCATAACCAACACCAACAGCACCACCCAATCCAATGGTATGCTGAGCAGTGGGCTCTATACCACCCATACCTGGATCGAGCATCAGTTCGCCAGTTGTTGGTCCACCGTTCATGACACTGTAATCTAGTGTTGATGGGCTTGTAACAACAGCACCACCGACTGAACCCAGAGGTTCAGGGGTGGCTGGGTAAACCGCCCCTTGTGGGAGCTTCCCAATGTCTCCATTCATGTACACGTACCCTGAAACAATAATCAAGATAAAGCCCCATTAAAACCTCATCAAGATTACACCTGGGCTGTATTGAAAATCCATTTTCCCATTAACACTACAGTTTGAAAATGAAAAAAAGGAATGACTCTAGTGCTCCATATACTCAATTGAACACGATTTATCAGCTTATCTCCTGCACAAAAATACGATTTCTTCAGTCAATGATAATAACGACGACAGAATTCTTCCGAGTAATTTAAATCACATTAATGCAATTATCGCGAATAATGTGGAATAATTCAATGTCAATTGTAACCAAGTGAAAAATCAATGGACATGTCAATGCTAAAACATCAGCTCAACGTTAAAACCACTGGGAATAACCTTGAAATATGACCCCTCGTCCCTTATTCCCGAGTAATCCGCGCGAAAGCGAGCGATAAAAATCGACGCAAAAACCCCCGAACAGTAAAAATCAACCCCTCAAACCGAAAACCCCCAACTACACAGACTCAAACTCTCACTTTTCCCCCAACATACGTTAGCACAGATACGTTTTTTCTCTCTCCTCTAAAGCCATGTTGCATCATGCATTAACCCAAAGACCAGGCCTTGCGATCATATATCCCCAATGTACCCCACGTTTAACCAACAAAATTCCCAAAACCGAGGGCTAAATCCCCCCGAAACCGACGAAAAATCCCCAAAACCCCCTCCCACGGACGTTAAAACGCCTGAATGAGGCACTCTCGTTCGCAAATGATGTGCTCTGGTTACAAAACATCCAGAATCACTCCCACATTCGTCAACCCACCGAAAATAACCAACAATAAAGACCCCAGAAAAACTTCACAATGGAAAAATTACATAAATCATCGGGTGGAAAATATTGAAAGCAAAAATCATGAAAAATCCCCGTGAAAGCCCCTGAAATAAGCCAGAAAACCCCAAAGAATGTGAAATGCAGAAATGATGGAACATTGCCACATGCCATAAAATAACTCAGCTCGTACGAATCACTCGGTTGTACCCTCGACTCTCTCAATAGTATCAGTGTGTTTAATCCGAATGCTGGCATCCATACACCGTAGTATCCACACGGTAAAATAACGTTATCCTACCACCATTAATTACCCATAACACAATTGACAATGTTACAACCGATAATATTGTATGGTCAATGATATGCAATATGTTTAGGGGGATGAGTATACTTGGCCAAATATAGAGTGGTAGACTGGGTTGGCCGGGGGCACTTCTAAGCAATGATCACACACACGCAATGGGCAAAAGGTGACAACCCGCACTCGTCCGGAAGTAACACTAAAATGTGGTATCGAATGTCATTACCAAAATCACCATTCATAATGTCCAATGCGCTATTATTTCCGTTAAAACACGCCTTATTAATCCATCTTTTTTTTTCCTCGAGTCCTCGGGTTATTCCCAATAGCAATTGGCCAACTCCTCACGTTTATTCCTCCACTGCTCAATGACTCCTTGGTTTTTGGGATTATTTTGGGCCGTTTGCACTTTTCAATGATAACGAAAGAAAAATAAAAAATAATAATACTATTTTATCACGATGAATATTTTAACGGGGGGTTACAGGCGGGTTTTACTGGTTAACTGGGCACATTCTCACTCCACGTTCGGTGTGTGGGGCGAATATTGGCTGTGATCGTGTGGCCTGGGCCCTGTAGAGTTGCCCCAACACACTAATAATCACACGTACCCGCAGTGTGTCCACCTTTTAAAACGCACCCCTCGATATGTAACTATGATTATTTTTTAGCAGGCAAAAATTTTGACGATTATTTCAGTTAATTTATTTATGATCTTTTTGAATGTCCTCTTCCTTATTCACTCGGTACCTTCTCTCCTGCCCCTTCTCTCTCTCACACACCCCCCCTGCTGGATACACACACACACAGCGAGGTATATAATACGCAGTCTCTCTCGTTTATCTCTCTCTTTCTCTCCTCAACCCTCTCGCTCCTTCTCCTTCTATTTTTCGAGCCGTTTTTTTCTTCTTTTCTCTCCTTTTCATACCATTTACTAAAGTTTAATCATTTTATCACGTAACATACGTTCATCTACGTCATTATTATCCGCATGACAATGGTGTAACGACGATTGATTTAATGTTTAGATGAGGTGTTGATTGTTAAATGTCATGATGTTAATATTACTTTGGATGTAGTTTTTTTGGTATTTATTGTAATCTTACCGAGATGAAGGAATTCAACTCAACACACAATTTCTCAAGGAAACTACAAAATGGCCGACACTGAAAGGCACATGCCGTGGGCTCCAAGTGCATTATGGGGGCTTTATACACTTGGGGGGGTACTCGCAAACTGTGTTAATACACCGGGGATTAAATGTGGGGGTTTGTCAGCGACATCTCGATGACGATGAATAGGACAATTTTCAGTTGATGGAGGATTTTTTTCCCCCTTTTATCACGAATTTTGCGCAATTTTAGATTTTTTTTGAGGCACGTTGGCGTTACCTCGTGCTCCCGCCGTTGCGTTTGAAATTTCACACCGGAAGTGCGTGGTACCTCGTGGTATTTACATCAATCAATTATCACATAATTATTGCTGCAATTATTTAATCAGAAATAATTCGAATGGATTTAAAATTTTTTTACGTTCGATGGAATGAAATTTGAAAGATTTTGTTTCGTTTCTTGGGAATTTTGATTATAAGGGGGAAGGGGTGGAAGGCGTGAGTGATAGATACATCACTGTCAAACACTCGATATTATTCGAAATAAAAATAAAAAATCAGCAACTGGAAATCACGCCGCATACCCCGCGGGGTTTTTACATAACACGTACGGGATAAATTGTAGAAAAATGGGGCTAATTGAAAATTCTATTGATTTTTAGTCGATTTTATCGAGAAATTATGCTGTCGGAATATTTTATGGAGAAAATCAATACAATTTTATTCTACTACGTAAGTAATTTTATTTAGATGTATTCTATAAAAATTCCTCCGCTCAAATTTCCAGAATTTCGTTCATTTCATTTCCTTTTTTTAATGAAGAGAGAATAAAAATATAGTGGGAAAAATTTATATGAAATATTTATATTTTATAGAGACAATATCTTAATATAACAAGCTGTATAGAAAGATAAAATTCGGCATTTGCAATATTGCGGAATTCTCGAAAAAATACGCACGGAAAAAATTATAGCAAAATCTAGCGAATTGAAAATTCTATTAATTTTTAGATCATTTTATCGAATAATTCTCCTATGCAACTAGTTTCTTCAGATATATTCGGCAGAAATTCCTCGGCTCAAATTCCCAGAATTCTTTTGTTTTTTCAATGCCGGGAAAACAAAAATAGAGCGAAAAAAAATCTGAAAATTCATGTAAGGAATTTCTATAGGCAATATTTCAATATAAAAAGCTGTATAGAAATATGAAATAGACCATTTGCTATTTAAAAGCTGCACATATTGCGGAATTCGAAAAATAAATAAATGAAAAACTCATGGAGTTTTCGATAGAAAACTCCAACACAATTTTCCAGTGAATTCACTAGGTTTTTCAACGAAATCATGTCGTGCGTGAACATATGAACGAGACTCAGCATCATTACATTTTCTGCGAGGCCCCCGAGGAATGCGTCTGGAATTTCTGTCGCACCGTTCATACTCACCTTTTTTTTCATTCTCATCATTCTTACCTCATTGTCAAAGGCAAATGTTAAACTAAGGGAGAGGGAGAGAGAGAAAAAAAAATGAACGATGTAACAATGAATAGATTCTCCTCCGAGCACTCGTAATAATTCAACGAATCATTCTCACGCGATTATCGTCATTCTCGTGGAATTCGATGGCGCACGCACTCTGGAATTTAATATTAGCGTCTGTGGATGGAAAAACGGCTCTTATTTCAACTCTGCATTCCATAATGTCTGTTATATGACATCATGAACACTTGCACGTTTCAATTATCTCGATCACCTTTCCAAAAGATCTGGGCGTCACAACAATCGGCATTGTTTCTTATCAGTTATCCATAAATCATCGAACTAAAAATATCATTCATTATTATTTTTTCTTTCTTCTCATTTTTAGCTCTGCGGCATTATCACGTACGTGTAAACCGGTTTTTCTTAACTCGGTTGACATTAGCATCAGCAGAATGGGGAAATCCCGTGTAAAATGATACATCCTGGTAAAAGCTTAATTTTTCTCTCTTACCAAGCGGTTCAAGTAGAAGTTTTAGCTAAATTCTGTCAGTTTTTCGCCGATTCTGTCGAAAAATTCTGCAGCTTTTTTACGTGTTTTTGATAGAAAATATTCAATAGAACTATTGTGTCGAAAAAATCAACAAAATTTTATCTTCTTATACGAATTTTTCTAGTGAGGTCCGGTTGCACCAAGTCAAGTTATGGAAATCCTCAGTTAAGAATCGAAATAAATAAAAATAAACTGCCGATAAATTTTGATCGAAAGTTCATCGAAGTTATTTCACAAAAAACGTGGTGTATCGAGGTATCATCACTATTTGCCAATAATACCACTAATTTTGAAGTATTTAGTCGATATTTTTGACCGATGGCTGAAAGCCCACTACAACGAATTCCTAAAATTTCCCGAATGTGGGATAAATTTACTCCAGACATAAATTTATTCTGACGATTTATTTGGCTAACAGGACTGGAGCAACCGACCCTGATACCCTATTTTTTCACTCCATTTTTTCTTCTTTTATTACAAAAATCACACGAAAAAACTCCGAATATTGTGACGGTTGTCACATTCGGGTAACAGTTGAATTTCTCTCTTAGCAAGAGGCTCAATTAGTCACGTACGGAATTGTGCACAGTTCCATTCTATTAATTTATTCATTCAAACAAGTTCGATTGTTTTGTAGTTATGAATAAAATGCTTGGAAGTCTCATAGAACCCTCAAATATTGAGAAATGAAAATGAAATGAGTATTTGTGATTAATAAAGTTGGAAACTGAATCCTCTTTTCTACAGAGAAATAGAAAATTTCGTCTGGCGCTGAATGTTAATTGCAGATTGACTTTTTGAATTGTTTCGATAGATGATTGTGGTCCAAAATTCTCTGATAATCCACTCGAAGAAAGAGAAGTTTCCCATTTTTATGGCCATTTCACTAATTGGATTTCGATTTGAGCTTCTATCAGCTTTTGGCTGATTCTATCAAAAAATTCCGCAGCTTTTTACGTGTTTTTAAATAGGAAATGTTCAATAGGAACTATTTTATCGGGAAAATCAGTAAAATTTGATCTCCCCCTATGAATTTTTCTATTGACTTCTTCTATTTCTTTCATTTAATAAAAAAAATTGAGCGAAAAACTCTGAATATTATCAAATAAATCCAGATAACAGCCGAATTTCTCTCACTTATCAAACGGTTCAAAATGACAAAATACAAAACTTCACACAATTCCGTTCTATTCATTCATTCACACAATTTTAATTGTTTTAGAATTATGAATAAAATCCTTGGAACCTCAGAGAGCCCTCAAATGTTGAGAAATACAAGTGAAATGAGCATTTCGGATCAATAAAATGGGAAACCAAACTCTCTTCAACTCCAGAAACCTCAACTTTTTTAGTTGTTTCAGTAGACTAGATGATTGTGGTCCAAATTCCTGAATACCGCACCCGAAGAAAGAGAGATTCCTCATATTTACAACCATTACAGTAATTGGAGTTCTATTGAATTTCTACTAAAAATTCTATCATTTTTTCCGATTCGATCGAAAAATGCCGCAGCTTTTCCACACATTTCTTCAATGGAAAATGTTCAATAGAAATGACTTTCCTCGGTAGATTTTTCTACTGAGACCTTTCCTGTAGGAGTCGCTCAAAATAAATTTTCTAATTTTCTGTTACTCCACTTTTTCTCTGATTACAAATATCAAATGATAAAAACCGAATATTACAAGACAGCCTGGTAACATCTGAATGACTCTCTTATCAAGCGATTCAAATAGTCACGTACAAAAATTTTGCACAATTCCATTTTATTAATTCATCAATAAAATGAACACATGATTTAATTCAGTCTAGCGAATTGCCTTTTATTTATTTCTAAGAGCCACAATTCAATTGAATAACTTGAAAAAATCAAAAGTAATGAACAAATTCAATATGACAATGATGGTAAAAAAAGAAAAATGTTAAAAGAACAAATAAGAGAACAGCTTATTCTCCACTATGAACTTCATAACGTAAAGATGTGGGAAAATCATTTATTAAATTTTATCTGTTATAACTCGATAAATAATACAACGTGGAATCAAAGGCACAAAAGTTTGAGAGAATTGTTATCATCGTGGAGTCATTTAAGCACAAACACCAAGTTTGTTGTCTTTTATCATTTATTCTAATCAATTACTGTAGTTTTTCTGGATTTTTTCCCCTTCAGAATTAATGCAAAGCGGTAGTTACAAATGAGAGAAGTAATTAAGCCAAATTTTATGGATTTCTCTACATTAAAATGATTTTCTTCTTCGTTTATTCTTGTTCATCGCTACGCTTTGTTTTTTGTTGGTTTTCAATTCAATTTATCTTGCAAAATTTATGTTTTTTTTAAAATTGTTATACGTTCACCAGTTAAACTCTCTGAACACATCAATCGCGCCCAGATACATACTATCTAACAAGATATTGTTGATCCATCCGTCGCTACGTGTATCTACCTCTTGTACAATAATTATCTCAAAAATTTGTCTAATAACACTATTAATCCAAGTGTGACCAAGTTCAGCGGATCATCTAACATAAGGCTGTAAAATATTGCTTTCACTATAATTATTACAAAATTTTATTCTTCTCGGATTAGAAATATTGTGCCTATATGATAATGTATAATAGTTCCTTTGTAGTTTCTTCTTTTACTTATTACGTGTTTACTTTTTTTTCACTTTTACGCCTCTTTGTTGGTTGATGCTTTTTATAATCTTTTTATTGAAATATATATGCGTATATAATGGAAATTGGGGGGAGGGAGTATTTCCCACGAAGTATCAACAAGTAGTTTGTGACTGATTACAGATAAATTTAATGATGAATTGAGGTGTTTTGTGACGGTGGAGCTTTCTCAAGGTTGTGTGGCATTTGGATATTGGGATTTTTTTTCAACTTTTAGGAACTTGTTGTTGTTGTTCTTGTTGTTTTTATTGTGTTTCTTTTTTATTTGCTTTTACCGTTGATTTAAAAACCGTGAACCTTGAGCTGGTCAGGTTTGGCTAGACCTGATTTGGTTAACCACTGGCATATATTTTCACGCTGGTCCCCCTGCAGCTGCAGCACCTCCCCGTACTCCGGGTGCTCGATTACAGTCCCATTGCAGGCGAACTCCTGTAAATTAGTGAGTTGTGGTCATTCTAATTTCGTTCTGAATTCAAGTTTATAATATTTTTCATGCGGAAATCAACATTTAGGTGATAATGCTAGAAAAGTCTGGAGTATTTTGACATATTATCTGCATCGGAAAATTGTAGGTTTACAGACGATTCGCAAATTTTTGAGAGGATTCTATTCCGGAGAAATGGACATCTCAAATTATATAGAGATATCCAGGCCAAGGTGAGGTAAAATGAACCTTTTTGAAACGTCAATATCGGATGTGCAAGTGACATTATTTGAATAAAACAGGTCTCTTTTTGAGGCCTGAGAAAATACCATTGAAATGAAAAAAAAATTATGAAATTCCACTCTGTCAATCTCGAGTTATTGACAATAACCAAAGAACAACATAAATTGATGTTGAGATAATTTAAATTCCCATAACTTTGAATAATTGTTCATATTTTATGTAATGATTTAATCTTATTATTCGCTGTTTTATGATGAAATCAATGGAAACTACAAATTTCAGTTCAATTATTTCATGGACATTAATAGAAATCAGGAAACAATATTCTTGAACTCTCAAGTAATTGACAATTCAAGTAATTTTGGAAATTGTCGTTCTGCTGTTCAAAATGTTGAAATTTCATAGTTTTCAGCAAAATCCGAAATTGAATTATTTTTCCCCCTAAATCGAATCGAATTTGACCCTCTAATGCTGTTCAAAGCGTCCCCACTTCGCCGTTTCTCGGTACGAGCGCGTGTTCCCTTCTCCTGCGCCTCTATTGGCGTCTCGTGGCTCATCAACATTAGAGTTCATGAAATTTCAATTCCTTTTCAACAGTGTTGACGTCATGCTCTTAGATTTCAGCACACAATAAGTAAATAAATAAATAAATAAAATGATAAATGAATGGAAGGTATTAATGTAAATAAATAAATGGAATTTAGGCATGAGTTTTCATTACACATCTCTGAATCCAAAGAAGATATCGAAATTTTCATGAAAATCTTTTCAATAAATGAACTACTCTCGTAACACATCTTCAATTTCACCGCATTTCCAAGTAAAATAGTTTCGTTCCCTTCTACCACCCATAAGTCCTCCCATAATTAATGTCCCAAGGAAATTGTAGGCGTAATCGAGCAACCAAATTATGCTTCACAAGCCGCACGCGACCTCAGCACGAAACAAATCAATTTAATAAATTTCCCAAAGGCTTTTAATTACTATATCTGATGAATTCCAAGGGCAAACGATGAATCAATGAAACTCAATTTGGTGGACAATAGAGCCCCCCACACTATTGTGGGAATACGCTAGAAAGCTGTATTGGGGCCAAGGGCATTGTCTAAATATAGAACAAACATTAGAAAAGAAATGTCAAGTGATTTTGCGAAAATTCCCAGTAGATAAATTGCAGGCGCAATTATCAGTCCGTCCACACATCTCGAAACTCCGAAGGTCAAGTTAATGAGACGGAATCGAAAGACAAACGCTAACGCACACTGACGCATTTCGCAGACCAACGAGTAATATTTTAGCGAATCACGCTCAACTCATGCACGTTCGATACACAAATTGTATCTTCTTTGTTCTTGAGAAAAAAAATGTCTCGCGTCATTCTATTTATAGATGCTGTCCTCCAGCCAGTGGAGTGACACCAGACGACTGAGTTAGTATTTTTTAGAGTGAAATTTTGATTTTGGGATCCCTCACCTTTTTACATGCCCGTACAATTTTTTTCAAGTCATATTCCGAAGAGAGTCCTTGTACCGTTGTTAGGGTCTTGCGACCATTCCGCTGCTGGATTCTTATATGCACGAGACCGTCTTGGACGTCATCATCTGAACCCTTGATTGCATCTGCAAAGGGGTCTGCAGGGAAAAATGAAAATAAAAAAATTGGAATTGAGAAAAAAAGAGATTTTTTGCATTCCCAGGCAGTCAAAATGGCGCCGGACGGTGTAGCGTGTGGAATAAAATATTTCGTTGGGAGAAAAAATTTTTGAGAATCATTGAATTGCAGGAGTCATCAATCTGTCTCAATTGCGCGCTATGATGCAAGGTGAAGACGCTACCCTAGCCGCCATTTTGATAAAAACCATTCGTCAATCAAATAAAACGTGTTTTACACTCGATAATTTCAGCACTCACCGAATGTGTTAAGATTCTGGATGGACATACGACAAACAAAATATATCCCTCGGAGATATATGACTGCAAATTGCAATTTGTTTTGTACTGATTGAATATTAACTTCAACGTAACGTTTTTTTTCAACTCAATACGGGGGGATGTGGAGTTGTGTTGAGAGGGGGGTATAACCACACAGTCACTACTACGGAGAAATACTGAATAAATCCGAAAAAATCCTCCGCCACGATGGTGCCCGAACCTTCAACCGGAAGTAAAAGTTGCATTTGTCATGGGGTGGGGGAAGCATTGGGTGGGGTTTTCAAAGCTTGTGACGTTCGTAAAAACATCAGAAGTTTGACTCGTCGGTCAAAGTCCAATCGGATGTGACAATTATTCCCTAGGTTTTTTGAAATTGTTACTAGGAAGTGAGAAATTTGGAGAAATCGATTTTCATAAAAATATTAAACCGTTAGAAAACATTTTAAAAATCGGAAAAAATTAGAAAGTTCACATGTGGGGGAAGACTGATGAAATAATTAAAAAATTGAAACAATACCCATAAATTCGATTTCTATCCGTGTCTTTTCAAAGAATGAATAGAATAAATAACAGAAATTGAGAATTGGAGACTAAAAATTTTATCGGATTATTATTATTCATAATAATAGTCAATTTAATAGTGAATTTATTCATATTCAGAATTTTATCACAAATCAAATTGATGCCTAAACAAATAAGATTTCCTAAAGCTTAAACAATTTCAATTATCTATTCATAAACAACGAATGACTTGATAATGCTAAAATGAATCAGAATGCAGAACATTCACTATTTAATTGTAATTTCTAGTCTAGCTCAAAATGCACACCCCCAAAACATTTGAAATTCTGTCAAAACACTTGGGACATCTGTCCGACCACGTGAGCACCAACAATGTCACGAAAAAATGGATACTTGTGAACGTGGACAGTGAATTCCAACCTCGAATACATTCAAAGGCTCTCTGCCGAGCTTGCCAAAGTAGACAATTTTTTTTATTTATTTTTTCTATCACTGACCCTTTGGCAGGTGCCATCCAGTCACGATTGAACGATTAAAGTGATTTGTATCGGTGTGTGATCATGGCAAGTCCCCGGACGAGGAGAGTTCTGGGTGAACTCAAGCCCAACAACGAGAACACCGTAAGTCTCCGCACTGATTCCTCCATTCACAGCTGTTTCACTATTTGACTGGTGAATCTCCTCAGAAATGCTTCGAGTGCGGTGCACACAATCCCCAGTGGGTGTCTGTGACCTATGGAATATGGATCTGCCTCGAGTGCTCGGGGAAACACAGGGGTCTGGGGGTTCATCTGTCATTCGTCAGGTCAATATCGATGGACAAGTGGAAGGATCTGGAGCTGGAGAAGATGAAGGTCGGGGGGAACAGGAACGCGAGGATCTTCTTCGAGGAACAACCTGACTGGGACGACTCCATGCCCATTTCGAGGAAATACAACACTAGAGCTGCTGCTCTCTACAGAGATAAAGTACTTGTGAACGAAATTAATTAAGGGCTAGTGAGGCAAATTGAGCTCATTTAATTTTCAATGGAATAGGATTTTTTTTCATGAAAAAACAATTGTTCCCAATTTATTAAAATTCGTTTGAGCCATGTTTAGGTCAGCAGAAACAAAAAAATCGCAAGAATGAGGTGAATTTTTTGTTCGAAAAGAAATTCTAAATACAAAAATAGTAATTATAGGATTAAATGACTACTGTTGAAATCCGAAATGCAGTATAAAAGTCTGAAACTCTTACTTAGGATAGAACATAAAAAATAACTGATGACAACTCATTGAGAATTCATCCCGAGCTCGATGGATGGCCCAAAAGAATTTTAATAACTAAAAAACAGTCGAGAACGTCAGTTTTATTAGATTGACTTTATTTGATAAAATTTGTCTTGAGTTATGAGCCTATCTCCCATTAATGAAAACAATTTCTAATTCTGATTTTCTTAGAACTCAGCATATTTCAATTTGTTACTGGAATTTGGATTTTCACGGAATAAAAATGACATGAAATATTTCAGATTGCAACTTTAGCACGTGGAGAATCATGGAGCCCTAGTGCGTCGAAAGCCAAGGAGTTTGTATCCTCCTACATCGATAACAGCAATCAAGATTATAATTCTTACCAGAAGGACACACAAGGCTCCTATCAGAATATGAATACCAGTGCTTTCAAGGCGCAGACCGAGTCTTTCTTCAATAGAGTGCAGAATGAAAATGCAAATAGGCCTGAGTATGGAGCACTTTTGTTGATTTCTTCTGGATAATTACGGATTATGAGGGGAGGAGAATACGTTAATGATGTTGTTTTCTTTTCTTTAGTGACTTGCCACCGAATCAAGGAGGAAAATACAGTGGATTTGGGTATCAGATGGATGCACCACCTAAGAGCTCGTCTCAAGAATTTTTCGACACTGCCGTATCCTCGTTAGCTAGTGTAAATATCTATCCGGTATTAATAGTATTGAAATCGTGGAGCATAATAGAACAAATAAATTCTTCGTTATTAGTTAAATATCAAACTGTCTCAATAATTCGTGAAACAAGAAAAAAAATAGTAAATAAATTCAATAGAAAACCTAACGTATTTGTTAGGATATTCTTCTGATAATTTATTCAAATTCTAGTAGAATTCTCATGATTTTTTTATTATTTTTTTGTCGATTTCTGTTCGGAAATATACAATTTGAAAAACTTATACAACATCCAACAGAATACTCTAGCCAAAACGTTAAGGCTTTCTATTCAATTTTATCATGCGTAAAATTTCTAAACATTTCCATTAAATATTTTATTAGCTAAAAACAAGATCCTTTGTCATTTTACCCTAAAACCACACGTTTTCAACATTAATCCAAAATTACAGATCACGTTTCGATACTTTGTTACAGATTCAATGCTAGAATTCCTAATGAAGTTAATTATTTTTAGGGATGGTCGATATTCTCATCAACAGCATCAAAGGTAGCTTCTAAAGCAACAGAAAATGCTATAAAAATTGGAGGGATTGCTTCCCAGAAGGTATGATCAATCCCGAAACAAACCTTCAATTAATTTCTGTTTATTCTCCTGAGTTCAAAGTCCATTTAATTTCGTTTTGGTTTTAATTTATTGATTTAATTTGCGAGTAATTAGGTGCGAGATGGAACTCTACTGGAAGATGTTGGAGCACAAGTCAATAACTTGGCCTCTAAGGTCCCTATTCATTTATTATTTTATTTCAATTTTTGTACCGATTTGATTTTACGCCAATGGTAATTGAACAATTTATGAGATTAGTGGTATTTTTAGGTGGGAGACTTGGGTAGACGTGGTTGGGGAGACATTGCTGGTTCAAATTCTTGTACACAGCATTGTGGACCGCAGTACGATACTCAGGACAATTATCAGAATTTAGGAACGTATCAGAGCGGTTATCAAGGGACATATTCCAATGAAAATTCGTCACTCTTCAATTCTAATTCCAGGTAATTAGGAATTCAAACGTAGAATATCTAGCAAAATAGTCAAACGAATATAGAGGAAGAAAATTCCAAGCATGAAACTTCTTGATTTATTGACATGTGCAAGTTAAAATAAATAACAAAATAATAAAACAAGATAAATCAATTCAATTTTATGACGAGTTTTCGAAAAATATCTTCGAAGAAGATGAACAAATCAATGAAAGAAATTAATAAAAACTAATTAAATGTAAATAAGAAAATCAGAAAAAACTCGGAAATTAATTAAACCAAATATTCCAGGGGTGCCTCAAGCACTAGCTCTCCAACCCAAGACTGGGACTGGGGAAGCTCGCCGAAGCCCTCGAACGGCAGTTCCCCCGAATCAAAACAACTAGCGAAAAAGTCAAGAGAGAAAAAAGTGAAAGAAGCCTCTCTCATCGATTTCGATGCAAAACCCGAGGTAAAAACCTGGAACACGACCTCAAAAGCCGAGGAGGACGCCTGGGAGATCTTGAAGGATTAACTACAGCTAATTCTAACGAATTCACTAATTAATTGTGCAACATTTGAGTAGAAAAATTTCCCAAATATACATGTTGTCAAAAGATTAACGAAAAAAAATCGAAGATTGCCTAAGGGTCACTGAGTTTCCCACAATTGTACATAAATCTAATCCAGAAAATCGTTGCACTGAAGATATCTTTATAACTATCATTCCTCTATGGGGAAGGTCAATTAGATGTTCACATAATCATGTTATTTTATATAAAGGACCATCATCCCTAATTTCACGCACAAATCCCATTCAACATCAACTGCCCACCCCCAGACACAAATAATCATCGGTCATTATTCCAGTAATTTTTATGTGAACATAAGAAATCATTCAATGTTCAATTGTTATCACAATTCCTCTCATTTAATTGTAATTATGAATTATATACAATACAATAATAGATATATGAGATTAAATATCGAGGTAAATAAATGAACAATGAGTTGAATGTGCAATTTGAATTGTGCCTCTAGATTAATGATGGAAAACAAACTTTAAGGAAGGTGATCGCTCTCCACCTTAGGTACCACAACTCTCGGAGAACGTCGAGAGTAGGTCTTGCGAGTCTTCTTTTGCTCCATGTTCTCGATGTATTCAGTGATCTCGGGTTGGTGGTAGGGCCACACTTCGTGGATTACCTTGGCCATCACGTAGGAAATCGTCTCGTGGGTCATTCTGGAGATGTCTACAGGGGGATGCCCTAGGGTGACTTTTGATAATACAGCGTAGAGTGCTCTGAAAGTCAAGAACATTGTCATGAGCATCTATTTGGGATTTTAGGAGCATTATGAGAATTATTTTATTATTTTGTGGATATTTTAGAAGCATTATTAGAATTTATCGTGCATGTACTAGCTTTCGAACACTAAATCTTACGTGTGAAGAACCGAAGAGATTTATTGACGTGTTCTTCACATGTTTGGATAGATTTTTACCTCACTTTCGGTAATTTCAAACAAAAGAATAACATATCTTTTCATGGGTAATACATTCAATTGAATTTCCAATAAATTGAGCATTACGTGCCATAGTTACATGAATTTCCACAATTTTGAATACTTTTCATTATTTTGTAGATCTGCAAATTGGAGTTTCACTGAATATTCAAGACATTAATCGACTCGTTAATAACAACCTTCATGAAAATCTCTTGGATACGAATTGGTGTTTACAATTTTTTAATCTATTTTCAAAGACAATTTCCGAAGAGTGCATTTAGGATGCCTAAAATCGCCGCTCGCACCCTCGTCAGACTGGAGATGCTTCTCAAATAGCAATGACACACTTAGAAAGTTTTACAAACTCAATTATAATATCGAAGTGTGATTTTTCGGTGTTATGAAGTGAAATTGAACAAAATGTAGATTTTCATTTCAAGGCATCATGGATATTCCAATGACTATAGGGATTTCCAAAATTTTTCCTTTGATTGTTTTTATTAAAGGGGGCGAAAAGAGGGGAAAAAAATTAGAAAATTCAAGTTACGGAATTCGAATAGGAAATCCAACAAAATGTAGATTTTCGTATCAAGGCATCATGGATATTTCAATGACAACTCGAATTTCTACAATTTTGAATGAGTTTCACTGTAGTATAGACACGGAAAAATGAGCATTTCATTGACTATTCAAGAGGCTAACCGATTTTTTCAACGAAATTCATAGAAGCCCATTTTCATCTGTTTTTCTTGACAATTTTAATAATTTGATAAGGTATTTCAGAGGTAATTGTCTAAAATTGCAAATGGAATACCTAAAATCACAGCCGGCACACTCATCAGGCTGAGGATGCTCCTCAAACAGAGAAATAAACTTGAGGGCTTGCGACACGACTGTATCTGGCGCTTGTATACTCCCGGTGTGCACCCAATGCGCAACATGTCTCTCCCTGAGATAAGACGAGGCTCGAGCCTCCTTGTTAAGTTTACTGATAAATGTCCTCACAGCTCCCTTGGTTTTATTCGGCACGTCCTTACAAATTTTATCAATGTCCTTATAACCATACTTCTTGAGGGCGCTCAGCAGCTTCTCCTTGTCCTCGTCAGTCCAGCGTGTCCTTTTTTCTTTCTCAATCGGAAACTCCGTGTGCTTCTTCGTAAATCTTTCGCGCAGATTCATTTTTTTACGAGTATTATTATTGCTACTTAAATATTAAATATTGGATTCAAGAATAAGTTTTCATTCCGGAGCAGACTGACACGCGATGTTTACCAACGCGCGCACACGTGTTGTATTGCGGGCTCTGGAGGGGATTGACAATCGGCAGGGATGAATTTGAGGTGTTTCGTGTAAAAAGTCAAAATAATAATTCAAAAAAATGGGAAAATTCATGGAAGAAATGTGTGAATACGCTGCATCATTGAGAATTTTTGCACATTTTTTTCAGATCTCAGTCTCAAGAAAAAAAATAATGAAATTTGGATGTTTTTGTAACCCCTCCAGCTATAACCTCCGTGCTTACCCCACCCCCAATTAGGAAAATTTTCATGGCACCCAAAAAAATAATGAACTATTGAGGAAAAACTAGTGGGTGATGAATCAAATCTTTCTTGAGAACACGTATAAGTTTCAGATTTTTTTCAGATTTTATAAGAAAGTTATTTGAACAAATTGGTCGGAAAATTATGAGATTCGGGTCCTCACTCGCAGGCGCGTGATTCGAATGTCAGTGAGCATCATGGGAAATTCGTTCCTTTGTTTCGCTCCCCCCCCCCCTCCAGCCGCGACGCGAGACGCTGAACTCCTCAGTAGAACGAAACGGAGTGGGCGCGCGGGTGAGTGGAGCGAAAATGGTCAAGTTAGTGAGGTTATTTTCGAGAGAGACAAAACATGAAACATGGTGTACGTTGGATAGTGATAGACATCGCGCCAATTGTTTTTATCGATGATTTATTCAACACATTAACGGCAAAGCTCGATGAGACTTCAAGACCGTATTTTTGGGAGTTTAGTGTAGATAAATACGGCTTCCTTTGTTGGCTAGTAGATTGTCAACAGGGCGAGGGGTAACGGACAAAATTGCGTTCATAAAGCCCATGTATACGCCGAAATTTGAATGATTAACGGTCAAGTGGTCGCATAGTAAGGGAATCCCCGCCGTTTTGTATTTTGTCCTTTCACACGAAAACTTCGGGAATGAAAAATCCATAAATATTTGTATTCCCACTTTCAAATATGTGGAATACATCAACATATTTTTTTCGATCCAGACTTCACCAGTGAATTATTAAAATCTTCGGAAAATACTGAAAGTGTTCACACTACTTTGAATATTTCAAAGTGTACGATTAAATTGAAATTCATTAGTAGATACAGATCAAGAGCACAAATCAAATTGTGGAAAGTTTTTTATTACGTTTCTTTTCATCAAAGAATTACAAATTGAATGTGAGTATGATGTTATTCATGTTTTTATTCTATTAATTATACCGATTTAGATATTCATCTTGTAATTATTCGCAGACTCCAATTGACTTGCAATGACGCCATGAATTATATAAAATAGTAAAGGGGTCGACAGTTTTTTGGACTCGCGTGATAGTTCGATTGCTTCTGTTGGAAAGAGATGACATGTTATGAGTTGAGTTTTACCACGCGACTTTTTTATGAAAACAAAAATTAATTAGAATGCAACACTATTGACGATTTCTCTATTTGCAATTGTAATAATGTTTATTTCATCCGTTTGTGTCTCAAGGTACTGCTCCCATGTTTTTATCCCTCTTCTTTTTGTTTATTTTTTACTGGTCACTTTAATACTAATCTGCATCCATCGGGAATGCTAAAAACTGAGGAAGTTTCGTGTCATACCTTCGACATACGTCAATTCAGAGAGAATATCTAAACTTAGATTCTAAAGGTCGAACGAAGAATTTAATAGAAAAACCTAGCGAATTCGATTTTTCTATAAAACTTATTGATATAATTCATTTATAGCAACCAGTTTCTGACCCAAACTACGTCGAAATATAAAAATGTAATATTTACCTATCAGTATCCCTGAAAAATTGGAGTTGTTATATTAGCCAATTACAGAGATATTTTTTATAGAATTTCCTCGGCTCAAATATTCGATTTTTTTTATTGTATATTTCTTGTCTTTTCATCAATAAAATCAAACGAAAAACTTTGAAAATTTGAACACAGGAAGTTGTATACAAAATATCTCAATAGAATAAGTTGTGTAAAATATTTTCTATTGAACATTTTAATAGAATTGTCTACGGAATTTGCTAGGTGTCTCTATGAAATTTTTTCACACGTGAATACATAAAAAGAAAAATCATGTTAGGAGTTACTCCTGAATTTTAAGCAAATTACGATATTTTCGTGACACTCACGTGAAATATTGAAGCATAAAAAACTTAATGCATTTTTGACTGGAATTTTGGTAGAAATTTCTCAAATTAAAGCAAAAATTTCACTTTGCACGCACTTATTGAAAACTTGACTATGTACTAGTCAATGTTATTCTAAATAAATCTCATTTATTGTTCATCTGTGATATTCACACTGGGGCAAAAATCACAAGAGTACATTTCAATAACATTGTCCTCCAGCTACTTGATCTTCTTCAGAGTTATGGGGTATCCATCTATGGAGCGGGTTGATATGTGCGCGTGGATGTTAAGAGTTTCGTATTTGGCAGTGGTTTCCAGTTCATAATACCGAACCATCTGACCGATGAGGACTTTGATGCAGATCATGCCGTATTTCGAGCCTAAAACAAAAGAAATTATAGAATTGGAGAGTCCACTCTCCGAATGAATTGTGGCAACGGCGTGCTCATTCATTCTAAACAATTCGAAAAGTTTATATGAACTTTTAGCATTGTGTTTTCTCCTGCAATTATCATTTTTTATTTATGAAACTACTTCATTGACTCAACAATAGAATGATCGAGTCGATAAAGTAATTTCATAGATATAAAGTAATAATTGTAGGAGAAAATACAATTCTTAAAGTTCTTATATATACAGGGGTTGCGTTTTCCCTTAAATGAAATGGCGCGTTAAGCAACGTTGCCAAAAAATCTCTAAACGTGCTCGGGCAATGTAGAGTACATTCGGCAACGTCAAAGCCTAAATAATAGGGTGGCACACTCCCGCAGAGGGTTAATAACTTCCCCCTATTAGCCCTCGATCACTCGCTCAATGGGCGCGGTGCTTTCGTCGGCCGTTTTCGTTTTTTATATTTTAGTGTGGCTCTCGACGCTTAATAATTCAGAAAAAATTGAAGTTCCTAGTTCAATACTTTTATTAAGCGTTGGCGTTCTCCGTTATTTTCTCGGTAAATTTGTTCAGCTAAAAAAAGAAAAGAAACGTCGAACGGACCGAGAAGTAGCGCCGTGCCGCCCGGCGCGAGTGAGTCTCTGTTGACCCCTCGAGCGACAGTGTTGTTACATTCACTGCCGCACTTGAAATGCGCGCATAGCTTTGAGCGCCAAGGTGGCAACAGCGCGCTCGCTGCGCTGACCGTGTGTCGGATGAAGGCTGGCGGCCGAGCGCGAGTGATCGAGGGTTAAGGATGTATTCCACCCTTTTCGCAAAAATTCACGTTTTTTGATTTTCTCTGGCAAATTTTTGATCGGATTGACGTGAGAAAATATACAGTTTTTGCGTTTTATCCTTACTTAATGACTCACGAAATTTCATGATCGTGCATTTTCCTGCGTTTTTTCTAAAACTTTTCGGAAATTCACAAAACTAGAAAAAATGCAGGAAAATGATTACACTGCCATGAAACGTCGTGAGTCAGTCAATAATGATAAAACCTAAAAACGGTGTATATTATTTAGCGCCAATCCGATCAATAATTTGCCAGAAAAATGAAAAAAAAAGGAGAATTTTGGCCGAAAGGGTGTAGTACATCCTTAAGAAACACGTATCTAATTTTTCTCATCTAATTTTCTTAGTTCATCATTTTATCCTGTTAAACAATTCGCATGACAACTTGATTTCAGAAAGAGATAATTCCGGAGATTGTGAAGAGTTGACCTTACCTGGACAACTGCGGAGTCCACCACTGAAGGGAACGTATGCCCAGGGATGCCTTCCCTTGGAGTTCTCCGGGCTGAATCGTTCTGGCATGAACTTCTCGGGCTCAGTCCAGTGCCTGGGGTCCCGGTGAGTCGCGAAGGGCAGCAAATACACGGATGCACCTTTCGGTAACGTGCACGTTGCTGGATATGGAAGGAGAGGTGGTGAGTACTCATTCTTTATTACGTATTCTATGAGGAAAACTCAGTGGAGTGCGAAATCGTAATATCTGCTTCGAAAATTTTTATTGCACTGAGAAAAATGACGTTTTTTAAAAAGTGCGTATTTACTTGCATCAAGGAACTCATGGCTTGAAAAATAACAAGAAAATAATATCTCAATGAGAAAAAATAACTTTCGGCCAAGGATTTTGTACTTGTCCGAATAATGAAGGACAAGTAGTGGTTCATAACAACAAAGCGTCTCCAACAAACTTAGCAAAAGCTTTCACACGATCGTGTTAAAAAAATTAACGATTAAAATTATAAAAATCCTCTGAACTAAACAAATTCTTCCAATCCTGATCGTTGATTGTGACAAACTCAAGTGAGTTATTTGGAAAACCATCCATCCTTGTCACAAGAATGGCCCGATTTCCCTCAATCTCTAGAGTGGTTTCTGGCAAGATGTTTTTTTTGGTCCTAGAAAATCTTTTTTCTCTCAGTGCATTCAATAAGCGATTGTGCAAGTTTTTTCCATTTCTCCTGTCACACTACGTTTCACCCCTCTACTACAGAATTTACTGTACCTAGTTTCAAGTCTCCAGTCATCTCCCTCCCTAAAACCGGCCCAACTGGATAAATCCTGATAGTCTCCTTTATCACCATTTCCAAATACTTCAAATTCGTAGCATCCTCCTCAGTGATATCATGATCTCCCACCACATCCTTCAACTCCTCTCTGACTTTTTTCTGCACGAAAAATCAACATTCAAATGAGAATTCCATTCAAAACTCTTCGTACCTCAGTGAAACGCAATGATTTCATCACTCCACGGACGAAAAATTTAGTAGAAAAACTTGGCGAATTCACTAGACAATTCCATTGGATTTCTATTGAACTTTCTAGTAGTTTTTGGCCGATTCTGTTGAAATGTTCAATAGAAAATATTCTACAGAAAAAATCAATAGAATTTGAATGTTTTATACAATTTAGTCTATTGTGATATTTTCTACAGAATTCCCTCGGCTCAAATTTTCCAAGTTCTTTTCTTTTTCTTTTTATTTTCTTTTCATAAAAAAAATCAATCAAAAAAATTCGGGAAATTTGAGCTGAAGAAACTCTATAGAAATTCTATCGAATTCTATTAACTCTCTACAGAATCTTTTCTATTGAGCATTTCCATAGAATCAACAAAAAATTAATAGAAAGTTTAATAAAAGTTCAATAGAATTGTCAGAAAATGGGTGCATTTGTTTAAACCAATGAAATGCGTACCTGTACGTCGGGGAACATGGCGAGCACCAGAGCTACGAAACAGCTGACTCCGGCAATCGTATCGTGGGACTAAAAAATAGGAATTATCATTTTCATTGAAAAATAGCAATTAACATTTTCATTCAATTCAACGAGTGGATCTGCCGTATTTTCTAAGAGTTTTAAATTGGGTAAACATACACCAATGAAGAGCGTAAACATCTCGTATCGAAGTTCTTTATCTGTCCAAGAGTTAGTCTTCATTACGTGAGAGATAATTTGATCTAATACAGCACTCGTCTTCACATCTGGATCTATTCCTTGTTTTTTCATCTCAGTGTAGTCACGTTTTTTCTTTACCACTATCTGTAACAGTTCATCAAAATTTATTAATCGTGTTCCCCCTTCCATTAAGGATGTACTGTCCCTAGAGTGTTTCCTCTAAAGCTTTATAAATTTCCGAAAAATCCAGAAAAAATGCAAAATTGGCTACGCGATGATGAAAGTTCATGAATCATAAGATAGTGATAACGCATGAAAATGGTATATTTTTGGCTCAAATTCGATCAACAATTTACCAGAAATCTGAAACGAAGTGAAAATTTGGTGAAAGAAAGCAATACACCCTTAAAGTATTTTCTAGCTTTCTGAAAAGTTGTATGAATTGAAAGAGAAAAAATGATTTCGCTCTAAAAAGCGAAATATATTGAAAATCTCCGGCTTTTCTTTTGAAATTTCTAAGAAACCTGCCAATTTTTGCGATTTTTTTTAGAAAACCCGATATTCTCCTCGAATTTCCAGAAATGGCTTCCCCTTGAATTCAACTTACTTTAAATTAGCCGTCTATGTTAGAACGTGAACCCTAAACTAATTAACACTCAAAATCCCGTTGAAATTCATTCAGCCGTTTTTGCGGGAGTTGCAAAGAAAGAAACAACAGAATTATTATATGTAAGATTGAATCATTTCAATGAGCAATGAAAAGAAACAGCAGAACATCTTCCTAGCTATGGAATATCCAACGAAAAATGTCCTCTGACATTAATCTGAAACCACTCATCACTGAAATGATTCAATATTCAACACGATGTGTTATTTTATGTAGAGAATTGATAATCTCACATCATCCAACAGGTTGTGAAACTCTTTCACCATCCTGACCATTTTCCTTCCAAGATGCGTGCGGTTGAAGATGGCATTTGGCCACAGCCACATTGATATCATTCTCTTGTACATCATATGCAACACCCTGATAAGAGATAATTTCATTAGAATTTTCAGCTGAATTGGGATAACTATTTGGATGATTGTACGTACACTTCAGTTCCCTCGATCAGAATATTCTCTTCGCCCTTTTGAGCATTCCCAGGCATGCCGAATATTGTTTCTAAAGAGCAATTACAAAAAACCATTCGTAATTGTTATTGCAACACATTCTTTTCAAAAACAATAAACAATTTTTTTTGCACTAATTACTCGTTTTTAGACACATATAATCGATCTTCGTATGGGTGTTAGTATGAAAAATCTCATTTTAATAGCCCGCGACTTTTAAAACTCATAGTAGTCTCCCCTTAAGGAATGCGTTGTAGAGTGCTTTCATTTTTCAATAAGAAATGAAAAAAAAAAAAGCAGGGTACCGAGCCTTTCCGACAGAAGTCATTTCACCGTCACTATCCTTTCTCTTTTTTCTATTTCTATCAATTGCATTGGTAGTAAGCTTCCAAATGAATCGATAGCAATACCGCTTTAATTTAAAAAATTACAATTTGAAAGCAAAATCTGATAGCAGTTCATCCAAGATTCACACATCTTAGAATAAACCCCTTTCGTACTATAAAATAGACAAAATCAAAATAGAAAAAACTAGAGTGACAAAAAACTTTGAGAAATCATACCGAGGCATGTCCACATAAAATATCTCAATAGAAGATGTTTTATAGGAAGATCAAAATCGATTAATTCTTTTCTATTAAATATTTTTTATTGAACATTTGCCATATTGAAAAGCGCGCAGAAGTGGTGCAGATAATTAAGATAAAATCGACAAAAAACTGATTTAATTTTGTAGCGAATGCGTTTAATTTTTCCATGAATTTCTTCCGCGTGATTACTTACCGAATACAATGTCTGCTACACATGGAACAATCGTGTGATAAATATCATATTCTCCATTTCCAACTCTCTCAGCCATTTTGTTCACCATAATTTTCGTTTGGATATTGAATTGCTTGATGTGCTCTGTTATCAAGTTACCTCCATTTATCAGTGGCACCACGAGTTTCTTGTGCGCACGATAGGTCGGCCCTGGAACAGGAAATCCGCATCATTTTTGGATCACACGGTTGTTATTCACACTTGTTGGGGATTTCTGTTCTCATTACTCATTGATTTTTTATTAATTCTCCGCACATTTAAGAAATCCGGAATAACTAACATTTCTGATTCAAACTAAGCTTTCCTCGGTTTTTCTGGTTCACCGACTTTGGCGGTGCTGCGCTCATTAAAGCAGTGATCGAGGGTTAATGACGGGACATGAAGGGAACATAAAAGGGGAAAAAATTAGTGCTAGCATTGTTTTCGGGGACGAAATGGTACGAAGAAAATTTGAGGATGAATGTCAGGGAAATTTTCCCCGGGAAGAAAATACGGGCCACCATTTTCTCAATGAAAATGCTACTTGTGACAATTCACTAATTAATTGAGGAGTAGATTGAGTTGAATATTTTCACTATTTTTTAGTGCGATAAATACCTCCTCCATTTATGAGGCTGTTGCAGACCACAGGCTCCATAAAATCGTAAACCTTCTCCTTCTCAGCTGCTTTTGGACTTCCCATTATAATCTAAATGAAAGTACAAAATATAGTGAACGACGAAGATAAAAGAAACGCGTCAATGGTGAAGTAATGAAGTAAAAAGTTAATTTTTGCTGTACAAGCCTGAAAAATTCACGAAAAAATTTTACGGAAAACCCTAACGAATTGGCTAGAGAATTCTATTTCATTAGTTTTCGGCCGATTCTATTCGTACAATTCCGCTGATCTCAGCATTTCTTTCAATAGAAATGTTCAATAGAAAATATTCTACGGAAAAAATCAATAGAATGAAATTTTTCCAAACAACTGATCCTATTGAGATATTTTCTATAGAAATTCCTCGGCTCAAATTGTGTCATATTTTTGTTGAATTTTTTCAACGAAAGGAGAAGAAAGATCGTGTGGAAAAAACTTGGAAAATTCATGTCGAGGAATCCGGATAATAGAAAATATCTTAATGGAAAAGGTTACGTGAAAGATGAAATTCTATGAATGTTTTTACAAAATAGTTTCATTCAGTCATTTTCTATTAAAAAAACCCACCGTAATCGTTCGGAATTCTTGAATATAATCGGCCAAAACTAATAAAATTTTCTATCGAATTCGCTAGGTTTTTCTACCGAATGTCTTCATGCGTATTGATTTAAATTACCAACGGGAATAAATTTTCCATGTAGATGTGACCAAATGTCAGAAAATTCTAAAAATATAATAATGATATACCTCAAAATCCCTCGGATCAGTAACGATAATTTTCATTAGCGGTCCCAGCCAAATTTTAAAAGTGCCTGCATTGATATCCTGGCTCATTTGTGCAAGAATGAAAATAGATTCTGAAATAATAAATCACTCCGTAACAAAAAACGACTAAATCAGGGCTAAAAAATTCGGTCAGAATCCACATACTATCGCTATCAATAAATTGAAGTGCATTTCCGAAGATTGGAATTGACGGGGGTCCAGGCAGTGACGACGAACATTCAAGCATTTCCTTTCGGAATTTCAGGTATTCCTGAATCTCCTTCCAGTACCGAATAACCGATAATACCGCAATGGTAACAAATAGATACACTGAAAACAAAAACGGAACCATCAAGAATAAAAGGTTCTCGTATGCTTAGAGGGCCATTAAGGTATAGCCCTAGAAACACGTTTTTCTTAAGATTGTCCCCATGCTTTTCATAGATAATGTTTATAAAATAATCCCCAGCTATTGAAAAAAATATTAACCTGCTGTCCTACTCGGTTTAGGAGATAATAAATAACGAAATGCGGGCTTGTAACACGCGCGGCATCGGCCAACATGCACGAAAAATTTAATAGATAAACCTCGCGAATTCGTTAGAAAATTCTATTGACTTTCTGTTGAACTTTCTGTTAGTTTTTGGCCGATTCTATTGAAATGTTCAATAGAAAATCTTCAATAGATAAAATCAATAGAATTCGATTTTTCTAAATAACTTATTCTCTTCAGTTATTTTCTATAGAATTTTCTCGGCTCAAATCTTCCAAATTTTTTTCATTCGATTTTTCTTTCCTTCTCATCAAGAAAATCAAACAAAAAAACTTGGAAAATTTAAGCCGAGAAAACTACACAAAATATTTCTATCGAATAAGTTCTAGAAAAATGAAATTCTTTTGACTTTTACTGTAGAACATTTTCGTCCGTGAAACGTGGGTTATGGGGGAATACGGTTGCATTCTCATAAGTTATTGAGTTGTTTTATTCTCATGTTGTTGTTGCAAGCAACAATAACTGTTTGAATCAAATAAAAATGATTTGTCAATTAATTTTTTGAATCAAATGAAAAATGCTCTCACGAAATTTCAATTTTTTAAAATTGAATATTGCAGAAACTATGTAGCAAAAAATTTAACAAAAAATTCACCGTATTCGGAATTTATCATTCTATCGCGAAAAATCGAGTTCGGGGGGCATCATCTCCGTTTGGCCTCGCGTGGTAGAAGCCGACATTCAATTATTTATCATCTCCAAAACTGTCAATAGCTGCGGGCTATGATAAACATTATCTATGGAAAACATGGGGACAGTATTGAGAAAAACGTGTTTTCCAGGGATATACCTTAAAGACGTGCCCACGTAAAAAAATAACGTCTTGTGCCTCCGGAGAATAATGCCAGACTCACCAATCGATAACGAATTCATCCAGGACACAGCGGAATCAGCCGTGAGGAATGTCCACCCCATTTTTGTTAAACGATAGTAAACGAATGGTTAATGTACTACTGATCGTTAATGCTCCGAAAGATCAGCGGTCTTTCGCTGATTCTTATAACTCGCCATCTCCCAGTGATATCCATCCCTACCTCATCTTGAAAAGACTCGAGGAGGGATGCAAGACTCGTGACTCTTGTGACTCAGCAATGTTCATCATTGCTGAAAAGTGGCAAGAAGAGCTCCGGACAATGCCTTGAGTTTTTTCTCACAAGTCCGCGGCTGTTTGGATTACCCGGGAATCAATTGATCTAATTTACATAAGACAATTGGTTCTACTCGTGCGTACACATGTGAAAAAATTGGGGAGAAAAACCGAACTTTTTCATATTTTCTTGAGAATTTTTTTTGCAAGAACTGAAATTCCCGGGAATAATTTGTTTCCGTTGTTTCCCACTTTATTTTATTTTGTTTCTCATGACAAAATACAAGATGTGGAGAGGAGATTTGAGGAAAAATTATTCAGAAAACCAGGGCTTTTTTACTGTCTGAAATGTAATTGTGATTTCACACTTCGTTAAGTAACAAAATGACTCCTGTGATCGGGAATTATTTCGCTGCGTGCAGTGCATTGTTAAAGAAGTTTGTAATATTACTACACTTCTGCTGCATCAATGTGTAGTAAAATTACAAATTTGGTAGTAGAATTGCTATTTGCTACATTTTTACGTGAATATTGCAGCTAATATTTAGAGTTTTACTGAAATATACATGGAGAAAATTCAACTAGTTGATAAAATTCACCAACTAGTTGTTGAAAAAAATGAATTACCAACCAGTCGGTGAATTGACCAAATTCACCAAAAAATTTTCACCAAATAATTTTCTCCGTGTGCACGGAAATTACTACATTGGGATTGTAAAATTACTATTCTCGTATATAAATTCATTCGTATTCGAATTTCTCAATATAATTACTGGAAATATTGAACATTTCAAATTTTTTTACCCTACACACGCATAATGAAATTCCAATCATTTTTCCAAATTCACAATAATAATTTAGGAATTCATTCCTAACTGGGAATTGGACGTACCGACTGAAAAATTATTATACTTTTTCAGGCCGTCGTCCTATAGGTGCACTGTAGTTTCACATTTATTCCTGTGGAAAATATAATTTCACAATGATATCATTTTTTTTCGTGCAAAAAAATGGAACGAAATAGTATTAAAAAATCAATCTCTACACAGCTGGACATATTTCAGTGTAAAATGTACGTTTCAAGTAAAACGGCGTTCTACGGACAGTGTGATGAAAGAAATCTAATGAAAAAACCTAACGAATTCGCTAGACAATTCTATTGGATTTCTATTGAACTGTCAATTAGTTTGTGGCCGATTCTATTACAATTTTCAGTAGAAAATATTCTATAGAAAAGGTCAATAGAATTCGATTTTTCTATACAACTTATTTTATTGAGATATTTTCTATAAAATTTCCTCGGCTCACATTCTCCAAGTTTTTTTCATTCTATTTTCCTTTTTTCTTTTCATCAAGAAAATTGAACAAAAAACTTGAAAAATTAAGGACGAGGACATTGACAAGTTATATAAAAAAATCGAATTCATTTGACTTCTTCTATAGAATATTTTCTACTGAACATTTCACTAGAATCGACCAAAAACTAATAGAAAGTTCAATAGAAATCCGCAAGGTTTTTCTATCAAACTTGTTCATTCGGGAAGGAATCCACGACTGTTGTGAAGAATTGACGTGTGTCCATTAATTATCATTTTATGTGTAAAAAGTCAAACTGCGATACAAAAAGTGACAGTCAAGTATTTGTCGCCAAGGATTGCAACAAAACTAGTGGCAAAAAATCGGCAAGATCTTTCTACTTTTTTCCTCCTACCCTACGGATGATAATTGACGTCATTCAAATTTTCGTGCGACAATGAACGCGTGCGTGTTGTATGTTGGAGGGCGCCACCCGCGACAATCAACAAAAAAAAATCTGGAGTGCAAAGTCCATTGAAATTGGTTGAATTACCGAGCCTACTAAAGCGAGTTGCGCAAGGAGCACAAGAAAGTAGAAGAAGAAGCAAAGTTCATGCATGAGCTAGTCGTCGCACACCAGTATTACCCTTCTACTTGCTCCGATTCATAGTGCGCTGTCATCCTTAAGAATAATTTAAGGAAGTGATTCCATTTTTTCGTCGTACTGATAGATCCTCATTAAATCTCGTCTACAATGTTGAAGGTAATTATGTCGTTTTTTTTTTCAAGCACATGTTCTATGTATCTCCCATTAATGAAAATGTAAAAAATCCTTGATAAGGCACTTTATAACGCGGATCAAAGGTCAATACGGGTTGTACGTGTTATGGGATTTTAACGTTTTTTCGTGTCATGCATATTCATTTATTTTCACTCATGATTTCATTTTATAGAACGTAGTGGCACTGGTTACGGGAGGTGCATCCGGCCTTGGTCGTGGCACAGTCGAGCGATTTGTGAGAAATGGAGCAAAAGTTATCATTGCTGATTTACCAGTGTCTAAGGGCAAGGAGGTTGCGGCTGAGCTTGGAGAAAATGCTGTGTTCACCCCCGTGGACGTAAGAAATACCACTTTTCCTAATAGATACGAGATTGAAGCTCAATTGAACTGAAACGAAAATGGTAAAATTATGAAATGAATGAGGAGTCGTCAAATGGGTTGATTTTCAGGGGAATAGCTAGGAAATTCTATTGGATGTCTGTGAACCTCTATTGAAAAATCTATTAGTTTCGATAGAAGATGTTCAATAGACATTATTTTATAGAAATAATCATGAGAATATGATATTTCTTTGAAAATTCCCATGTTCATTGCAGCAATCAAATCGATAATTTTATCACCATGAAGAGCGATATTGACTGTCATATCAAGTCCCATTGACAGCTGCCTCATCGTTTGCAATCATGGCGACAGGAAATCAGAGCGTGAAGCATTAACATTTTCTGAGCATCGGAAAATTTTAACATTCACCATTTGATAGTCCACTATCGGAATTTAATAATTTTTGTGCCACTGAATTCCTGATTTTCTATTCTATATTCTCCCGAAGTTTCTAATGACGTCGCCCTGACAGCTTGACCCTCACAAATCAACAAACCTGTCAATGTTGAGGGACCCCTTAAAATTGTCGATATATCGCCGTCCAATTAAGTCAGTATCTCCCCGATAATTTCAATAGATTAGACAAACTGTCAATAGACCTTCTGACTATTTTCCATTGAACATTTCAATAGAATCGGTTAAAAACGAACAGAAAGTTCAATAGAAATCATTTCGGCATTTCAGTAGAATCGGTTAAAAACTGATAGAAAGTTCAATAGAAATCCAATAGAATTTTCTAACGAATTCGCTAGGTTTTTTACTTAAATTTTTTCATCCCTGATTTTTTCATGTGCGGGGCAAACGGCTATCGGTCACCCTGACGTCACCCTGTATATCCCGTTTTATTGCTCTGCTACTGAAATCGTCTTATCCCATTACGCACCAATTTCCCAGGTAAGATCCGAGGCAGACGTCACTCAAGCCGTGGAAATGGCAAAAGAGAAGTTCGGCCGATTGGATGCAGTGGTGAACGCTGCAGGCATAGCAGCAGCCATTCGAGTCTACAACTTCAAGAAGAATTGCAGCCACGACTTGGAGACATTCTCACGAGTCATTGAAATAAATACAATTGGAACATTCAACGTAATTCGTCTTTCAGTGGGACTAATCGGCGCGAACACGCCCAACGAGGATGGACAACGTGGAGTGATCGTCAATACCGCGAGTGTTGCAGCCTTCGATGGCCAGATTGGCCAGGCAGCCTACTCAGCCAGCAAAGCTGGGGTCGTTGGCATGACTCTGCCCCTTGCCCGTGACCTCTCCTCCCAGGGAATCAGAGTCTGCACAATTGCCCCTGGACTCTTCGAGACTCCAATGCTCCAGGGCTTACCTGACAAAGTTCGTAATTTCTTGGCTAAGAGCATTCCATTTCCCCAGCGGCTTGGAAAGCCTGATGAGTATGCCCAGCTGGTTGAGTCTATCATCCTGAACCCGATGATGAATGGAGAGACCATCAGACTCGATGGAGGCCTTCGTATGCAGCCATGAATTTCACAGATACAGTTGAAAATTGCATTGTTACATTTTTTGATACTATTTTTCCTTTTATGGAAATGAAATAAATATATTGAGCTAAGCTCTTATTTTTTAAGGGATGAATTGGCGTTTTTTTCTTCCATGCGAATGTATATGAAAGTAATTAAGAGATGACGTCATATAACAGAGAAATGACGGCGTATGAGGAATTGTTAAAACGTTAAAATTTCTATTTCACCGCGTAATTTCTTATTAATCGATTCTTTGGCTATAATACCAAAATGGTAATTACTCATGTCAATCAGAAAATCTGAGTCTACACAATTTCCCGGGAACACGTCAATGCTTCAGGGTTTACCTTTTATCGAAATGAAATAAATACATAAAGTTAAGGCTCACGTGTATCATCTTTCGAATGTGGTCTTGGTCGTTTGTTTTTTTTTCAATTTGATAATCTAAAGTGTTCTTCAATTGCCACTCAGTTTTACATAGCCCTCGAGTCAGTGGAAATTATGATATATTATAGATTATGAAGGTGAACAAACAATCGAGATAACGTTCGAAAGATAATCCCCCCGGGCCTCGAGCTCTTATTTTTCAAGGGATGCATCTACTTCTCTTTTTTTCATCCATGCGAATGAACAGAAAAATAATCAAGGGATGAAACCACCTGACAGAGAAATAATGCGAGCGTATGGGGGATTATGGAAATGTTAATTACTCATATCAATTTTCTCCATGGCTTTAATTAACGTGGGATGGATTTAATGATAATTATCTCTATACATCCAACACCAGTCTCTGTTATTCTCTGATTACACATTGATCAATGGACACAATGATTTATCGAGGCCATTTATCGTCTAACACAGGTATCGACAATTCACTTTATTATTTTTATGACTGTACATTAATAGATTTTCTCTTTTTTTGTTAGTTTTTACTCTTCTTCGTTAATCCTTCCGTATATTTATCCTCGTAACCGCGCAAATTCCTTTCTTTTTTATTCGCTGTAGTTTTAAATGTTCCTCGCGAGTGACACTGCAAAATTATTGCAACGATTTTTTCGTTTATACCGTATTAAGTAGTCACTAAAGTATAATATAGCCTAGCAAAAATTTGTGTACATAACAATATCAACATAAAAATTTTAGTCGACAAATGTTGTTGAGTTTCTTTTATCTCATTATCGTTCAATGGATTACAGGCCCGCAGAATTTTCAATGGCATGAGTACAGGGATTTGAGAGGGGAGGATAAATTCGAAAAAAACATTTCGAAACATCTCATTGTCATTATCGACTGTTTTTTCGATTTTCCATTTATCCAGGGTAATAATATCGTTATATTACGTTAGTCTTTGTTTCCAATAACCTCCGGAGATTTCCAAAAATCCAAGAGATGCTGAAATTTATTTTGATGATTTTTCGGAAGAGCCAGTTTGTTATTTAAGGCAGGATACTCATCTTCTCCGAGGTCTAGTCAATCCTAGGCATTTGATTCTTTGAGATTCTGTAATTTTTCCAACTGATCTGGTTGTAATTCATCTGGAATACTGGCGCGTCCACCGACAAGCATCTTCTCCGGTATAATGTCTGGCTGTTCATCGCTCGTTTCAACATCATTCTGCATTTCGATAACAGTACGACGTGAGGGTAATGACTGTGAATTATCAGCTGTACTTGGTCCTGATGTTGAATCCCCATCAGATCCAGAACTACTGCTTACCGGAAATGGTGCTGAATCCGCTGGTAAATCATCCGCCGTTGATTTCTCCTCGACTTCCTCGGTGTTGTCATCAGTCGTCTCTTTAGTTATCTCCTCTTCGCTCTTCATCTCGACTTTAGTCTCCATCTCAGACTCTGTACTCTCTGGCTCCTCAGTTGGTTCAGCCACATCCTCCGGGGCATCCTCACCAACACCTGGAAATGGATGTTCAACTTCCTCCATAGGTGTTGCAGCTGTTATCACAATCTGTGCAACACCCAAACCAATATCATCATCCTGACCTTCAGACTTCATATCTTTCTTCGTTTTAGGCGCAATTTCACGGTCGATCTCGTCACCTTCCTGTTTGCATGAGAAAATATCCAGTGATTAGTTATTCATCAATTTTTTAGCCCCAACGTTTTAATTACGAATGACTTTTTTCCGGCAAATGTTTTATTAGAGATTCTAATATTACATATGCGAGACTAATTATCACACCAGCAATTTACCTGTTCGCCTGATTCGTCCGATACTTGTACGACTGCACGATGAGATTGGTTTATAAGCATATTTATGAATTTCTTTTGAGGCACAAGAAATGGGGGAGGCTGGCGGGGCTGGGGGAATTTTACTCACCTATTATTCCTGGCGGCTCCGCCTGGGGACCATTGAATTGCATACCGTATTGGTCCTTCTGGGTTTTCGGCAAGCTTATTGCGAAGCCGTCGGGGGCCTCGCCGTTTATCAGTGGGGGCTTCTCGTCGCCTGATTCTGGGGATTTCAATCAGTTTTTTATTTGTTTAATTGCACGGGGTGGGTTCTACTGAACAATTTTATTGGTTCGTTCTTCGGGTCTTGAATATGACATTATTTCGATGGTGACAGAGTTTTTTGGCGTCAGTCAGTCTCATGCATCACTCGTTTTTTAGATGAAGCCTCTATTGAGGGAAATGGTGAATTTTACTTGCGACCTTTTACTGTCAGGTACCGAAAGAGTTTGACATTCTCATGGGAAATCAGCCGTTTTAAAAATAAATTCATAGTGAACAAATATTTTGAATTCTACTTGGCAGATTTTGCTATTTAATGTGAAACTGAAATTATTTGGATGATGAGTGGTTTCAGAAGAAAATGACAACGGACACCTGATTGAAAATGTTATCAGCTGGAATAAATCCTTTGACATTTGCGCGTCATATCACTCGTTTGTAGATAATTCACCACTGATAAAAATGTTCAATTCTATTGATAATGAGAATGGCAAAAGACCTTGTTGAGATTTATCTCACCTAAAAAAAATGTTCTCAAAATTTTCCTGTAACATCGCTCGTTTTATGGATGATTCACAATATACGAAAATGTCAATTTATACTTGTCACGTTTTGCTATTCAATATGAATCTGAAATTATTTCGATGAGTGATTTTAGAAGAGAATCGCAAATAGTAGTTTTCGCCACCAGGACGACGAAAAAATAATTTTCCGGCGAATACGAGCCGAAGGCGAGTTCTGCATTCACATATATTTGCCAGAAGTTATTTTTTCGCTCTAGTGACGAGGAATATTTTTCTGTACTGCTTCTCACGATTCCCCGCCAGAAAATTGAAAATCACTGCACAAAAATCTTGTCCCGGGCAATTGTGACGGAGTTTTTCAGTTGTGTGGTAAAAATCCCATCGCAACGGGAAAATACTATTTTGTAACGACGATCGTGAGTGACGTTTCTGCGCGCGCGAAGAAAACATCAAAAGCGTCTCACACGTTTGGCGTCACCACTCATTCTCAAAATAAAATCGGAATGAGCCAAAACGTTAAATTCTACTCGTCATGTTTTGATGAAAAATGAACTTGGGAGAAAATTAAAAACAATTTTTTTTCCTGAAATACATTTTTCTCGAGTTAAGGTATAATCCCAAGACAATGAAAATTCTAAATAACTTAATTTATTGCATTCTCATAAATCATTGTTTTTCTATTCTTGTGCGTTGTTGATGCAAGCGACAATAACTGATTGAATCAAATAAGAAATTATTTGTTAATTAATTTTTTCAATTAAATTAGAAACGTTTTCACGATGAAATTTAACAAAAAAATTCACTGTTAGAAAAAAATGAAAATTCCTCGACAGTCGCTTACTAATTTTCAGGACTGTGACACTGAATGCGATTTAGGGGGAAAACAATCGTGAAATTTCAGGTTTCCTTGAAAATTTAGTAAAATTCCAGAATGTATTAAGCGGCATAAACACGAGAATTCCGTAATTTATTTGAATTTCCAATCTAATATGAATATTCAGCGCCAAATTACATAGAATTTTCAGTGAAATCTGCACTTTCACGTGATTTTTTTGCCCCTAAATCGCATTCACTGTCACTGTCCTGAAAATTCCAGAATATATTTACCGGAATTTTCTCGTTTTCTATTTATTTTCAGAGAAAAATGGAACTGCAATTCACAGTTCTCTTTGATTTTTCCACGGAATTCTAAATTTTCAATGAAAAACTTCCTTGAAATTTCAGTGGTAATTAAATCCGATAAAAATTTTCAAAAAGTGTACCAGAAATTTCAGACAAAAATTTTTAACAGTGATTCGGAATGTATCATTTTATCGCGGATTAGTTTTTTAAGAACATCGTGAGTGCCGTATTCTCATAAGATGGAAAAATCGAGTTCAGGGGGACCCATCATCCCCGTTTGGCCTATGCCTCACGTGTTAGAAGCCCGCACTTCATTATTTATTCTCTTTTAAACTGTGTAATACAGCAAGTTATCATGTTTTCAATAGCTGGTAACTATTATAACCATTATCTTTGAAAACCACGGGGACAATCTTGAGAAAAACGTGTTTTCTAGGAATATACCTTAATGCACAAAACAAAAAATTTGAATTCCACTTATGACGTTTTCCCACCTGACGACAGTTATTAAAATTACTTCCTCTAATGTCAATCCTTGATTTATAATGATTAATTAGCATTCCGGAGGCATAAAACTTCATTAAGAGCATGAATAAACTTGAATCAAACATGAGTTCTTGAATGAAGATCAAAAAGATCTCGATCAACGATTATAAATATTCAAAAAAATCAAGATTCCCCCTTGTCACTCTCAATTACCATTGAACATTGCTCGTGTTATCTCATCGGCGAGAACGAACTCCGGTACATCCGGTGGTGTGAAGACTGGGGGTGCAGAACTGGGGGGTGTTGTCTCCTCCTGAGATAATGACACAATGACTAATGAGTGAGGGGCACTCGAATGGAGAGAATATCCAGATTTAAAAATAGGAGCACCTGTGGGGTCAATGGAGAGCCGTCGGGGGCGCACGGTTCGACGACCAGAGACGGAAAAAGACCCGTCTGACCGCGCAGTTCACCCTCCCACCAGCCGTCGTCCACGTCGTGTGGCTCGGTCTTCAGAACCCTCAGTATATCCCCCTCGAGGAATGTCAATTCTTCATCACACGTGGCATCGTAATCGTATAGGGCAATGCAATATACTTCGGGGGCTTGAGTGAGATTATCTGGCTGTGCGGGGGCTTGGTTGACTGTGGCTGCGTGGAGATGTGCGTCTGAATGACAAACACGATTTTTTCCAGTTTCCATTTGTAATTTCAAATTATTAAGACAACTGGTGTTACGTGACTAAATTTTCTTCGTAATGAAATTGTTTTTTTTTCTTGAGGATTCTACTCGATTTCCATTGGAACTGCATAAGGATTCTAGTCAAGTTCTGCTGAATAATTCTATCGGTTTTTGTGGTAATGGGGAACTTGCATGACTTTTTTTGGATTTCTTAATGTTAAATTTCTGCCTAATGACATGATACACTATTTTTCACAGATATTTGATACAAAAAGTTGAGAAATTTAGATTTTTCCGAATTTCATATCCAAGAATTGTTATAGAGAAATCAATATACTTTTTCGTATAAAAATATACTTATTGAAAAATTCACGGCGAAGTTACACGATTTTCAATGGAATTCCAATAGAACTCCAATAGAATTTCCAGAGAGTTTTAATAGTAATTTAGTAGAATTTCTGAGAGAAAACGCTGGGTTTTTCTACTAGATTTTTTCATACGTAAACGCTAGAATAAATCAGTCGTGAAGCGGTAAAACGCTTTAAGCCGACTTAGGGCTCAGTTGAGTTTTTGAGAAATATCTCCGAACCTAAGTGAGATAAAAAAATTTGCCATCTCCCTTAGATTTTGAGATATTCATCAAAAACTGGTCAATAGTCAAAAGTGACTTAAACCATTTACCGCTTCACCACTGAAATTTTCTTGAATGAATCAAGAAATTGGATACTCTAGAAAAATACTTGCAAAATTCAAGAAGAATTGATCAAAAGTTAAAAATTATTCATGAATTTTTCTCTAATTATTCATGTTTGTCATTAAGTTCTTGTTTCTATACATCATTCATTTTAATAATGCATTTATGAGTGCATGAAATTTAATGGATTTGAAATTTGAATGAAGAAGAGGAAGCTTCTCGCAAGCGAATGATATGAAAGATAAGTCCGGTCTAATTAATTTAAATCCGAAATGACTACTTGATAAAACCCCTTATAATTTGAGATTTGATAATTCAAAACCCACGAATCTGTACTGAAACTGTGAAAGGTCCTTCAACCTCCTCAATTAATAAATCCTCAGAGAATCAATTAACATTACCTGGATCGACAGCATCATGATCATCAATGGTGTAATCAACCGAGGAGAAAGAAATTTGAGTGACAAGTCCTGGGCCATGTGAAACAAGCCCAGTGGCAGTTGCTGTTTCTCTCTCGACGTCCAAGTAATTTTGTGGTACAAAGCCCTCTTCACCCCGATAATTGCGAGCCCGAAGCCAGCCATCGCCATCGCCCTCACCAACTACTTCCAACTGCTCGCTCTCGACGATCGATAGTTCATCGGGATTTTGCGCCTTAAAAGTTGGAAAATCGCGGTTTCAATTAAAGGAGAGAAATCCCTCAGTGGCACGTGGTGGCTATTGCACCAGCTTTTAATAACAGAACAGAAAAGAACAGAATAGAGCAAAACAGCAATTTCGATTTCACTGATAACTTGGAAAAGAAGTAACGGCTTATTTCGCAGTTAATAATTCGAGAAGAAATGGTTTTTCTTCTTGAAAATGTCAGAGGGCGACCTTTCCCTCTCCAAATGAATTGAATTTACTCCAGGAAAGTTTTTCCGGGAGGGTAAATAATGGATCAAGCTGCTCATAAATATTTGCGAAAGACCATTAAAGTTTGCACTGTGTTAAAGTTCATTCCGTTTGGATTTTCTTTGATATCCATGGGTGAAAAAAAATCTAGGAAAGAGAGGTGCATTTGCTCGTAAATTCTATTGAATTTCTATCAGAAATTCTATTAGTTTTTGGCTGATTCTACTTCACTTTTTCTATACAAATTCCTCACAGTGAATTTTCAAAGTTTTTCTCACTTAATTTGTTAATTCTCGCATTAAAAAAATAAAATAAAGAAACTGTGGAAAATATTTCAATAGAATAACTTGTCAAGACCACCAATATTGTATGCTTTTATTATACGTCGATTTTCTGTATGAAATATTTCCTATTGAACCTTTCATTCGAAAAACGTGCAGAGATCTACGGAATTTGTCAATCGAAGCGGCAAAAAACTGATGAAAAACTCAATAGAAGTTCTATAAAAATAGAATTTTATGGCGAATGTGCTAGTTTTTCCTATGGAATTTCACACGTGAAATGATGGATCAAATTATTTCATTTTCATTTTATTCCATTTTTCTTTTATAATCAATGCACGAGCAAGTACTCGAGATTTGACTCGGGTGGGTATCAAAGCCCACGACCTTTCACTATCCGGGCGAGTGCTCTACCACTGAGTCGTTCGTCCTCTCGTTTCCGCAAATTGAGGAATGTGTAAAACTTAATTTGAATTATAGATATCCAATAGAATTTTCTGGCGAACGCGCTGGCTTTTTATACGGAATTTTGTACGTGCAATGATGGATCAAATGAGTTAATTTCCATTTCATTCACTATTTTCTCTAAAATCCAGCCATGAAAATTTTTTATCGAAATTCCTCGCCATGATTTGTCCACTCCATTTTTTCTCTTCATTAAAAACAAATTAATTCTATAAAAAATGTCTCCATCGAATAAGTTATGCAGAAAAATCAAATTCTATCCATTCTTCCTATAAAATATTTTCGATTCCACATTTTTATGAGAAAAAAGAAGCCTAAAAGTAGCGAAATTTATCAATTGAATCGGCGAAAACATGATAAGATTTTCTAGCGAACGGGATTTCTCTACGAAATTCTTTTGTATACGATTCCTTCCAGAAAAATATAAAGGACGTAACTTACTGTGTACGAATAGAGCGCAGTGCACTTGTACAGCTGCGGTTGTTGGCCAGTGGTAATAGCTTCTGAAGATACAGGAATTTCAGTGTCGTCCTTGTCGTCTGTTCCCCAGTCTATTGACGTCGGGTCGTCCCAGTCCGCTGCCATCTGCTCTATCCGCTGTTTTTCTTGTTCGAGTAGAGCTAGAGAAAGTTTAAATTATTTTATTGGCTCCCCTATGGGATTAATTCACTGCAATCTGCAGAATTACCATCGACTTCTGCACTATCGTGCCTCTCTCTCTCATTCCTCTGATCGTCCTCGTGGTGTTCTGACATATGCCTGCCACTTCCTGGCCTCTCCACCGTCGTCAGATCACTACCAGCATCGTTGTCACTGTCGTAGAATGAGTCCGAGGACGGATGTTCCTGGAATAATTATGGACACATTGAGTGGAGTCACTTTGTCGGGGTTTTGCATCTCCTCTAATATGGTATTATTTCGATAGTGCGTCCCTCGAGAGATAATTCACGACGATATTTTTTGTAGCTAATTGAATTTACTCGTGTCAGTGAATTCCTGCCTACGGCCGTTATGACAAAAAACATTGTTCGTCACAGAGCCGGAAAATAACTTTTCTAGCTCATATGACTGCAGCAAATTCAAAGCAAAACTCATTCGCCAGAGAAGTTTTTTTCGGTTAATGACGAAATGTATTATTTAGACATTCGGTATTACGAATTTTTTTTTTTTCAGCCTTGTGACGAACGATACTGTTCAATTGATAAATTGAATGATTGAAAACTTCGTAATATAGGGGTACACTGATAGACATTTTTTACCAAAATCTCCAATACCTCTTTTTTAATTTTCACAAAGTGACAGTTCCACAGAAATTTCAATGAATTTCGTCATTAAAAATTCTAAGTCTAAGAAAAAAATCATGGAAACTCCAAGTTTTAGTTCAACTATTTCCTCAAAATTAATATAGCATATTGTGTTACTAGTCCGTAAAGTTCCACTTTTTCACGCGCACGGGTAACACATCCAATTTTTTGTGGTACCTGTCGAATTCACTGTTCGGAACGATAGTGGGAGTAATGCGGTTGTTTTTACGCACGTCGTGCGGAAAACAACGGCTTTACGCACACTAAAACGTTTCAAAAAGTGAATTTTTGAAGCAGGTAAAAAAAAATTTGCAAAATTCAGGTTAATATATTCTCGAATTTTCAAATAATTAAAAATTCCGCGTTATTCGGTACGGAATGTCAACTTTCCAGATAAAAATTTCAGTAAGTTATAAAATTTCATTGCATTTTCAGTGAAATCGACTATTTTATGATTTTTCTTCTATCATCAACATTATTATTATTATTATTATTATTATTATTATTATTATTATTATTATTAATTGAGAAAGACAGCATAGCTGGTATACATTGCCTTCCAGTAGGATTACTCGTACTGATAATATTGTCTGACATTTTCCTAAAGTACTACCCGTAGTTCTCAAAATGAAGACTCAACAATAAATAAATTGTAATTACCGCAGCACCAGAAGCGTCAGTTCTTACAGATAATGAACTCGCTGACCGCGGCATGTCTTGGACGCTGAGTGTCTCGGCCTCCTGGAGGAACTCGTCGACATTCACTCCCCCCGCTCGTAAGCACTCAATCCTCGCCTCGGCCTTCATTTTAGCGGTCTAACGAATGATCAGAAATAATTAATGTTCATCAGCTGGTCTGTTTGAAGACTGAACCCTAGATTTTCGTGAATTATTTAAAGAAATTGACGATTACCTCAGCTCGGCGCGCCGTGTGCTTAAGCTCGTCGATCTTAGTGTCTAGATCGGGCCCATTGGGATCGTTAGGGTCGCTCTGGAATTCAATGAATTACATGAGGGATGCATTAGTGATTCAAATGGGCAGTTGGTACCTTGTGTCCTGACTCCTTGAGTTGCTGAAGTGCTTGAAGCTTACGGTTACTCTCGCGAATCGTTGCAACTTCACGAGCAATTCTTTGTGACCAACGACGGGCCTCTTTGCCGAGTGTCGTCGCAGCGGAGTGATCAGCGGTTACCCTAGTGCATCAAGTTCATTATCCAGAATCCGTTGTGATGAAATTGATGCAAAGAATTTACGCGCAAGATATTTACAGAAAAATCTACACTGTTGAAAATTTTCGACAATGAAAGAAATTTCCGGGCAATTTTTAGAAATTTCTATCACATTATAGTTCTACTGAAATTTTAACGAATTTTGTCATGGAAAATTCACAATTTCATGGAAAAATCAAAGTAAACTGTAAATTTAAGGTCAATTATTCCATCAAAATTAATGGAAATCAATAGAATTTCGGTAAATTTATTCTTAAATTTCAATTAATTGAAAATTCAGCGTAAATTGGCAGTAAATATTTGTGGTTTTAGTGAAAATTCAAATAAACAGGAATTCTCGTCTCAATGCTGCTCAACAATTTTGAATTTCATTTAATTATCCGTGAAATGTGAAATTTCATTATTTGTGTAAATTGCATTTAATGTCACTCTCTTGAAAATTACTAGTCGACTGTCCGTGAAATTTCAATTTCTTCTAACAGTGTAGCGCATTCGCTAGAAAATTTAGTTGGATTTCTGGAGAACTTCTATGGGCAATTCAATGTCTTTCGCCGATTCTATTGACAAATTTCCCATCTTTGCAGCGCGTTTTCTCCAATAGAAATGTTGAATAAAAAATATTCTACAGAAACCCAACAGTGGAATTGGATGTTTCTATACAGCTATTCTTAGTCAGATATTTTCTACAGAAATTTCTCGGTTTAAATTTTCGAAGTTCTTTTTGTTCATTTTTAAATGAGAGGAGAAAAAAATCGGTTGATCAATTTGAAAAAATTTTACCGGGAAATTTATATAGAAAATGTTCAATCGTCAAAATCGAAAATAGTCTTCAATAACGATTTATAAAGTTTAATTTTAAAATGTTCACTGGAAAATATTTTAAAGAAAAAATTCAGCAGAATTTGCTTTGCAATTCTATTTTATTTTTATTTTTCCTTTTTGTTCTTCCTCGGGTTAAATTTCTTAGGTTTTTTTTAGTTTAATAATTTTGAAAAATTAGAAAATTGATGCCCAGAATTTTTTTTTACATATAAAATATCTCAGCAGAATGAATTTGGTAAAAGAATCAGATTCCTCCGATTGTTTCAGACCACATTTTGTATTGAACATTCCTCTAAAACAATTTTCCAATAGAATTGGTGTAAAACTAACAATTCCACGTCTATTACAATTTTCTACCGAATACGCCTCGCAAGATAAACCCAAACTACGAAACATCATATTCTCCATACCTGTCAATTTGGTCATTATCACACGGCTCAAATTCGTACTGTATATGTTGTTTGAGCATCGGATAATACAAGTTGCAGCACTGAATATTGTACTCCCTCGTCAGCTGCAAATCGAAAAATCAACAAATCCTCAGAACTTTTCCACTTGAATAATTCACCGAAACTTTCCGAACTCCAATCGATTCAAATCGAAAATCCCACATTAAACACTGAGAACCCACCTGCTGTGCCTGATCCCGAATTGTGGTGAAGCTATTCTGCGTTGCCATGCAAGTCAACAGTTCAGTGCGTCCCATGAGGGTCAAGTACTCCTGTACTTTGTCATACACCCCCTGTTCGAGATACTGCATGGTGTTCTGCAGGTCAATTGCGAAATAACGATTTTGATGGGCGTTGGCGGCTGCGAGACTCAACAAGTAATCATTACGTGCACCCGTTGACTTCTCATCTAGTGCATCACGCTTTGATGTCACCTGATTTGCAATCCGATTGATTAATTAGCTAGTTAATCAATTATCCGTTCAATTAAATTCCGCAATTTTCTTCATGAGTGAAAAAATAAATTATTGGAAAAAATCCAGCGCATTCGCTGGGAAATTCTATTGGATTTCTATTGGGAATCCAACTGATGAAATTCCTACGCATTTTTTTCAATCGAAAATACTGAATTGAAGTTATTTCATTGAAAGAAAAAATAAGTTTCAATTTCTCTATACAATTTATTGAAGCATTTTCTATTGAACTTCCTTGACATAGTTTTTTCAATGCTTTTTATTTTATTTTTGATTTCTTCTTAAAAATTACAACGGAAGAACTTAGAAAATTACATCGGAGGAATTCCTGTAGAAAATATCTTGGCAGAATAACTTATGTAGAAAAACTGAATTCGTCTTATTTTTTGCTGTAAAACATTCTCTATTGAAAAATTCTCAAGATTTTCTACACTTTTTCAATCTATTAAAATCAAAATCTTAAAATCAAAAAATTCTCAAGATTTTCTACACTTTTTCAATAGAAATTAAATAGATTTTTTTAGCAAATGTTCTCGATTTTTCCTACGAAATTGGTATTGTCCAATAATTTTAATTACCTTAGCGCTATTTTTTTGTAAAGATGTAATTGACTGGAAGAAGGAACCCTTTTTCTTCTTTAATCTGCGGAGATTTTGTCTAATTACCATGTGAATTAACCAGTTTTAAACTCATGTATTAAATAAAAAATTTAGTTTTCATTTTGTTCAAATTCCTCTCGCTCTCATCAGCCCATTCACTTACTTTTCCTCAATATCTTTCGCCTTATCACGTACATCATGAGCACTGTGTTCCTCATCGAAATACAATTTCTTCGTTTTATCAACGTCCTGCACGCACATCTGTAGTTCCTTTTGTACTATCATCAATTGGTCGATTGCCTTCTTCGATATCTGCATCTTGTGCATTCTGAGGACCTTAGCATCATCGGCAATCTGCTGTTGGAATACCTCAACCGCTGCCAGACGTGCTCGTGCCAGTTTCTCATTTTCCTCCAGCACAGTTCGCCACACATTCCACATATTCCTGTTTCCATGTGAATTATTATCCCCATTAGATCACACTGAGAGAAAGAAAAGAGATTTTCTAGGAGCAAAAAATTCTTGCCACAGAACTCCCTCCAAAGATTGAGGGAAATTGGGATATTTTTGTGACATAATAATGGGCTAATTTTGTGACAACAATAGTGTTCCGAATAACGAATTCGCGTTCATAACAATCAATGATCAAGATTGTGAACATTGGTATCCAACACAGGATTGTGATGTTACTGGTCAATTCATCAGTAAAAATTATCTCATGAACAATTCATCATAATTAATCAATAAAAACTGAGATGAAACTGCACAATGAAACAGTGTGTATAATAAACAGAGATCGCCATAATCATAAATTAGAATTGCCGTTAAATTTTGAACTAGTCAATGTATTAATATTACTCTACACTTTGAGTCACTAGATTCAGTAGTGAAGTGGTAAAAGGAGATGAGTCAATTTTGACTATTAACCAGTTTTCAATCAATATCTCGGAATCTAAGGAAGATAGCAAAATTTTTGTTATAACCTTTTTTGTTGAACCGATTGAGTGCTACAACAAACGTAATTACGAAAATTTCGCTATCTCCCTTAGATTCGGATATATTCCTCAAAAACTCAACTGGAAGATAAGACGACTTATCGCCGTTTACCACTTCACTACTGAATCATTAATTATTTTACTATTTTTTAATTTCGATGATTATATGTAAACCTTAATCATTGTAAGCTTCAAATTCTGTTAATATGGAAGAATCCAATGATTGATGGTCATTCCTGATAATAAACAGTCTATTTCATCTCGATGGGTGTAAAGTAGCATTTTACTTGCATCATAAAACCACTTTTCCTCACTCGTGTCGAAATATACTATTTCCATTGCGGAGAATATTTACCAACAACATCTGGCTTTAAATTACCATTCGAATAATTTAATAGCAAATGAATTCTGCAATTTTGGTTGACGACATTAAACTCATCTCATTGTAAAGACTCGACAAATTAGAAAGTAATTAAGAATTACACGAAATTCACAATTACTGTCATGAATCGTCATGAATCGTCGAAATTCCATATTTGATTTTCGGGGTAATTACAATAACTTTACTACCTCCCGTTGGAGCTGGAAGTTAATTAGACTATTGATTAAATATTCCAAGTGTTGCTTTTCTTCACATTCATTGTGAAGATGAATTATTCATGTGATGAATTGTCCATCTAATGAAATGAGCCGTGTTCAGTTGTTCTGTAATGAAACGGGATGATTAATTGCTTCGTGTTAATTAGTGATCATAGAACTGTGAGAATCTATTTAATTGACAAGATTTTTACAATCTTGATCATCGCAACAAATTCGAAAAAAATTATTCGGAAAACTATACATTCTGGTCACAAGAATGACCCAGTTGGTCTCAATTTTTCAAGCCGTTTTGGCATCCAATCAAGGAAAAGCTCGTGACAAGACCGGACTAGATCCTAGAAATCTGTATTTTCTCCCAGTGTAATACAAACAAAAAGAGGATTAAAATAATCCCATAAAAATCACCATTTCTCTTCAGCTCCATCGATCTTCAGGTCCGGAATATTAGGTATCTTCTTATTTAAATACGCCGAGGATATTTTGAGCAGTGCCTCTGAGTAGGATTTCTCAATAGCCGATTTTTTTAATGTGAAATTTCTGTAACCGATTTAATGAGATCTCTTGAATGCCATTTAGACGATGAATTAAACTGGGACTCACCGAATGTCCTCTAATAGGTCACACTCATGTTGATTCTTCGCCTGCAATTTGGCCGCCTGCTCCGTATGTACATTTTTCAAGAATTTCGCGTAATTCCCCTGGCACAGAACAATAATTAACTCAACAGAGTGAACGAAAAACCCGTCGAAAATAAATTAGCGAGGGCTAATGGATTGATCCGACCACCGGAAGTCCTCCTCTCAACATTAACTATCAAATATTAATCTTGAATATGTTCGTACGTCAGGATCGATGGAAATTAAATTTTTAATAAAATCCATTCGATCGTTTAGGACACTGTGAAAAAAAGGCCCGTAAGCTCGTTCGTGTTCATCGATTTTCCCAGGTCGTAGTGAGTGTGGGCCACGTATAGACTCTCCTGAATTGTGAACACTCTCGTTACGCTCTGACAGACATTTATTTCCAATCAGAATACAGATCAATAGACTTCAATCAACTGTTTAGTCTAAACAATTCATTGATCAGATCGATTGTCCCGCGAAATAACATTGAGATGAGTAAAATAAAATAAACCACCGACGAGAGAACGAAACAGACATTCGCAGGCGATCGAAAATCGATGAAACGAGGGCTCAATTAACGAAGATATCTCTTTTGATAAAATAATCCCTTACTTTCCTCGGTGGTGGTTGCATGATTGAGCCGCTCGTCAAGCGCCCAATTAAATACTGTTTAAAGGAAAATTTAACACTTAAAAATGATTCGCTAAGGTAAACGCTGCTCACTCAACGCGAATCCGTATGCTACTGGCCTCTTGGCCTCGACTTCGGGTATTTATTGATCGTACCGGCGCAGGCGTTTTCATCCCCCTGGACACACGGGGTTTAACTTGTGCGTCGTGGTCCACCCACACTTCCCCACCCTCCTCCTCACTTCGAAAAATAGTGCCAAAGTAGATTGGAAAATTGGAAAATTGCGGAGGCAAAGATCAAGTGCTCTGCAAGCTCATTATGATAACAATAAATTATTCTTTAGATTTTTCCTCCATCGTTCCACTCTTTCCCTCCAGTTGTTAATAAGAACTGACAATAATAATTCTTTGTTGTAAACAAAACGGGTGAAATTCGTGTTAAGAGAATCTAACTAATGGGAAGAATGAAATTCGTTTGATTTCAAATTCGAAACATTTATTTATTAAAATTGCAAAAAAATTCAAAACACTTCAAGATATCTCACGACTCATCAACTGGTGAATTAGCACCGATATGTGAATTAATAATTAAAAAAATTATGATGGTTATGTACAGAGGAGAATGCGTTCTTAAATAACTGGGGTAATTGGTAAACATGTACGTGTAATTGTTTTACAAAAGTTCTTCAGGCAAAAGTCGGCCCAAGTCGGCGTCAGGCATGAGGGCCATTGCCCCCTCGGCGTCAGGATCCGAGCCTGCCTGTGCTGGCTCAGGTGTTGGCACTGGTTCAGTCTGATGGAGCAGTGCATTTATCGGATTTCCACCTGCGTCCAATGCTGGGTCGGCTGTTGCTTCAGCCAAGTTGGTAACGGATTTTGATTTGACACATTGAAAATCAACGTGTCTGCTCTTTGCCTCCTCCTTCTCCCAGGACATGTGAATGAATGGACGTTGCACGTAGTTGTATATTACTTCGGCTCTACCACCAGCGCGTTTCTTCACTTTTTCTTTGTACGTTGGATAGCCCTCTATGCCTAGACGGATTTTCTTCAGGCCTCTTTCCTTCATCACTTGTTTTGCAACGTCTCGATTCTCGATGTATTTGAAGAAACGGTACATTGCTATGCTGTTTACAGCTGGAAAGATAATTCGTTCATGTGAACAATGGGCAATTTGCATGATTTTTTTTTTTTTTAGTTTTTTAATCTCAAGTTTCGGCTCTAAATGAGTAATTTTTCATTTATAAACAATAGAAATATTGCTCGTTACAGAGAGAAGTAAAATCGTAATACAGAATTATAATTATTTTGTTACATACAAAAGTAACTGTGTTGTACAATTTTTCAAATTTTATTATAATTTTTATTTTACTAATTATCAATCAGCAATTTCAATTTTTCAAATGTTAGATAAATCAGTAATCAACTTGGCACGAATGATGATTATTTGATTAATTGAAAAAGCAAATTCAGATATTTAGAATTAATTGTTCAATTATAGTTGAGAATTGAAAATTATTTTCAAATCTAAATCAAAAAGTAAGGAACTGTGATTAATCTATGGTAAACGCTACTGAATTTGAAAAATTTTTCAATTGAAAAATGACATTCATGTGTATCCACATAAAAAAAGTGAACAGGCCCACCAGTGCCCATCCAATATGACCGGAATATTTAAAAAAAATTCATAAGATAAAATCCAATGGACCAATCATGTTTATCCAATGAATGAAGGCAGCTCCCCTCTCTCTTCACATTCAACCAACGGAGCGTTACCCAGCATTACTTATACCACTTTGTGACGTCATGACCGAAATAATAGGTTTTAAAAACGTCGGATTTTCAATCAATTATTGTAAAATAACTAGGCAATATTTTTTTTTATTGTATCCTAGGCAATATTTCTCCACAATTATTTTTGTTTAGTTATTCACGGGATATGTAGAATGGGTGAATTTTTTTTCGCTAATGAATCGATGGAATCAATTCAGTTTTTCAAGCGTAGGTATAGTTGAGCCATGTCCATCGAAATTAATTAAAATTTAATTAATAACTTAATTTTTAGAATTTTCCATTTTGCTCAAAAAACAGTTGCCCCATGATGATTACAAAAAAATGTTCTGAATTTATTAAATCGATGTCTCTTTGACCGAGTTTGAACCTGTTCAATTGAGAAAAGAAAGATCTGCAAATAAAAATTAGTAACTTACTCTGAGAATACTCCTCCCCCATCTGGGGTGGATACTCCTCATCCCAATCAACAACATCATCCTCGAGTAGAACAACAATATGACATTCTCTATCTCCCCGCCTCGCGCTATTGACCATCAAAGGCAGAATCAAATCTTCAAGAAAAACCTCAAACTGACATCGAGCCCCTTCATTCGAGAGTTCATGGAGCAGTCCTCCTGTGAACAAATCATTCATGAACCTAACAAATATAGAAACGTTAACATGACATCAAAAAATTGCCTAGAAATCTAGCGAATTCGCTGGAAAATTCTATTTAATTTCTATTGAAATTCCCTTCGAAATTCCATAAGTTTTGTGGTTGATTCTGTTTAAAAATTCCGCAATTTTTCTACGCGTTTCTTCAAATAGAGAATGTTTAACACAAACTATTTTATGAAAAATATCAGTAGAATTTGAATTTTCTGTTTAATTTTCCCTATTGAGACATTTTCTGTAGGAATTACTCGACATTGATTTTCTTCTCTGGTCATTCTATTTCTTTTCTCCTCTCAAACAAAAGAATTTGAAAAAACTGAGCCGAGGCATCTCTACAAAACATATCTCAGTATAATTAGTTGTATAATAAAATCTAATTCTATTTTTTCTATTAAATATTTCTTATTGAATATTTCCATTGAAAAAATATGCGCAGAATAATTTTCCATTAAGTACTTTTTCAATGAAATCGCCGAAAAACTAAATAAAAATGAACAGATGTTAAATCCATTAATTTCCTTCAATTTAAGGGATTTAAACACGCTGTTGTAATATGTAACTCACTCAAATTTTGACACTTGACAGTATTCGCGTCGAACGGAACGAGCAGATAGTCACACGCCTCCCTCAGCTCTTGAACAGTAACGGTCGGTGGACAGCGAATAATGCCTCCTTTGTAGTACTCCAAAATAGCGCGAAATACCATAGCTGATATTCCCTCAGCAACTTCGTACTCTCCCCTCTCATTTGGCTGTGCAAATTCAATTCCCGAACTGAACATTCTACCTAACATAGTATTTGGATGGGCTGTGAAGAGAGCTGGATCCAGTATGAATCTCGTATTATCGACTATCAATGTTATACGATCGTCACTCAGTTGATTGTTCATGCCTGATGCGGTTACGCCTGATGTCACACTGTCACGCAGTGAACTCTGCTGTGACGTTTTATTCATTACGATTGCTCCTGGGCGGACTCTAAACAACAGGAAAATGATTTGTATCGGTGATAAAGTCCTTCCGAAGAGGAGAAATAATTTCTATTCAATTTCAAAAACTAAAATTATTGCAATTTGTTATTAACAATTTTAGTTAGGTAATTTCAAAAAAGAATTTTTTAATTTTCAATAATGAATTTAGCTGAAATTTCGATAGATTTTGGGAATTATCTTTCTGGATTCTTAATCTACTAGAAATTCAATTGAATGAAATGTTGAATTTTCACAAAGTTTTTCTACCTGTCATTGAAATTCCAGGGCATTTCCCAGATGAATGATAAATTTCATGAAATTTGATCTTTAATTCAATTTAAATCCATAACTATGACAATTGTGATGCAACTGTTATTTAAATTGAAGAAACAAAATCTAAAAAATAATATATTACAGATATGACAATTAATTTAATTGAATTACTTAAATTAATTTCGATATTAATGTCTTTATTAATATAATATAATTTGGCCGAATGCATTGGTGACAGAGAAAGTTTGTCCATTTGTTTTATAGAAAAACGAAGAAGAAATGTTCATGTAAAATACGTAGACAAATACGTTTTACCTGATTTAGACATGCCTCTGGATCTTCAGTGTATTATTATGTTCCATGATAAATGCTATGGACCTACCTATTGACATGATGATGAACTATTGATCTATGTGACGCTGATTCGTAAGAATGACACCTTCGTGGATTACCTCCGTCCTTCTGGACCAGACATGGCTTGGGTTTCGACGTGCCACCACAACTACGTGCAAAACAACCACAGTTCCTTACTCATTACTGCCGCATAAGCTAGGGTCTGACGAGCTTTCAGTCACACCTTTTCAGTGTCTCAAGTTGAATTGTCTCGTGACTATCAACTAATGATTCTGACAATTTTCGATAGTGAGATCGATTTTTGAGGATTTTATCAATTCATTTAATTATTCTAGTCAATTGCGTGCGATAAAATGATCTGGGTCTCGATAACTGTAATTAACTCCTTAATCTCACTGCGAATAACCCATCGAATAACTCAGCTCTTGGATAACTTTAATTTAATGAGCTAGTTTCTCATCGAAATAACATTCATAACGGAAGACTAAACATATGAAACTCTTCAATTTTCCCGATTATAGGGACTAATGATCCTAATTATATCTAACAGTATAATGTGAACCGATTCAATCAGAAATCAGAATAGAATGTAAAAATGTGTGCGAATTCCATCAGTTGAGGTAAATATTGTTTTGATTAATCTGCGTCTCGATCATCATAATTACCTCTTTAATCTAACTACGAATAACTCATCTGTTGGATAAATTTAATGAGCTAGTTTCAATGACATTCTGAAATGACATTCAGAACAAAAGACTAAACATATTAAGGTCTTCAATTTGTTTACCTTTCAGTTTCTTAAATCCAAAATTTTTCCGGATTACAAGAACTAATGATTCTAATATTAATATTCAATTCAATAATAAATTGAGCAATTAAGTTCAATCGGAAACCAGAATAGAATGTAAAAGGTGATCTGAGGAATTCATCGATTGATTTAGCTATCATTCTGATTAATCAGCTGGTCGATACTTATAATTACCTCGTTAATCTAACTGCGAAGAACTCATCTCTTTGATAAATTTAATGAGCTGGTTTCTCGTCCAAATGACATTCATAATAAAAGACTCAACATCTGAAGCTTTTAATTTTTTTCTGCGCTGACCGATTTTTTGAATTTAATAATTTTCTAATTCATTTCATTGATGACTTTGATGAGCTAGTTTCACATTCAACAGACATTCGTAATAATAGAACAAACGTATGAAACTCTTCAATTTCCATTTAACTTTTTTAAAATTTCGATTCTAATTATATTTAATAAGAAAATGACAAATTCAATTGAAAACCAGAATATAATTGGAAAAGGGGTTTGAGAATTGCTTCAATCAATTGAACTATTATTATAATTAATTGGATTAACCAAATCCATCATCTCCTGAACAATTAATGACTTCTTCATTCTAGTTGCAATGGGCTCTTATTCTCTTTCTTCAAATAGTTTTACCTTCACATGTCAAACTCGAATTTTTCCATTCTCTTTTTCACTTTTCAATTTCATCAATTTTCATCAATTTCATTGACTAATTAATTTAGTCTAAACAATTGTGTCAGATGAATTCCTTTAAAATCAATGAGTAACTCATTATTCCAACTGCAAGAAACTCGTATTTCTAATCATTTCAGTACGCAATCGATGAGCTACGTACTCTCATGTAGAACTAACCCTCGCAACAAAAGACTAACTATGCAAAATCGCGTCTACTCTCATTTGAATTCACCAATTAATCACTAGAACTCCTCAAGATCTATAGTTATGACAATTGAATTGATGAATTTATGAATTCGATCAATTCCAACTAATTACTGTCAATAAATCTATCATCTCCTGAATAATTATAATGACAACCTTTAATTTTACGTAAAAATGAAAAAAAATATTCATTTTTTAAATTCTTTCTCATATATTATCACTGATTCACTGATTCATTCACTGATTGAATTACTTTAAATAATCTTGTCCAATGAAATTCTGCAATAACGATAATTGCCCCATTCCGCCAACAAAACAACTCGTATTTCAAATACTTTTAGTGCGCAATCAATGAGCCACGTATTCTCATGTAGAACTGTCACTAGCAACAAAAGACTAACCGTGAAAAATCTCGTCTACTCTTAACAGAATTCACCAGATGATTTAAGAATTCGATCAATTGCTTCAATTATCATTCCAACTAATTACTTTCAGTAAATCTATCATCTCCTAAATAATTATAATGACAACCTTTACTTTTACGTAAAAATGAAAAAAATTCTCGATTTTTTCAATTCTCTCTCATCCATTGTCAACTGATTGAATTACTTTAAATAATCCTGTCCCATGAAATTCTACAATAATGATAATTACCTCATTATTCCGCCAACAAAACAACTCGTATTTCGAATACTTTCAGTAAGCAATCAATGAGCCACGTATTCTCACGTAGAACTGTCACTCGCAACAAAAGACTAACCATGCAAAATCTCGTCTACTCTACCGGAATTCACCAGTGGATTAATCACTGGGAAAAAAACTTGTCAAGATCTGTAATTATGACTGATACAACCTTTGTCCACAGCCTCTGTCATCGTCGTGAGGTGAGTAACGACAAAATGATTAATCCCATGAAAATTGTAACAATTACCTCAAGTTATTCTTGCAAACCCTGTGTCGTCCACGTCCATCAGTCTCCTTGCAGTCCGTCTCAGTGTCACTGCTGCTGTCCTGGAGGTAATTGAGACGATCCCCTGGGTTTGCCATGTCCGACCAGCTGGGAATAACAATTTGTAAATATTGGCGATTGTTGTGCAATTGAGGGGATTAATTTAGCAGCTGAAAATCATTAAGACCAAAATAGAATAGTCGATTGGTCAGTGCAAGTGAAGCAGTGAGGCAATCGATCTCTCATCCTCGTGGCTCCACTTTATTATTTAATTATCATTCCGTGTAATAGCAGCAATAACAATAACACCAATGTTACATGGTCTTCATGATTATTATTGGGCCACTCACCTGCTCGACACTGGCAGATAGAACTCGAGTTTCTTCTTGAACCAATTCGATGATGAGCAAATTTCAATGCCACAGATCTCGTGATTTGCTCGTTTTAGAGAAAGTCGCATTCCAGATTAGTGAATCAGTTTGGAGTTGGTGTTTTCCCTGATGGAGAGTGAGGGACAGTTTATGGTTTAGCTAACCACAGTTGGAGCTCGGTTAAAGTTACGTTAACCGGGTTAAGATCTCTGATTGGTTGGGCTCAGTGGCTCGGCGGTGGGAGGTTCACTACTTAAATTTAACCCCTGCCACGGGCTGACTGTATTAAATTGAACCCACGAAGAATGGACTCTTCATGTTCGCACCGAAAACAGGTCCTGAGATAACTGAATGGTTTGTGGGTGAAAACTGATTTTTCGCACTTGGGGGTAGACCAGATCCCAAACATCGGAACACAGATAAGCAGATGACTCCGAAGGATCTGGCATCCGATCTCATAAACACAGAATGCACGGAACGGGGAAAACGCGAAGTACGCGAACGGACAATCACCTGAACTGAGAAAACAGTTCGCGGCCTTCGATGAAAATTGAGAAAACCGATGAATCTTCAGTCAATCAATACTCTGTGTTAATTGCCACGATTAAATAAAAACCCTGGAGGAGGAATTACTCAGAACGGACATAACCACGAAATGATTTGCGATCCAGATTACCGACAGTGGTAATTTCACTATAACACCACCACAAGGTTGTTTCTTGGAAGAATGACCAAACAGGGTGATTGACACTTTATGTCCAAGATACGCAATGTTTTATAATAAAATGACTTGTACAGAAGGTTTCCCAATGGTTCGTGGGTAAACTTTCTAAATTAAAACAATTTCTTTCGCACATTTTCAAATGGTACACATTGAAATGCACCAAAAGGAATTGCGCGGGCACTTCGATAGACACGAAAAAATTTAACAGAAAGATCTAGTGATTTCTCTAGAATTTTATCGAATTTCTATTGATCTTTCTATTTGTTTTTGGGCAAAATCGATTTGGACCATCATGTTTCCCACTTTTTAACATATCCCGTCATATATCAAAGAACGCTCAATGGGTCTCTAGCTCTACCGAAGACTTTCAAAACTCACCGACGTCCCCCCTTAACATAACAAATTCAACACGCAGCAAATTCGATACATCATGAATTCAGCAATACATCCATTTAAAGTATAGCAAATGCTCCTGTATTGAAAATTTTTTTCACATATAAATTTCGTCAAAATTCTGATAAAAAAGAAAAACTTCTTCAAAAAACAATCGAGCACCACTTCCTAAATCAATTACAGTTTAATATTATGAGCAACACCCCTCAAATAATCCAGATTATAAAAGATACAATGATCTACCATTTCTACCTGTCGTAAATCAGGGATACCCATATTCGTAAATCATAATTATCGTTAAATTTTGAAGCTGTCATTTAGTTACAATCACTCTTAAATTTTCAATTATTTTAGTAATCATCAATTTAAATATTCAAACTTCGAACTATTTTATTAATCAAAAATTCAGGTAGGAAGATTGCCCATTATTTGGTCGATTGGTAATCCCTTTTAAGAAATTAGAATTATTTACTCAATGGAAAATTCACAGTCCCAAATTATCAAATATTTAAAATAAAATTATGAATATCATACTATTTTTATATTTTGATGAGAATATTTAAACCTTTATCAATGCAAGTTGCAAATTCCTTCAATATTGATGGCCATTCCAGCTGTCGTCGAATATAAAAATCGATAAATGGTTTCCGCAGGGATTCGAATGTGTTTTGATATTCATGAGTCAATGACTCATGTGTTTTCTAATTTACGTAGAATCCGAAATAGGTGTCACTGCTTGATACTTATGTGTTGAATAAACTATGAGTTAAATAAATAATGTGATGAATAGAGTGTGATGAATCTCACTAACATGAACTTTCAGTCAAAAGTGCGCTAAAGTTTCAATTTATCGAAAACTGAAGAATATATTTACCTGAATTTTCCTGATTTCGATGAATTTCCGTGGAATAATTCAACCTAAACAACTACAATTGAAATTTCCATTGATTTTGTCATGGAATAGTGAATTTTCAATGATGAAATTCCACGAAATTTCAATGTAACTATTACTTTATAAACATTTCCAAGAGATGTAGTTCCAAGAGACTATCAAGAGGAAAACTCTAAAACTGAATCACCATTCTGCAAAGATTGTTCTCTTTGCATCATCCATGCTATCAAAATCATCTCTGCAACCGGAAGTTCGTCACTGCGATAATTGCCCTATCTTCAGGCTCCCATTTACTCATGCCATCAGAATCTTCCTCTGCTGGCATCCAATTACTTCCCAACTGGATAATACAATAATACAGAAGAAAGTTCAATGCAAAAATATCTAGAAAATAATTTTTTATTTCTTTTCAGCAAAAGTTTTACAAACGTAAAGTACCATCAAGATTCTCAATAAGGTAATCTTGAGGATTCCATCAAGAGGAAAAGATGAACTTGACATTAGAAATAGCAGTAATAATCAGTTATACGAGACACAAGCGTAATGCACGGATAGCCCTGAATAATATTCGCTCTTTTCATGATTATTTATTATTCTCCATCCTGCTGTAGAGTTATCAACGTTACACATTTATCTCTGAACTACCAAAATAACACGTCATTTTTCAATACACCGATTTATCGTGGAAGTAGGAATAGAATACTCTCGAATGTAATCCTCCATAAAAAGTAAATTTTCAAAAAATGCGATCAATAGTTCTTCATATCTCCATCAACAGGAGTAATCGTTATTTTCAGTTGTTGCGATTATTTTTGTTTCTTTAACTTTAATCACTGAAGTGCACTCTTTTTAATCACAAATATGTTTTTTTTTTGTAGTTCTGTTTCATCAGTTAAGGAACACTTGAAAATTTCAATTAAAAAATCACATCTATAAATCAAGGATAATAATCCCTGTCGGAGTTTAAGAGTTGTGTTTGCTTTTTTAGCACTATTTTTTATGATTGCGGAAAAAATGTAAAGCAAATTATAAAAAGTATATTATTTTGAAGGAACGCTGTTCAGTGCCGAGTATCAAGTACGAAGGTGAAATAATTCGCACATAAACTAAATTTAAGGTACTTATGGCGTGTGGGCATGTAGGAGGTGAAGTGGAGGGGAATCTATTGTACTCTCGCCGAAAACGAGAGGCTGCCTGGGATTTTGCACAGGGGTTTTGATAAAATCAAAGGATGTATAAAAAAATCATCAATTTCTTGACTTGTTTCGACCTCCCTTGCCCACGCCATAAATACCTTAATAGTATATTGGCCACCAAGGACGAAAAATCTGGTTTTTCCCGCCCCAGGTGCCCACGCTATTTTTCAACAAGCCTGCAAAGAAAAGTTTGTATTTTGATTCCTGATAAGACTTATGAGGGAGCGAAGTACGAACTTTCCGTGCAGGTGTGTAAAAAATATACTTTCGAAAATTCTGTTCCGTTCGTCTGGCATTTTGTTAATTCATTTTTTTGGAGTGTTTTGATTAATTGTCGTGCTGGCCGATGTAGGCATTGCAAGCTGGGCAGTAGTGCTTCTTAGCTAGGCACGAGTCCATGCAGTAGGGGCATGGAGCACATGGCCAACATCTGTAGGGAGAAAAAACATCGATTAATTAGGTAGAGATAAAACTTGGAATTAATGGAATGAGTCAAGAGCTGTTGCGGACCAGTTTCAAGTGTATTTTCGGAGTCCTGAGCTTTCTTTTTGCTCTGACAATGTCTTCGCTGAAAATGTCTTTCAGACGCTTCCAGTTTAGTTGACTCATGCCATTCGTTCATCTTCTCGAAGTGACTCCAATCGATTTTAATTGATACAATGAATACACTAATTCTCATTGATTAATGTCATTCAACACATTGTCTTAAATGAGTTAGGAAAAAAATCGTGGGGACGTAAACTTTTCAGTTCATGATAGTTTGTTTCTGAATCCATCCCTATAATCCATTACTGCACGATCCAGCAATTAATTAACTGAAGTCGTTTGGTCTTTAATTAATCATTATGGACAGGAGGACGACTCTAGAATTCAACGCATGTAATGCGATCTGTTACCACTCAAAGGAGATGACAATATTTCTGCATTTTTTTTAAAGCTCCCTTTTCAATATCCAAAAAAGTCTTCAAAAAAATTTGGATGTTATCTAAATTCAAATACTGAAAATATCTTCATCTGTAACATGGACCATCGAATTTGTTGAACTACGTTAAGAGATAATACACGGAGAGAAATATTCAATAAAAATTACACATCTTTTCCGTAATTCCGGAGCGAAATGTGGTTGTAGGAAATTTTACGGAACTGTCACGTAATATTTACCTAGAATCACGCAATTTTTCCGAAGCGTTCCGTAATTTTTACCTGAATCTCCTGTGAAAACGTACGATACCGTCACTTAAATTTTTTGAGTCGATTCCGTAATCGGTGACGAACTGCGAGTTCCGTAATTTTTACGGAACATTTCTCTCCGTGTAGACCTCTTGTGTCTGTATGGGATTTTGAATTATGTTTCTCCCATAATTGTTAATTTTTTATGACCAAAAAACGTCAGCCACTGCACGATCTAGTAATGAATTAACTAAAGTTATTTGGCTTTGAAAAATGAATAATTATTAACGAGACGGCGACTCTAGAATTCGACACATGTAATGCGGTCTGTTACCACTCAAAGGAGATAGCAACATTTCTGCAGACCTTCCTCGAAGCTCCCTTTTCACAATAAAAAAAAATTAATGAAAATTGAGCCATTTTGCTCACAGCCAGAGATATTCATGAAAAAAACACCTCCAGATGAGTTACGCCATTCGCTCATACCGTCACAATGTCAATAAATTTCAATTAATACAATGAATACGAATCATCTTCATTACTTAATGCAATTAATACCAATAAAGCGCACTCTGTCAAACAATTTATGCAAAAATTCCAGTCTCGCCGGAAGCTATTTAACCTGTCTACTATACCTGCGAGGTATATTTCACAAGAGTGACGTTATCCAGACGACACTTAAACATAAAAACTTTACGATAATGGCTTTCCCCTCGACCACATCGGGAGAACAGAAAGAATTTTTTTTTCAGAGCCAGTTTTTGGTTTAGCTGACCACAGTTAGTTATTCAGGCCTTGGTTAAAGTTAACTCCGGGTTAAAATCTCCAATTGGTTACTATCGTTTTTGCTTCCGAATGGAAGCATTGTACTCATCAAAACCGAAATTTCCAATTTTTTGTGTCAGAATAACTAACTTTAGCCTCAGGAGTTTAGATATGTTATTTTTGGTGAATCCAATTGTCATTTAGAATAGTCTTCTCGATACTATCTGGACCGGTTTCAATGATGAGATTGATTGCATCATCTATTGTTGAAAAAATTCATTTTGAAACCAAAAATTAACGTTGGGGCAATGTCAAGAAATTAGATTCAATAAATCATTGAATTCAATTCAAAATCCATAGAAATTTCATTCGGAAGAAAACTGCAAATTATTTTTATTGATATGCATTCGAACCTTACGGTTCATTCTGCGAAATTGCATGTGTGTAAGTGAAAATTACAGAAAGAAAAAAGTGCAAATGAGAAACAAAGAGATAAAGGAATAAGAGAGGAATAATCAAGAAATTATGTTCACGTATCTGATAGTTTTTTTTTCTTTTGAATTAGGACTCGATATAAATCTAGATTAGACGCGAAAGAATAAGATTCTGAGTTTTATGCAAAATTGCTAATTTGTTAGCAAAAAAATATTGACTAGGCTGTGACGAAAGGAATTTCCCACTTGTTTTTAATTGGTAAACCACGGATGAACCGCGGTTAAATTGCACCGAAAATATTTCTAAAAAACGAAATGAGAAATTGAAATTGGATCATTGATGGCATGATTTCACGTCTACTTCCAGTTATCTCTCTGACGCTGGGTGATTAACACAAAAAAAACGGACGCGATAGCGTTTTCTTTTTCACACGCCAATGACTCACGATAAGAAGCATTTAGTGGAGGTCGCATTCTTGACGTCAGAGGACTGACTTTCCATGGGATTGAGTCATTCGGTTAGGGAGAAGTATTCTGGTCATACACCTGTGGATTCACTGACAATATATTTTTTTTGTACTCACCCAATCAAACAGAGGAGAAGTGCGAATAGATGGGTTTTAGTATTCGACTCGGTCTCGACTCTCGTGGAAATGTCAGCATGACAATGAGGACAAGACATCCTCTGGGACTCTGGTCCTAGGGCGACGTGCTGAACCATGATCACTGTTGCAACAACGAGAAAAATAAGGAACTCGGAAAAAGAGATTGTCATTGAAAGATTTATTAATCTCAGAAGCATTTTTGGCCTAGCAAATTTAACGCCTGAATGACGGAGCAGAAACACTCGCCAGAAGAATGTAAAAATCGTGAGAGAAAGTGGGGCAAAATGGGTACTCAATTTTTTTTACAAATATTTAAATAAAATCCAAGCAAATGGGGAAACTTGATTTTATCTCATAAAAAACTTCATGAGTATGGAATACTTACAAATCGGCGATTAATTCAACATTTGAAATTTACTTTGTGATGAATATTCATTAGAAAAATCTAGCGCTTTATTGAGGAATTTCTGTTAGGAATTCTAGTAGTTTTTTGCTGAATTTTATTGGAAAATTTCGCAGTCTTTCAGCGATTTTTTTACCGATATTCAATAGAACAAGTCGGTAAAGGGAATTTCCCATAGAATTTCGTGGGGATAGCTGATCTAAGTTTTCTCGCTTTTTTTTTCATTACTAAATTGAAGAGAAAATTACACATCACACCCAAGAGTTCTTTTGTACAAATCCCGACAAAAAAAACTACAGAAAAATCAACATCGATTTTTTCATCTCGACATTTTTCACGAGAAATTGGCAAAACGCCAATAGAATTTCTACTAAAGCGCTTAAGCAAATGCGCTAGGTTTTCTATTAAATTTTTCCTTCCAGACGCGTTTCATAAAGGGTTCGATCAATTCCCCAGATTTTAGAATAAGTCATTAACGATTTCAAAGGGGAATCTCTAACTTTCGAAAATCAATTATTAATCAGCAATATTTATAATATTCATAAACGAAAAATGACTCATTAAAGCCGAAACTTGATTGAGATTAATTGAAAGAAAAGTCATGTATTATTCACGGATTTATTCCCCCGCGTAAGAATGTAAAAATGGCTATTGTTATGAAACTTATGAGAACCGATAATGAGCGACTGCGATTAATGTTAGTTGCCCAGTAGCACCTGGTGCAGACGGAGCGACGTGCGGTGGTCCAGGTGTGTATGCTGGAGGTGGAACGAATCCTGGTGGTGGCGCTTGCTTGTTTTCCATGGTAATTAGTTACTTGGCAATTCCTGAAAAAGGAAAAAGCAAAAAACCATGCAAAAATCCGTCTAGTGATGCTCTCCTCCAAAAAACTCTAGCTCTGTGCACAAACGATAATGCCCAATCTACAGTACAGCATGAGTTGAAGCCGCGGCATTGTGTGTCATGTTATCGTTGAGTACGAATTCTCGCCGATAACGACGGATCAACTCAATGAACACACGTACGCGTTGAGGAGACGAGTTATACCTAGCTGATATTAATAAGTGCGTCATTCGCCGAGAGTAAATGTTGCACGGTACCAAGGAAAATAATTGAGTTAAATTTTTTTCGTTACAAAGTGGCGAATGAAATAGAAATTATTCAGGAGTTATCTGCACGGAGGCGGAAAATACGTAATGGTTTGCGAATAACATTGCATATGAGCTGTTAAGAATGCCATAGGGGAGGGTGGGGTAAAACGGACACTGGACTTTTTTTGAAATATTCATGACGTGTTGAATTGTTTATGAAATGGAATAATTTTATTTTTCAATTGAAAAACAATGATTCCTCTTTGTGATGAGCTGAGACTGAGCTCAATTGATAAATCTGTTTCTGAGTTATGAATATTTTTAAAAAAGTCAAGTGTCCATTTTACCCTACCCTCCCCTATGTGACGTGTATGCTGAATATATGACTGTAATATGATGGAGAGAGATGGCGACAATATGTCGTTGTTGCCAAAGATTTTGAAATTCGAACAATTAATGTATAATAATATACCTAGGGCCGGTTGCACCAAGCCCTGTTATTCAAATAAATCGTCAGAATAAATTTCGGTGTGGAGTAAATTTATTCCACAGGTTGACAATTTTTTTTCTCTCTGTAGTCGTTAATATCGACTACAGAGAGAAAAAAAAATTATTTGCCAAATATCCATTTACTTGAGAGACGTATTTATTTTTTCAACGTCGTATTTCTCTAGTGGAGTCATTCCCAGGCAATCATCATAGGTTTCAATTATGTCAAATATATTGCTCTAAGAGACGATCATATTAGTTACGATCTCGAGTAGACTCCCTCGAATATGGGTGCAATAATAATTACGAATTAGTTTCGATATTTTCGATTTATGTAATTACGAGTTAATTTTGATATTTTTTTACTAAAAAATTGCACCATTGCATATGGCCAAATGGGGCTGAAATGAAAGCTCTGATGTTCGACTACAAATGTAGAAACCATTTCATTGGAGAAAAACAAAGCAAAAATAAAGTAGTAAATAGTCCGGATTAATAAAAAATTCTGATAAATGTTATTATTACTAGTCATATCCATTTGAAGTACCAAAAATTATGAATTAAATCAGAATTCGCCAAAGTGCCCGAAAATCGAGTGACTTTCACTCGATTTGGTGACCGACCGAAGGTTTAAAATGCAAAGGCCAATGGATTGTCCTTGAGATCTTCTACAACATCAATTGCTCCCGATTCGCTGTCACACAAAGATCTCTCTGTTTTGTTCTGATAAAATCGCCCATATGTTTTTAATTGGCGTTACTTATTGTGCGCAATTAACGATATCCTTGCGCATTCCTGCGCGTGCAAGGGAATTAAAAATTTCGGCGACAACTTTTGCGAAAAATGGAAAAATTAATGTCGAGTTTTCTAGTGTAACTTTGGGCTATTGAGGGCTTTGGCAATTTTTTTCGTTGAAATCCTTTTCAATATTCGTGGTTCAACATCAAAGTTTCTTATCTGCAACTAGATTACCGAAGTATTTCCGATTCTTTCATCATTTCAACTTCGAAAGTCAAATTCAATCCTATTTTGAAACCAGAAACATTTAAAAATCAGAAAATACATTGGAAAGTGCTTTTTGAGGATCAAAGTCTGTATAATTTTCATAATGACGAACATTTTTTTCTGCGGAAAATTACACTCGCATTTTATTAAAACGAATTCTTTAAATTGTACGAAACTGCGAGTCTCCAAAAAAAACTCTCAAACGGATTTGAAATCAGCGTGAAATTATCTATAAGATCGAATTACTTCAACTTTGAAGGACAAACTTATCAACTGTTTTTTCAATTGTTTTTTTATCTACAAGAAGAAAACACAAAAAAATTATTTTTATAAAATGAGAATGAGGTTGACTCTCGCACATTTTCTGACAAATATGATGATTGAAAACTATCAGAACCGTGAAAGGCGCTTAGATATCCTCAACCGATCAATTATTCCCTCGCAATCTAATCTGGCTGAGTACAACTTGGCGTCAGTCTATCGATTCCGTAGTTTTCCTCTGAAAATTCACTTCTAAAATTTCCATATTATTATTTCCGCATTGAGCTTCAACACCCGTGGACAGCAGCAATGTCGCCTTGGGCTCGGGCGCCAACTTCATACATCGCCACCACAATCATGCACCCGTTGCATAATCCACCATTTACTATTTGGCAAAAGATAGTGATGTTCACGAGAGTTATTACTATCCTTTTCAAACGTGTAGTCCGCAAACTTTGCAGGCTTGTATCTTCACGAAAAAAAAAATCGCGCAACTGTGGGGCCAATTTCATTCATTAAATTAAATATTACTCTAGTCCAATACGGCGTTTCATTTTTTTTTCATTCAATAGTTTTTGTGTTATTATGAAAATGAACTTTTACCAAAGAGTTCCAGGACCTCAATTTTTTTTTCAAAAATTATCCCAATTTTTTACATGACAGCCCACTCGTTCAAGAATGGAATGGTTAGACAAAAATTTCATTTTTTGAACAATTATTGGTTCTTTAAATAAAAATATCTCATGGCTATCTCCAATAAGAAATAACCGATTTGCGGACAATGGCATATTTGATACTTTTATGTTAATATTCATAACAATAAACCCTCTGAAAAATTTACAATAACTGTTGAAATTTTCCAGAAAAGATATTACTCAAACCGCATCTCTTTACCATTTTAGGACAGTGTTCCTCTCGGATCCGGAAAATCCTTTCCATATATGCACTTTGCTACTTTCTCCAGGGCCGACGCAGGCAACCCTGGGTCTTTGAGCAAAATATTCATAACTTATTGATTTTTCTAAAAATTTATAACTAGTATTAATTTATATAACTATTTATATAACTATTTATAATATTCATAACATTGATTTTTCTGTTTGACTCGCAGAAAATCTTTCATTTCCGAAAAACACATTTCCATAGACTGATGCTCGCCCCATCGACCCCCAACCTTACTCAACAGCAGGACGACCTCTCAAAGAGGTAGAAGAGTACACATGTGACAGCAATTCCGAGGGTCCGCACGGTTACCCTCAGCTAAAATCATAATTACGTACGGTCAGTAAAAAAAACTGAAATTTCACGAATTTTTGTGAAATATTTGAAGTATTTCTCGTGGTAAATAATAACCGAAATGTATTCAGTTTTCAATTGTCTATTCGAAGATATTTCATGCATTCCAATTGGTTATTCTTCATTGGAAAGAATCGCATGAGATATTTTTTTTAAACCCAATAATTGTGCAAAAATGGTATATGTTGATACGAGTGCGGAAAATATTTTTCATCACAATGTGTGGAAAAGGGACGTTTTAGGCACGCTTCGCGTGCAAAGTTACTTTTTCGCAGAGCGTGATGAAAATGAAATTTTCGTTTAACCATTCCATTCTTCAACAAGTGGGCTATCATACCAAAAATTGCGATAATTTTTAGAAAAAAATTGACGTCCTGGGACAGCACATGAAAAACATGTTTTTTTTCATCTTCTTTTCAGATAAAAAAAACTGAAACTCCGTATTGGAGTAGAGTAATATTCAATCTAACGAATGAAATTAGCTCCACAGTCGTGCGATTTTTTCTTTCGCAAACATATAAGCCTCCAAAGTTTGCGGATTACACTTTTAAAAAGGATAATAGAAGAGTTCGCGCGGAGACCGAGGGAAAACCCCAAGCGCCACACTGCGATTGGATGTGGCTCGAGTTGGCGTACCTGCCAGAAGCGCTGACGCGCAGTTTATCACAGCGGTGTTTGGCCCTCAAACCAAAAGAATAAACAATGAAATGAATTAATCAAAATCCCATCACCCGGTATCACCTCGCGATAAAAGAACCCAAATTTTTTGACGTCCATTAACGATGATTAGTGTCGCGATTACGCCTGCGATTTAATTTCTGACGCGTGAATTTATCTCTATCGGTTTCTTCAACGTCTACGACCAGTTGAACGCACTTTATTTTTCCGCTGCGGTTCGGAGCCCCGCGAATTGAAAAATCAATGGGCAATCCACCCCATAGTCCCCGAGAAAGTAGCGTGCACACACGGCTTCTCTCCCTCTCCCAGGGATCCTGATTCACCGATGCACACGCGAAAGAGAGATGAAATTTTCGGGTAACGCCCTGACATTTCCAATGCCACGTGTTTTAGAGGCACAAAGGGTGTCAGTGCGGAGTGCAAGAATGAAAAAAACGTACAAACTTGTGTTGACTACTCTCCCAAACTTGAAATTCACGGGCATGGATATATTATTTTATTCAAGGCCGTGTGTGACTGCCCGCCAATGGTGCTCAACCCGCTTATCTCGGTATTTCCTGCTTTATTATTCCGTCTGTATTCGAAAAAACTCCTCGCTAGTAATGATACGAATGGAATTTCAGGGCTGCGATTCGCGTTCCATTCTAAATATACGGAAAAGCGTTTGGTACTGCTGTCGGTTTCATACCCAAGTTNAAAGTTACTTTTTCGCAGAGCGTGATGAAAATGAAATTTTCGTTTAACCATTCCATTCTTCAACAAGTGGGCTATCATACCAAAAATTGCGATAATTTTTAGAAAAAAATTGACGTCCTGGGACAGCACATGAAAAACATGTTTTTTTTCATCTTCTTTTCAGATAAAAAAAACTGAAACTCCGTATTGGAGTAGAGTAATATTCAATCTAACGAATGAAATTAGCTCCACAGTCGTGCGATTTTTTCTTTCGCAAACATATAAGCCTCCAAAGTTTGCGGATTACACTTTTAAAAAGGATAATAGAAGAGTTCGCGCGGAGACCGAGGGAAAACCCCAAGCGCCACACTGCGATTGGATGTGGCTCGAGTTGGCGTACCTGCCAGAAGCGCTGACGCGCAGTTTATCACAGCGGTGTTTGGCCCTCAAACCAAAAGAATAAACAATGAAATGAATTAATCAAAATCCCATCACCCGGTATCACCTCGCGATAAAAGAACCCAAATTTTTTGACGTCCATTAACGATGATTAGTGTCGCGATTACGCCTGCGATTTAATTTCTGACGCGTGAATTTATCTCTATCGGTTTCTTCAACGTCTACGACCAGTTGAATGCACTTTATTTTTCCGCTGCGGTTCGGAGCCCCGCGAATTGAAAAATCAATGGGCAATCCACCCCATAGTCCCCGAGAAAGTAGCGTGCACACACGGCTTCTCTCCCTCTCCCAGGGATCCTGATTCACCGATGCACACGCGAAAGAGAGATGAAATTTTCGGGTAACGCCCTGACATTTCCAATGCCACGTGTTTTAGAGGCACAAAGGGTGTCAGTGCGGAGTGCAAGAATGAAAAAAACGTACAAACTTGTGTTGACTACTCTCCCAAACTTGAAATTCACGGGCATGGATATATTATTTTATTCAAGGCCGTGTGTGACTGCCCGCCAATGGTGCTCAACCCGCTTATCTCGGTATTTCCTGCTTTATTATTCCGTCTGTATTCGAAAAAACTCCTCGCTAGTAATGATACGAATGGAATTTCAGGGCTGCGATTCGCGTTCCATTCTAAATATACGGAAAAGCGTTTGGTACTGCTGTCGGTTTCATACCCAAGTTTCCTCGAGTAATTATGCACATCGAAATTTCATCGATTGACGATGGATACGAGGTGTTGTGCAATGCGAATGAGGAAGTGAGAAATTACAAACGTCACAAGTTACTGCGAAATACGTCTGTCTAGTGAGAGTCTACTACAACCACCAGTTTCCGGCTATCCCGATCTCCCTTTTTCTTTCTCTCGAATTTCAACGGAACGCATCACGAAAATTTCACACAATTGCTCGGGTAAAATTCACGGTAATGGGCGAATTAATTGCACGGTTAGTTTTTCCGTGGTTAAGCAAGTCAGCTCACCTTTTTCCTCGCTAATCAGGAGTTGAAAATTCCTTGTTTATTCCGATAGAGTCGTTATGGGCGGCGGGGGCGACTGTCGCGTGAATCGACGGGACTTGAACTGATGGCTGAAGGCTATTGCCGGGCTGCACTGGTAGTTCGTACAGTATACGCATGTATATATGTACTACTGAGGAAAGATGATCCCTGGGGCTCGGTGTGTGTGTGTGTGTGGTGTGTGTGTATGGTGTGTGTGTGTGCGGAGTGGTGGTGGCACCAGAATGCCGACATTCGGAGAATTGAAATGAAAAAAAAAAGACGCATCTGATATTGTATCGCTGTGACGCCTTCTGCGAGACGGGCTCTGATGGATTTCATTAGTTTTCAACGATTTGAAAATTTAACGGGGTTGAGATTGCCCGGGGATTGGCAGTCGGGGATCGAGGGGTGGTAATTTATGCTTCCGAATGAAAGCTCCGTAATCGTTCAAATTTAAGGATATCCCAGTATTTTTTGCAGTTGACGCAGTCAATTGAATTGCGTGAGAATAATTTGAAAAAAATCATGAATATTCAGCGGAATTAAAATGACGTTTTGCACAGAATTATGATTTTTTTTAACACTCGTTGTTTATTAATAAATAATTTAAATTGTTTGAACTTTTGGAAACCTTATTTTTTTAGGCATGAAATTGATTTCTGGTAAAATTCTGAATATGCATAAATTTGTTACGATTCCGAACAAATGATTTGTATGGTGGAAAATTGATTGTTTATACATTACCAGTTATTTGTATAAATACAGTTATCTGCGTTGATTTGATTTTTATAATTTTTGAAAATTTAGAATTTTTCTTGAATTTTCCTGAAAAGTGAGCTTTCTGATGATTTCTTCAAATGTTCTAAATTCATTCGATTATGTATGAATAACATTTTTCTATTACCATTTTATCATAGGGCTGAGGGGTGAGATAGAACTGTAAAAAAGACAATGGATTGTATCGAAGAAAGGGATAATTGCATAATAATAATCGCATAAAATTTTCAGTTCCCAATTCTTCATTTTCGTCATTTATTCCATTTGTTCCATCGAAAGACAAGGATAGAAATCGAATTTATGGGTTTTTTTTATTATTCGAAAAGGTATTTGATGGGGTTTTTCGTCGGTAGGGCGAATAATAAGACTGAATCGAATCAACTTGGGCCCGAAGCGCCCATTCGCTAGTAAGAATAATGATGATGATAACATTCACCTAAGTTGAAAATTTGACAAAATTAGTTAAACAGAAATTTTATTCAATTGAATAAGATGAAATAAACGATGAATTATAGGGGAGGTTGGGGTAAAATGGACACTTTTGACTTTTTTTTAAATGTTAATGAGGGGCTGAAATGGTGATGAAATTTAATAATTTTCCTTTCAATACAAAGAACAATTCTTTCCCTTTGTGACGAGCCTAACCTGAACTCAATTGATAAATTTGTTTCTGAATTATGAACCATTTAAAAAAAGTCTACAGTGTCCATTTTACCCCACCTTCCCCTACATAACAGAATGAAATTATGTGCAGAGTAACCATTCGGAAGCATATTGCTAATTTATTAGTAAAAATAGCTATACTATATGCAATATAAGAGCCATTTCCCATTTGTTTTTCATTGCACTCAAAAAATTTGAATGAAAAAAAATTGATACTGTACCGTTGTGACGCCTTCTGCGAGACGGGTTCTGATGAATTACATTAGTTTTCAACGATTGACAAATTTAGCGGGGTTGAGAATGCCCGAAAGTGTTAACAGTTCAAAGATCGAAGGGGAGGTAGTGTATCTGTCAAGCACTCTATTCAATTTTCCTATTTTTGTTCCTGAAGTTTTAATTGATGGGAGGGAGTGATGACAACGAGGGAATGTCACATTATTTATGATGAGGAGTGCTTAAATCATTCATGCATCAATTTATTACTGTCGCTATTATTGAAGAGACGGGTTCCTATGGTTTCCATAGTCAAATGGTTGATTTTTTAATGAAGACAAAGGAATCCAAATTTTTCCAAAACTGCCCGGGGGTGTTGAAAGTTCAAAGATTGAGCGGTGATAATGCGTCAAGCGTTCCATTCAATTTTCGTATTTTTATTTCTTAAAACTCGTAGAAATTGTTCTCATGGCAAACAAATTCAGAGAGTCCAATTGGATCTTGTAAATAAAATGAAATTTTTTTGTACAATAGGGAACTTGCGTGAAGCTCAGTTCCTTCTAATTCCGCTATTCACACCTTTCTCGTAACATATGGATAGCTAAACGACGAAAATTATAGAGAACTATTGCCTAGATGTCTTATGATAGGATGTAAATTTCTCGGTAATGACGTCACGAAGTCGGACAGGTAACGCGTCTTGGTAGAAAAAGAGAGGGGGGAGTCATCCTCCATTGGCCGAGGCGCCTCTCACGATTGGCCAGGTTCGCTCGAGCCATTCTGCGATTGGTCCAGCGCTTAACCGTCTGTGTGACGTCATTAGCGATTTCAAAGCGTTTGAAATCTTCAACTTTTAACTAATTATTAATTAATGGGCAATAGTTCGAACGCTTGTGAATGAAAAATGAATTATTCAGGTCCCAAACTTGAGATTAGAAAATTGAAACAAAATTCATGCAGTTCGCTATTCGTGGTGAAGCGGTAAAACGGTTTATGTCGATTTTGACTATTGGCCAGTTTTCAAGAAATACGTACAGAAATTTTATTTAACAAGGTTATAGGAGCGTTTTCATAGGCGAAGGGCAATAACTGAACAGCTCGAGATATTCCTCATGTTCTTTCGCTTTACAGCCTTTTGATCTCTCGAAATTCATAAGAGAATTATTGATTTATTGACTTCGAGGTCGAGCCGTGCGTTAGGTAAGTATGAGGATGATGAAAGTGTTTATTAGGCGCATTGAAACCCATTTTCGGTCTTGACTGTATCTCCGTGCAGTGAATATTCCCTCCACCTCGAGCTAATTAAGGATGATTAGTCATTTTCCACGTTAAAGTTAAAGTTGTTTATGCTTGAAAAATTTTTTTTTTTTAATCTGACGGGAAACACCTGAAACTGATATTTCTGATAATTATGAAAAATTAGTGGCAGTAACTTTGACAAAGTCAAATCAGCCAATTATTTCTTACACACGAGCTCTGATTGAATTTATTTTCAAATTGGTAATTCACTCAAAAATAAACGTAAAAATAGAGGGCAAAGTAAAAATCTTGAGGTACAGATGCTAATAATGCAGATATTTACAACTTTGAGTCCCATATAACCACATGCTAACGCCTGCATGCGGTGCATATTGTCTATTTTATTTCTGAATAATCACCGCAGGTTGCAGAGATGGCCATCAATATTAAATTTCTTCAATATTAAAAGGATTTGCGGCTTACGTTGATAAATGTTCAAATATACTCGTCAAAATTTTAAAATAATATAATATCAATAGTTCAAATTTTCGATTGATGATGAATTAAATATTTGATAATATAAGAACTGTAAATTTTCCATTAAGTGAATATTTCTAATTTCTTAAAAGGGATTATCGACTAACCAAATAATCGGCCATCTTCGTACCTAAATTATTGATTAATAAAGTAGTTAAAATATGAATGTTTAAATTGATGATTACTTGAATAATTAGAAGTGTAAGGGTGATGTCAACTAATTGGCGGCATCAAAATTTAACAGTCATAATGATTTATGCCTAATCCCCGTAAAGACTATCAAAATATGTGAATATAACTCCTCGGTTATTATTATTATTACTTTATGTTTTTTTACTCTTTTTTTGTACTTTCTTAAATTTTCTTTTTGTAATTTTTACTTACACACATGTAATAACGCAGAATGAACCGAAAGGTTCCAAATGCATATCAATAAAAACCATTATGATGTATGAATGTGGCTGTCCATGGCGGGTTGGTAGATTAAAATTTCCGTCTACATAAGGAATATAATTTTGGCTATACCCGAAATAAAATAGAAATTTTTTTGAGTTCTTGCGATTTTGGGTGAACGTCCTTACACATGGGTATTGAAATAAATAAATGAGCTTCACTTAAAAAATTTTGATAATTGAATTCTTCTCTTATTTTGATATTACAATAAGTGTCATATGTCATACTGTCTATACAAAATTATTAAACTCTTTTCGCGGCAATCATTAATTCAGTAGCGAAGCGGTAAAACGGTTTAAATCGATTTTAACTATTGGCCAGTTTTCAATGAATATCTCGAAATCTAAGGTAGATAGCAAAATTTTTGTTACAACCTTTCTTATAGCCCTCAATTCGCTCTACGAAAAAGGTCATCACGAAAATTTCGTTACCTCCCTCAGATTCGGAGATATTTCTCGAAAACTCAACTAAGGGCTAAGTCGACTTGAACCGTTTTACCGCTTCGCTACTGAATTGTTTTCGTCGATTCATTACATGTTTCATTTCCTCATCGAAATACGTATGAAAATTCTTAGTAAAAACAAAGGATTGAGGGATTAAAGGGAAATAGATGGAGGGGGCGG
>NW_021680349.1:1010811-1039453 GCF_001412515.2 Diachasma alloeum
GGGGGGCTCATGAAGGCACGATGGATTACTTTGATTTACAACTTACGATTAATAAGAAAGATGGATTTTAAGGCGACTCGAATATTTCAATATTACTATTTCTTCTTCCAATATCAAAATATAAGATCTTTGAACATTTTTTCTGTATTATCTGGGTTATCCCCAGGCTAGTGTTCGGCCGACCTTAAATGTTTTTAAGGCTACATGCTATCCATGTATCCATTCACTTTCCTGACCTTAAAATATTTCATATTTCGAATTTAAATATACTTTTGTATAAGCTGTCATATTTTTCGGACGTCTTGTTACGTCTTTCTTGGAGGGTTTTGATCAATTCTCGTGCTGGCCTATATAGTTATTGCAGGATGGACAATAGTGCTTCTTCACCAGGCAGGAGTCCATGCAGTAGGGGCAGGGGGCACATGGCCAACATCTGTAGTGACAAAAAACATCAGTTTGTTATGTTGACGTGAAACTTGAAATTGACTGGATAAGCCAATTTTTCGGAAGCGTTAGTTTCCGATAGTCTCCCCAATCTAGAGGAGAGAGTAGAATTCTTATCTGATTTGTTTCCGAATGGAAGAATTTACAGTGGAAAAATGTTTTAGTTTTCCACGATGATCGTAATTTTTGGGGATTGATGCTTGATTTCAAGAAATAGATTCCTAATTTTTAGGGATTATTGACACAAATTTAGAATGAATCCTTAAAGTTCAGGGATGCAATGACTAGCTGGAATTTAGGGTGAAAATTCCTAAGATTTAAAATTTCTCACTCATGGAATTTTAGGATTCCGTCGATCACTGAAAATTGAAACTTTTTTTATATTGCGATAGTTAAATGTGGCTTAAAAAGACCATTAAAAAGGCCCTTGACCACAATAAAAAAAATCTATTTCACATAAAGATTCAGAGATATCGATAATTTTCCCAAAGCTGATTTTAGAACGATCACTTAAAAAATTATTACCAAAAGGGATTTAATCATGACTTAAAAGCTGAGTCAATGGCCTCTTTATTCTACGAGAACGATCACGCGTTTGAGCGCGCGTGTTAAAGACAAATTGTGACACGAAAACCGAAAGCCGACCGAAGTCGCACACTTGCGGGCGGATCCGAATGTTCGACCAATGAAATTCAAGGAATGAGCGTTAGACTACAGCTTACGGCGTATGTTCTTTTTAGAATAGGAATCAAGATACGATCGGATCGCACTATTCACCGTTAAGTTATACCATATTTTCTGTGATATTTTTTAAATCGGCTTTTCAATGATTACGAAGCGAATATTTGGTAATTAAATTTCACCTCGAAAAATTTCAATGCCGAGTTGACCTGTTATAAAAATGGAATAATAACTGAAATGGTGTCAATTAATTTTCCTCCATGCAAGCAAAGAACACCAATAATCACCACTGAACATTTTAGGTCAGGCAGAAGCTAATATTTAACGCACCCTGGGCCATATTTTACGATCGTGACGTTAGTCTAACGGCAGCTACAATGTGAGCCCTCTTTGATGGCGGGTTTCTCCATTACCGTAACAACGGAATAGTATAGACTATTTTGGGAATGAAAAAATGTCTTCATCACTTCACCCGTGAAGCTCAAGGGTGACGTAATAAAACGTAATATTTCGTTGCAAGGCCGAAAAGTTGTTTTTGACCGAGGGAAGAGTATAATTTTTTCCACATGACCGTGAGCGGCATTTGACGGAAGGTCCAATCAGAATGGCAGGGATGAGAATGCGCGGGAAGATTTCGCGATCTGATTGGGTTTGCGGATGGGGTTATGTTCTTCAAGGCCGGGTGTTGAATTAGTGCATTCTGGTAGGGGTTAATATTGATATTATAAGTGTTTATTGAACAAAGATATACACTACACCTATGTAATTCTCTGTAGGAAGAATTTATTCACGCGAAAGGCACGTAAATAACTCACGAGAACAATTACTACTACGGAAATTATGTTTTGGTGGAAACTTTCTTTTAGTCCACAAGTAAATTGTTTCAACTCGACAAAAGATCTCTCCCGGGAAACATAATTTTTCGGCAGAGCTAATTTTTTCTCCCACTGCACGAAATATCATAAATGCTGTGCACCGTTAATATAAAAATTAGCATTTAATTATCAACGGTATGATGTCACGTCTATTTCCAATTAATACGTGACGTTCTGTGATCATATAAAAAAATACGGATCACGACAAAATGTTCTCTTCACGAGCCTGATAAGAGATATTCACAGAGGTGTTTTGATTCTTGACGCCAACCAAACGAGTTATGAGGCTGAGTCATTCAATTTAGAGAAAAAGATTTTCAGTTATCCACCTGTAACTTCATCCGGATATTCCGCACTTTTGAGACTGATTTTTGTAACTCACCCAAGCAAACAGAGAAGGAGTGCGAACAGATGAGTTTTAGTATTAGACTCGCCCTCGACTCTCGTGGAAATATCAGCATGACAATGAGGACATAAAATCCTCTGGCTTACGGGTCCTAGGGCAACGTGCTGGGACATGATGACAGCTGTAAGGATGTTGAACAAATGAGAAAATTGCGAAAACAAATTGGCCGAGTGAAACAACGATTGATCTCGAGACTATTTTTGATCTAGCAAATTTAGACACCGAGGGAAATGATGTATGTGAGTCCAATGAAGCTCTTTATTTGAAAATTTCCGTCCATTTAAACAATATTCTGTTGACAATTAATAAACTTGTATACTTATTTGAATGGAAATATTCTTATTCTATGAATTTGATAATTCCAAATCAGCAATTTTTTTATTCAAATAGAGAATTATTACATGTTAATAAATTCGTTCTTCTCACTGTGTGAAGAATGATTTTATTTTACGATTTCACTTAATTTCCTAAAGTCTTCATTTGGAGGACTTAACTATTTCTTTGTATTAAAAAACGTATTTATTTCATGTGAATGAGAACACGAATTAAAATCAAATAGAGAACTTCATTTTAATTCATAAAGTCGTCATTTGGACGAATAAATAATTGTTTTCTATTGAAAGACGTATTTATTTCATGTGAAAGCACAATGAAAACACAAATTAAAATCACGTTTAAATTCAATTAAAAGCTTTTTTCTAAATGATCAAACCATTTATTTAATTCAATGTCAATTTTTGGATCGGCAAGAAATTTCCGGAATTTCGTTAGGAATTTGTCTCTATAAGTTACTTTTCCTCTTCAAAAAATACTATTTGGTGGCACGCTGACATTTTCCAATGCACCTGCGCCACGTGTTCAAAAGTCGCATCACCACAGAAACTATCAGTAAGGGGAAAGAACACTGAGGAAAGAATTTCTGATTTCTGCAAAATAAATATTTATTTAAGAGGTACTCCAGGTACTCCGAATTAGGTTGCACGTTCTACAATTCACATTTATGATTCATGTCATGGAATAATTATGGGCATGACCTTGAATGAATTATTCAGCCATTATATACATTAGAAATGATCACAAATTTATCGCATCAGAGTCTCGTTACGTTTGGATGATCCTGTGTTTCTGCTGACTGACATTTTGTTTATTTAAATATTTTTGCTCATTTCTTTGCATAGTATGTGTTCCGCCACAAATATTAGTAGAAATAGTTTGACTACACGTAGACCGCCGTCAAGAGCCTGATGAAGCTAAAATAATTTAGCGAAACATCGCACTGACAATTTAATCGACGTCTAATTATTTCTCCAATATCCCTGGCCTTTCTTAAATTAATGAATATCATGGAGATGAGAATACCTCGACAACTCCATTTTTGAAAGCTGATAAAATTCACTCAAGTAAATATTTATTCAACAGTAATAATTCTCTTTCTCAGCGAAGAAATGAGAGACTCGATTCTTTGCTTTCGACTTTTTCTTCTCCCTCTGCTCGCCGTGAACTCGCAATTCCCGAGAGTCCATAGATTATGTTTATTCATTAACGACTGATATGAAATATTGTGTAATACATAGTCACAACATATTGCAAAACTTATTCCTATCTAGTACAAGTCTATAAGCACCAAGTTTTCCCGAGAAATACAGGGAAATGAAAAACTTGAATCGATATTACGTCGCAAGTTCATCGGGTGAACGATTCAGTGTTCGAAGGCAGTAATAGCGTGAATAGGGAAAGGTCACACAAGGTCCCATTGAATTTATGAACATTATATCATCTTTCTAACAAGACAAAAGTACCATTCCACCGCATAAATGATTTTTTCAACGATACATATGTTCGCCGGATGAATTCCGCAGCGAGGCCGAAAACCGGTTCAACTCGACTTCGCTCTTAGCTGAGTTTTCGAGGAATATCTCCGAATCTACGAGAGATATCGAAATTTTCGTAATGACCTTTTTCGTAGCTCTCGATTCGCTCTACAAAAAGGGTGATAACAAAAATTTTGCTATCTGGCTTAGATTCCGAGATATTCATTGAAAACTGATCAATAGTAAAAATCGGATTGAATCGTTTTACCCATTCGCTGCTGACTTGCGCGGTAACTAAATTTAGTTGATCACTGAACGGGTTTGAACACTGGCCAGTTTACTGTAGCTATGGAATTCAGCTCACCTTGTTTTCCGCTAATCAACAATGTCAATTCTTTTGTTTATTTCACAGACTAGTTCTGCGCTGTTGTCTTTGGCGGGTGACTGTCGTGTGAAGCGATAGAACTCGAATTGAAGAGTGAAGGCTATCGGGCTGATACTGTATATAGCACTAGAGGAAGATGATTCCTGGTTTGAGAGGTGGACTGGTGGAGTGGGGAAACCCCATTCGAACACCGAAATTCAGAGAATTCGAAAAGTGGGTGATACTGTAGAGTTGTGACGTCAGCGGTGAGTTCTGATGGGTTTCGTTAATTTTTGACGGTTTGAAAATAACGGTATTTCGACGGCCGGAAGAGTTTTCAGATGTTCGAAACGCAATATACCCTAACCGGGTCGAAGCGATGTAAAATAACGATAAAAAAAAAGATGTTTGGAGATTGAAATGACAATGCATCCGTCATTTCTGCATTCTATTCAGATTTTCTATTTTTCCTCCCTCGATTGATTATTAATTACGTAAGTGCGGGGAGAGAGGAGAGAATACCAATGAGTGGATTTGATGTGATTTATCGTGAGGTGTGGTTGAATCGTTGGGTAATCAATTGATTATTATTACTGCGATTCAACAGAGGGAGGAAGTGAGATGGGATTTTCCACGGAGAGAAATGTTCAGTAAAAATTACGGAACTCAGTTCGCTCGCCGATTACGGAATCGACTCGGAAAATTGAAGTGACGGTATCGTAATTTTTCGCAGGCGATTCAGGTAAAAATTACGGAACGCTCTGGAAAAATTCTGTGATTTTAGGTAAAAATTACGTGACGTTCCGTAAAATTTCTTACAACCACTCGAGTGGAAATTTTAGTCAGGTCTTGATCAGACACTGATCAGGTTACCTTATCAGATTCTGGATTTTCTACTAGGGCACATTTCACTCCGGAATATTTCTCTCCGTGTAGTTGAAAAAATCGGTAGACGTTGGAGAAATATCAGCCACGTTCATTGGATTTTATAAGGTTGCGACGTTTCGATGAATTATTTAGATTTCTGAGGCTCCTGACCTCATCACTGCTCAGTTATGTTATACTTCAGGATGTTAATGTTGGGAGTGATTGGATCAATCACATAGTTTTTAATTCACTGAAAAATCAATTACTTGAAAGCAAAAAATAATAGCAATCGATGGATTGATTGTTGGCATTAGAATTCAACAAAGTTGAAGAGAAACGGAGATTAGACGGGTTTGAAGAATTCTAGCGAATCTCTAAAGAATTTCGCTTGAAGAAATCGCACGAGGGAATCCTGTAGAGAATTCAATATTTTCAGTAGGAAAAAATGACCGTAAGAAAATCGCTATGGATAACGATTAGGAGCTGAATATCTTACGATTCAAATTGGGAAACTCAGGAGGTGTTGCAGGTAGACAGCCACGTTGGTTAAATCATCAAACAATGCGACGTTTCTATGAATTATTTCCTATGTCCAGTCATGTTATAGTTCAGGATTCTAATGTTGAAAATGATTGGATCAATCATCGATCAATTGATTCTTGTCGTTAGAATGCAACAAAGTTGAAGAGAAAATGGAGATTAAACGCGTATGAAGAATTCTAGAGAATTTCTGTAGAAATTCGAATATTTTTTGCAGGAAATTTTTCATCAGCGATGATTGGAAACGGAACATCTTACGATTCGGATTAAAAATCTAAGGAGGTTTTGGAGGTATGCAGCCTCGTTGATTAAATCGTCAAAGAATGCGACGTTTCGATGAATTATTTCAGATTTTTTAGGTTCTTGACCTCATCAATGTCCAGTCATGTTTTAGTTCAGGATTCTAATATTGGGAGTGATTGGATCGATCATCGATCAATTGATTCTTGGAGAAAAAAGTGAGATTAGACGCGTGCGAAGATTTCTAACAAATTTATATAGAATTTGAATGACGATAGGGAGCTGAACATCTTACTTACATCAGATGTTGGAGAACTGTCCACCACGTTCATTGGATTATTTACGATTGCTACGGTTCGACGAATTCTTTCAGCTCCCTCAGGCTCTTGACTTCATCAATGTCCAGTCATATTATAGTTCAGAATTCTAATGTTGGAAATGATTGAATCAGTCCTCGATCAATTGATTTTTGTCATTAGGATTCAACAAAAATGACGAGAAAAGTGATATTAATTCCGCATGAAGAATTCTAGCGAATTTCTATATAATTTCGTTTGAAGAAATGGCATGAGGTAATCCTCATTCATTGTGCAAGTTGAAGTTGAAGAGAAAAGTGAGATGCCGTGACGATGGTACCTCCACGTAGTAAATATCCCCCCGAAAATGAACGAAATTGAACTCACCGAGTGTTTCAGCCAATGCGGGTAATTAAATAAAATGTTCCACTTAAAAAATTTGAATAATAGAATTCTTCTCTTATTTCGATGTTACAACAGGTCTCATACTGTCTATACAAAATTATTCAACTCTCTTAGGCACTCATTCGTTGTTTCCGTAGATTTGTTACATATTTCGGTTGATTGTTTCGGTTTCTTTTATCGCAACACGCTTGAGTCTCAAAAAATTGATGATTGAAAATGTTCGTTGATAAAATTGAGAGGAGGTGGGGGTTAATATTTGTTAATCGGCAACAATGCATATATCAATTTTTCTAAAAACAATTTTTCCATGACAATTGATCTATCGTACGTGAAAAATAAAATGTTATAAAACGATGAAAATGGTCAGTAGCAACAGTGGAGTTGGGAAATCGAGGGGAAACGGGGAGGGGAAGGGAGGGAGGGAGATGAAGGCACGATGAATTATTTGAATTTACAAATTACAATAAATAACAAAGATCGTAGCAAAATGATGTCTGAATTAAAGGCGACTCTAGTATTCTAATATTTACACAAATTACTTTTTTCTCTCTTTTATCTCTCAATATCAAAATATAACACGATCTTTCAATATTTTCTTCAGTATTTTTTTTTTCACTTCTATAAAACAAATTCTGCTCGTCATGTTTCAATTATAAAAATACCATTTGTATCTATTTTTTCTTTTTTTTCTTTCTGTCATACGGCTTGATTTCTCTCCATTTTTTTCGTTTAACGTTATTAATCAGACTTCGTCGGATGCAAGATACTCTTTGTCGTCAGTTGTTGCTGACTTTTCATTTCTCTCTTCCTCTTTCATTTGTAACGCAACAGCCGACTCCAGTACACGAATTCTCCCCTCGTGTTTCACTATTACTGCCTTTAATTTACGTATTTCCTCGGCAAATTCTTTGATGATATCCTCCTGTTGATTGATGATGAAAAAATAAATCAATTAGACTCGATGAATTATTCAGTATCGGGGGAAACAATTCCGACAATGATAAATTACTCACGGATATGCCTGAATTTTGCGAAGAATTTTGTGCATTAGCTCCTACTTTGGCACCTTTACCAAGTACATTGGCCTTTTTCGTAACTTTTAGTTCATTTTTGGAGGTAGCAGGTTGATAACCGTCTCTCAGAGATATGAGGAGAGGTTCGGCGTCAGTGCCGTTTATCCACTCTTCAGCTGATATTGCAGCTGTGTGACCCGGTGTGTCGGGATAGAGATCCTCTTGGAAGAGCTCAGACTGAAATTTTAAATTTACAAAAATTTTATCATTCAGAATTGTGAATCATGACATTCATTGCAAGTACATGGGTAAGAGATTATCGATCTTATCCTTCTCCAATCTTTCTATAAATATGTTCTGCACGATCTCCCCCTCCCCCTCAATGACGTCAGACCCTTGAGATTTTCCTGCCTCGAAGAGGATATTATGCTCTTACACGTATCTTTCAATTAACTGGTATTCGCAAAGATAATATATCGGTTTTTTTCATTGGTTTGAAAGAAAGAAAAGGAGTAGATCGATTTCTGAGGCTTCCGCCTTCTACCTAGATTATAAACTGTTCTAGATATGTTCAGATAGATATGTTCAAATACTCAAGGGTAAGATCTTGGATTGTTTGGAAAAAGTAATGAGAAAAGATTCATGGCTTAAGAATCTTTGTTATTTTAAGTTGTCACTTATTGAAATGAAAATCAACAGAAAACTGAAATTTTTATTGCGATTTTAAAATTTCCGTTTGGACTTTCTCTCTTTTTTTTTAATTAAGGAATCCGAGAAAACGACTTGAAAAAATGATGCCCAACCTATATTTAAAAATTTTCAACAAAATTAGTTTTAGAGAGAAGAAAATCTATCAATGTTTTCACATTAAATGATGGCAAAAACGAAGAGATTGATGAAATTGCATAAACCATTCAAATAAATTCTCATACAACATCAATAGCATTTTGTAGCAAATGTGCTAAGTTTCTAGTGCACGTTTCTTTGACCGCGTGCAAATTTGTATAAATTACAAAAGATAGCAGCTAAAATTTAAATAAAATTTAAATAGTATAGTCGAGAAACTCGAAAGCCCCTGCGTACGAAAAAAGTCCATTGAAACAATCAAGATTTTCATCTTTCTATACAACTTTCTTTTTTATTGGTTCTACACAACTTATTCTACTGAAATATTTTTCTATAGAAATTCCCCAAGAAAAATTTCCCCCTCTATTTTTCCTCCTCATTGAAAAAATCAAATAATAAACTCAAAAAATTTGGGCTAAGGGATTCCCGCACAGAATATCTCAATAGAATAAATTCTACAGAAAATCGAATTCTATTGATGTTTTTTATAAAATATTTTCTACTGGATATTCTGATCAAGAGAAAATCAATAGTTTTCATTAGAAATTCAATAGAATTTTTAGAGGATTTACTAGTTTTTAATGAAATCCTTCACAATGTGAAGGAGGAGGGAACGTGCCTTGTTCTGCTAGATAAAAATTAGTCACCTGTTATCTTCAACAACGAGTATACTTTTTGATTATTTGTAATGACTCACCTTTCTAGGTACAGTCATTGAGATAACCTGGCAAAAGCCAGAATTGTTTAAGCGGTAAAATCTACTGATTTCACAACTATTAACGTCACAGCCACGTTTTGGCATCATTCCTATTCCTCTTTGGGGGTCTGGCGTTTGAAAGGTATTAATATAATGAACAAATGGTGGCTCTGGTGTTATCTCGAAGTAACGTATTACAGAGTCACCTTTGCCGCATAGATAAACGAGACTCGTGTCAGGATCGTAAAGTGGAAACATAACACCATTGCTAGTGTCCAATTCGACCATGACAATTGGCTCACCAAGCATGTCGGGTGCACGCAGGGAGTATTGACGCTCCGACATTTTGCTGAAGCCAGTTGTGAATATTAATCCACCCCTGGAATGAACAGACGAGGAATATGAATTAGTGAACATTTCGTTTTGCACTGTGAAGTGATCAAATAATTTATTTCATCGATATGGACTCAAGTTGAGGTGATCCAATTGCTTCGAATGAATTTGATTCAATACTTTACGTATTTCACTTAAAATGACATGTTTGGGCCTTCGTAAATGTCAAATGCTACTTGACGAAGATCGAGCAGGGTCAGCCGAATGTAGAACAAGTGAAGATAATCATTGAATTATTATTCACCGCCAATTGTTGACATTGTTGAATATTAATGAAAAATTCCGCCCGTTAGAGACTTGTCACGTCACAGTTTCCATTCGACTTTAATGTTGAACTTTTTTTTTTCGATGCATTCGTACAGAAAAATTGTTTATTTCAATTGAATCAACTTTATTCAAATGAAACGAGTGGATTATTTATTTAGACAATTCAACCATTCTCATCTAAATAAATGTACGAGTTCATGGATTGAAAACAATATTATTGAAATGAGGATGAAAATTAGGAATAAAGAGTGTAATATCATTCAAATCTCATTTCTGTGTGTACACTAATGAAAAATTACTATATTTAAAAGTTACTTTAAAGTTTACTTTATTTAAAAGTTAATGGCTTCATCCATATCGATGTGCTGATCCGAGAAAGAAACCAACAGAATGCAACAGTCTTATTGAAACCCGTTCATGACCAGAATGTCAAGTAGCATTTTGTCGTCCCCACGAATGTCAGTTACTAATTATTGACTGGATGAATTTTCCTTGTTACATTCAGTTGAATGACGAATCGTCAAGTGGAGCTCGTCCCACTTGGATATCCTCAACAATTTGAAAAATAAAATGGCCTTGGCTCGAATTCAAATGCTTATGCTTCCCTAAAAATCCAGAAATACCGAAGCTATTCGGCTCTTTCAATTGAGTTCATATCAACAAAATCGTTGATACATCAGCCAGTTCCTAATTTACCTGAGATAAATGGCTCTCGTAGCCTTACTCCCCTCATGAGCTATGTCCTCCTGGAGCACTTCCCCAGACCTTGGATCGAGAATTCTAATCTTCTTGTCTTTACACGTGGTAACGAGCCTCGAGCCATCCCAGTTCCAACACGCCGAATAAACAACATCGGGATGACAATTCATTTTGATGAGTGGCTCACCAGTCCCCACGTTCCATATTATAACGAGATTGTCTGACCCAGCGGTCAACAATACATTGAGGGCAGTGGGATGCCAGAGGACGAGACCCACTCGTCGCTGGTGCAACTGAAGATCCACAACTGGCTCTGTCAGTGTACGGGATATTCCACTGTCTGGTATTTGCCATACTTTGACAACACAGTCCTCGGAGCCTGAGGCTATGACATTGTCGTTGTGCGGACACCATGCTATGTCCAATACTGGACCCTTGTGACCACCAACCAGTGGATGATCGGCTGATATTCTGCCTACCTGTTTGTTTATTCGAATTTAAAGGAGTTTTATCGATTGATTTATTCGGATTTTCATCAAATTTTGGCACGGTTTTCATTTGATTATTTCACGGATATGGTAGGATTGAAATTGAAATTTAACGAATTGGTCGAGGAAATATCTTGAATATTACTCCCAGTTATTTACAATAACATCCAATTAGTTTTACTGTTTCAGTTGTATATGATTTTAAGGATATTCAAGTATCTTTTACAGTTTGGTATAGATCACACTGTAGATCCAACCATTTTCAATCATCAAATTTGCTAATTTAATTGAGTGAGAAAAATTTCGTCATTCGAGTTATTTTGTACAGATTTACCATTTTTTCAAAAATTCGTTGTTGCGATAATTGAATAATTGAAATTGTCTAAAGCTTCGGAAACTTTATTTTTTTAGGCATGAAATCGATCTCTTGTAAAATTCTGAATATGAATAAATTTGTTACGATTCCGGACAAATGATTTTTACGGTGGACAATTAATTCATTTCAAAAATTGCAATTTTTAAACTATTTTATCATCTTTCCGCCAAAAGTAAACTTTCAAATTTTTTTAAAAAGATTTTTAAAATGTTTTCTAACGGTTCAGTATCAACGTAACGTCCGACGATTTCCAAATTTCGCCGCGGTCTCCCCTTAACGGAATACTTTTTTTTCCTGTCGTCAGTCTAATCTACTTCTCCTGTAAGATATGAAAGGAAAATATCAGGTTGAAGGCCCTGACGATGGAGCGATGACTTCTCGCGATGCCGTTCAAAATAGAAAAACTGATAAAATCATGACTATTTTCAAAATGACAGAATAATTGGGGGAAATTGATAACTTCAGATAATGGAGAAAGGTGAGGCAACGTGAAACTCCTCAAATATGAATTATCTTGGAAATCAATGATACGATTGGGACGAGTTTGATCTTGAAGGTGAGGTAAATGAGGATATTAATGTGGAAAGATAAATCTGATGAAAATAATTTTGAAAAATGATGAAAAAATGTTTTAGAATTCAGAAAAAAAAAAGATTTTTATGACGGAAATTGATTGTTCATACATGATGCTGAAACTCGCGGAATATTCGCGAACGGAAGATGTAATTTAGGGGATTTTTAAGGGTGTAAGGGTCAAACAATCTTACGTACAAATGTTTTTCATATACGAACGAGTTTGTACATGACTTAAAAATATGAGCGCACTTCCAGATTCGCCCAAATCGAACCTTTTCCTAGTTTCTACTGCATGTTTTAATTGTCAATTTTTCAAGTATTTCTTAACGGTTCGAAATGAAGAAAATTTAAACTTTCAACATATAAACAATAAAATCATTGAAAAATGCTTAATAACCTACGCTCAAATAGCGTTTACAAATGCTGAAGAGGATTGCACAAAAAAAACCGCCAAAATACTTGCACGTCCTCAGCTTCAAAATGAAAAAATAAATTTCTTGGAATTCATTTTGTCAATATCAGAAAGACCAACTCTACTTGATTATTACCCAAATCGTCATTACAATTTCAATCCTATCATTGCCCAGCGTCACATGAAAATGAAACGAAAATAAAATTCAATGCTCTCCACTGAATTCTCAGCAACTGTCGAAAATATCTCTCACAAGCGAAAGAGGACTTGAAATATCTTGGGAACGAGATATAAATAGTATTAATTATGCTCTTTGGCATGAGAAATTTTCCCAGCTTTCCAGTTATGCAACAAAAATTCCCATCCACGTATTCTCTCACAACAACAGAGTCCATGACACCCATTTGTTCAGTAGCTAGTGGGGTAAAATGGGCACTTTTGGCTGTTTTTTAAGCTCATTGAATTTTCAATAAAATGGGATAGTTATTTTTTCTATGGAAAAAAAACATTTTTTCCTTCGTGATGACCATCGATAGACTTCAATTTTCAATCATCACATGTTCCTCCTCATCAGTCGCGAAGCGGTAAAAAAATTTATGTCGACGTAGCTCCTAGTTGAATTTTTAGGAATATCTCCGAATCTAAGAGAGATATTAAAATTTTCGTCAAGAACTCTTTTGTAGCTCTCATTTAGCTCCCCAAAAAAGGTCCTTATAGAAATTTGTCTATCTCCCTTAAATTCCAAGATATCCATCGAAAATCACTCTGTGGACGAAATTGACTTATGCAAAATTGAGTGATAAACATTAGAAAAAAGGGGAAATTGTTCATTTTACCCCTCCCTGCTCTATCCTGCCTGAACCTTTAAATTTCTTCTTCTCAAGATAATCATCACATTGTCCTCCTCACCCTCCCAACCCCCCAAATTCCAATCCCTCACAAATTAATGCCAAAACCAGATAAATTACCATCCAATTACAATACCTTATTGTGTGGTAAAACTATAAAAGCACCACCGCCAGCTGACTCAACGATAATAGCAAGGAACTTTGGATTGACAGCGCAGAATGTCGAGTCCCAGGACGACTTCGAGACACGAATATTGTCGTAACATTGTTCACGTTTTAATGCTGTACCGTACACGTGGCGGAATTTGCTGCTGCGCACAACACGAAACGACATAATTGCTCCTGTAAACAATGATAAATAATCGCCCTCACTGCATAAAATAAAAACAATTCACTTTCACTGATGTATCCACAACAAAAATAACCAAAAACTCGGGTGTTTTTCAACGAAAATAAATCAACTTAACCTACAAAATCGAATGAAAATATAACAACACTTTTCCAGGGACCAAAAACAAATAAATACAGTGATAGGGTCTAACGCGCTACGCCGGCTAAACTACAACGGACATCATCACGAAAATTAAAACACCACTTCTTTTTTTTTCAATAAATAAAAGTTACGTGGCCACTCGAAGGCGTGGGCGTCGCGTGGATCATCCCCCCGATTTTATTTTATAAATAGAATACGCTTTTTCCCCACCCTTGGGTACGACAAAAAGTTTCGAGCGTTGAACGACTACCACCCAAACTCTCACTGAATCCACGAATATTTTTGGGTCTGATATATATCAACCCAAAGCCCACACTTCTCAATCTCCGGAGATATGTACACACACGACTATAATTTTTACATCAATTACTCATGTTACGGGGGCGAAAACGCAATTTTTTCTCACGTCATAATAAAAAGGAAGATATGATAAGTTGGCGAAAACTGAGTATCCTGGATTTTTACGGTGTTGCCGATATGATTGGGCGCCATTTATTCAATTTCCCGTTCTCCATGAATTTTGAAAAAGAAGACGCTTTTTTGGGATCCCCCGATATCTCGATTATAAATAAGCGCCAGTCTCCCAGTGCTTCGGATTAATTTTTCATTAAATTTTCTATCTCAAACTACTTAATGTCAGTACTACTCACCAATTATTCAAAATCCAATTGCAATGATTTTCGAATATTCAAATAATCCAGTGTTTTTATTTCAATCCTTCGAGACGTGACTCACTGATGATTTATAGAAACGTTTGGACTCTCTCATTAGTAACGAAAATAATCACGAAAAATTGCCCATGAAAATTCAAAATTTCCCCCAACAGATAAAATTGAGCAATTAAATTTCCTAAATATTTAAATTAAAAATCAGTGAGTTTGAATTTCAATAGAAATTTTCCGTGTTTCGTACATCTCGTATTTTTGGCAACTAAGAAGTCGCAACATACACTACGGTCCGAATTTATTTTAATTTTAAACTTGCACACGCACTCACCGGGGCCACACTTCTCCACCGAGACTTACAAAGCTCGTGGGGGCCCTGTTACTTAGTTTTCATTTTTCTCTTTCTCTCCCGATGCTGGTGATGAGTCAATGCGAGTGTGAGAGAGACCAAGATAAATGGGGAGGCGTGTGTCGTGGCGTTGCATACGGATACCACGATGGGGCGTTAGCATCGACGAAAAACCGGAAACCCCAGTGAAACACCTTATTTGGCAATGGGCACCCTCTCTGACCCATATAGCCCCTACGAGCCCTTCTCGATAATTTTCCTAGGGCCTCATTTCCCTCTCCGTTGCACCCAAATCCTACGGATGTACATCGTCCAATTATTTTCGTTGCAACAAAGATGTCAAGAATTTTCGGGAGCTTTTTTTATAAATTTTCTAGGGAATCCCCAATCTTTATTGACATTTTTAATCCCTTATTTATAAATTTTGTTTCTTCGTACACCTCCTTTGGCAATGGACACTTGGTTGACCCATAGAGCTCCTATGAGCTATTTTCAATAATTTTCCAAGGTCCTCATTTTCCTGAAACTTTATGGAACATCTTTACTTTATTTAGATTTCTCCTTTAAAAATTTATAAACATCTTTACTCCCTTGTTTATGAATTTTATTTCTTGATACATCTTATTTGACAATGGACACTTGGTTGACCCATAGAGCCCCTGAAACTTTATGGAACATCTTTATTTTATTTAGATTTCTCCTTTAAAAATTTATAAACATCTTTACTCCCTTGTTTATGAATTTTATTTCTTGATACACGTTATTTGGCAATGGGAACTCTCTGATCCATATAGCCACTATAAACCTTTTCGATAATATTTCCAGGCCCTCATGTCCTTACCGCTCGCACCCAAATCCTCAGGGCCTACTTCGACAAATTATTTTCAACTAAGAATTCAGCTACGAACCATTCTCATGAGCTGTTGACGTAAATTTTACAAGGAATTCCCAATCTTTCTTGAAATTTCATTTTAACATTACTTTTTTACGAACAAAAACGTCTTCGCTTCCGTGTTTGTAAATTTTATTTCTTCATTCTGTCTATTTGTGAATTTGCACACTCTCTGTCCTTTCATTTCCCTCCCCTTCGCACTCAAATCCTCAAGACGTACCTCCCCAAATTATTTTCATTACATAGATATCAAACATTTTCATGAGCTTTCATACTAAATTTTATCAGAAATCCCTAATCTTCATTGAATTCTCGTTTTGACATCAAGTCTTCACCAACAAAATCGTCTTCGCCTCCATATTTATAAATTTTTAGACACTCATTTCCCTCCCCCTCGCATCCAATCTTGAAATTATTTTCATTATAACGGATATCGAATTTTTAAAATTGCATTTTTCGACCGCATGTCAATAATTTTTAAATGATATACAAAATTTTCGTGAGCTTTTGTTATAAATTTTCTTGGGAATCCCCAATCTTTATTGAATTTTCATTTTTACATAATTTTTTCAAAGAATGAAATCGCCTTTACTCCTATGTTTGTAAATTATGTTTCTTCATTCTGCTGACACAGAGCTAATGGGCGTTTAGCAGATAAAGTATCTTATCAAATGCTGACGTCACCTACTTAGTGGTTTTTTAAAGAGATGGAAAACAAGTGGCACTTGACATTAAAACAGGTCTTCCAGTTGGATTGCATTGATGGATTGTCGAGGGAGTTGAATTATCGTCTGTCCGTTTTTCCAACGCCTCTCTTTCCTGAGAACAAGTGTCGCGGCATCTTGGTGCCGATGAAACGATCAGCCTCACCCTTGAGACCCTTCTTCGCGACCTTCTTCCGGATGGCTTTGTGCGCGATGTTCTTGAGCTTTGTTTTCATCTGGCGGAGAAATAGTGGGTTAATCAAACAATTATCGAGTCATATTTCCTGTGTCCAGTATTTTTAGATGTCGTTTGAATATTTATAATAGGACTATTGAGAAAAATACTCATTTTTACACGCGATAAAATGACAAAATTAACTACGGCATACACTGGAGTCCCTTCATTTCTCTAGAAAGTAATGTTTTGCACTGAGACTTTACAGAAATTGTAATCCCCATATGATCTTTACATATTGAATTCCCCATTGTATAATTCAAACTTGTGGATTTATTGTTCACAAGCTGACGTATAAAATTCAAGGATGCGCAATTAAAAAAAAACAGAAAATCTACAAGATCGAGTCCGAATTGATGGATTTTATCTAGTTTGAATTTCATATACTTAAATTATACCGATCCAATTGCCCACAAAAAATTAAACATTTGGAAGTATGCAACGCTGTTCAAGTTTTTGGAAATTCAAGTATCAGCTGTACTTGAATTTTCTATGCAGTGATTTTGAATTCAATTTAAAATCAAATCGTCCACAGAAAATGAATACACGCAATTGAATTTTCGTTGCATTTCATTGAGAATTCAGAACAATAGTTGCTTGAATTTTCACAAGTTTGAATAATTTTCATTGTTATATGAACCAGAAAATTGAAACAGCATTAAATATTCCAGAAATTAACTGACTTATCATTAACAACATACTTGAAAATGTTCAGCAAATTAATCGTTAAAAATTTCAACACGATTTACGTGAAATTTTAGGTGTAATTTTCGAACAATTACATTCAACATGAGAGCAATTATGGCTATTGATTTATTCTTGAAGAATATTAAACTAACTGTACAAGATGCTCATGCAAATGATCATGTAAAAATTATTTCACTTTTTGATTATGATTATTATTCCTCAGCAGAGTAAACCTATCAGTTTAGAATGCTTAAGTAAGAAAAAAATCCAACAACGTAATTGGGTTAGCTAATTAGATAGTTAATTACATTGTTAGCCATTTCAATTTAGTAGAATTCAATAGGGATATTGTGTAATTAGAACGTGGAGATTACAAATGTGTCGAAAAATTGTGGAACTCGATTGTTTGCGACAGGAAATTTTATCCAGAAAATAATGTATCAGTGTTGAACAATTCCGAGAAATGATAAAACTCACCACAACATCCTTGACTCCCATATCATCCCTCGCCGGCCTGGAGCTGCTTCTGGCTCTCGATGTGGAGAGTGACTCAACCCTCAGGCGTTTCCTAGCCGGGCCTGAGGCCGACCTCGAGCGTCCTCTAGTTTTCGTGAAGTGTGCCTGAAAACCCCAAGAACAATAAAATAAAGGAAATCAAATGATGATTTTTTTGTTGTCGAATGAAGTTGTTGCTTACATTCTCAGTATCATCCATATCGACTCCAAGTTCCTCCATCTGCTCCCTCAACCTCGTCACGGATCTACCCCGTACCTTGGCACCAGCTGTACGTGGCATAACAGGCTTGGTGGACGCCTTATTAACCCTAGCCTCATCAGCATCAATTGCCCTCTTTTCGCGAATCTGTTTCGCTAATTCCTGAATTTCCTTCATTGTGTCTGACAGGAGTGGCACTTTGTAGTCGTAGTATCCAGCCTCATTTCGCATCTCTTCCTCTTTTTCAAGTTCATTCAGTTTCTGAAAATATGAGCAAAATCAAATATATTAAGAGAAGTAATTTTTAACAAAAATGATAACATTCTGAAAACATGCGGAGGTGAAGTATTTCCATTTTGAACCCATCCAGAAATGTTCAAATGTTGTTTAAAAAACCGAGGATAACCATCATTTATTTGTATTTAAATTGTTAAAATGTGAATTTGGGAAATTTTCGAAAAAATTTTCAAATCAACTCGTTAAAAATTGTTTAAAAAATTGAAATATCTTGTTATAGAAAAGAATTCGAATGCTCTGCAATCCTCTCACAAAATATTTACCACCATTGACATACAACTGGCGAAATTGCTTAATTTCCATTTTTAAACGAATGTCAATGTATTCGTAAAACATCTCCTTGTCTTAATCATTTTTTTTTCATTCAACTCACCTCAAATATCTCTAAGTCGATGTAATCAGCGATATTATGTCCCTCCCACATCTCAGGAATGACATCAAACTTCTGATCTCCCTCGATATCATAATTCTTCTTGAGATCCAGGACGTAATCATCTCCCATTTCCTCCTCAATCTCCCTCTCAAGTTTCCTCTTCCTCTCGACTTTCTCAGCAGCAGCTTTTTTCTTGAGTAAAACACTCTCTGGTATGCAAGGGGGTCGCTCCTTTTGATCCCTCGGTGCTGGCATAGCTACGTGGAGACGATTCAGCAGTCCATCAACCTTCTTAGTCTTGATCTTCTGATCGACCCTGAACGAGAGCAGACGTTCGCACGCCTCTTGCTTGACATCCATCACCCCAAAATCGGTGACAGTGCTCATCTCCATGATCGGGGTCTTTCCCCCGTCCTCAAGAGTCTTCAGAGCTGCCAGTTTCTCTGGCGGCAGCTCATCCAAACGAAGCACGTCAGTCTTGTTAGCAACGACAATCAGAGGTTTGTTGGTGAATAATGGCTTTATGGACTCAAAGAGCTGAACCTGGGCCTCAATGTTGTGTCCACACTGTTCTGACACATCGCAGAAGTACAAAACTGCTGCTCTCAAGTGGGCGAGGGCTGTTACTGCCTGCATTTCAATGACATTTCGATCTTCTAGGGCGTGATCTAGGATTCCAGGTGTGTCAATCACCTGCCAACGGAGATATTTGTAGTCCGTGTGACCCACGTACAGGGATTTCGTGGTGAAGGCGTAGGGCTGAACCTCAACATCAGCTCTGGTTATCTGGAAAATCAAAATAAATTGAGAGGAAATTTGGAGGAAAATTCAATCACATTTTCATTGCAAGTGGACATTCGATTGAACAACATACACAACAACTATATTAATATGATACAACGATGATATTAATGTGTAATTTTGTTCTAATAAATATCTCTGGATGGTAGAGAGATACTAAAACTTTTGTCTATCTTGATGAAAATTTTATTATTTCAGGCATATTTAAAAATATTCCTCAGAAATTGACCCTCAAGTCGAATTAAGTTAAATTAAAGTGGTATGAGGAATGAAGCTCAAATGCCCAAGGGAACGATAACTTTAATGAGTATGCGAAATTCGTTCGTTAAATTTTTGTTTCTAAATTGTAAAAATAATTTTTTTAATGAAACAAAATAATTTTTTTAACAACAGATGATGCAAGCATTTTTATGATCTAACCCGTTCGAAATGGCATTGGAAAGAATATTTGAAATGATAATTGCATTCATTTAAACAATTATTTTCCGTTATCCTCGATAAACGCTTGATCGCATACACACATACATACATAGATGTATACGTACATCCGGAAATGGTCTAAAAATAGCATATTCGAACGCCTGAGGCCAAAATTAGTTACCCTGACTCAAAAAATTGTAAATTCGGCTTTGGGATATCCAATGCTCCCATTCAGAAGCCAAAGTATTGATTCAAGCAGTCAATCTTTCAAATTGAGCTCACTATTCTACTTAAAATACCAAAGTATATATACCTTGTTGATGAAACTACTTTTTCCAACATTGGGAAACCCGCAGATAATGATCGTCCTGGTGTAGGGATCGATGCTGGGTAACCGAGCCAAATGTTGACGAACTTGTTCCAGGTACGACAAATTGGCAGCTTGCCTCTTCATTATCGTGGCCATGCGACCCAGGGCTGCCTTCTTGAGTTGTTTGCACCGATACAAGGAGTCTCCATACTTGAGTAATCGAACGTAATCCTTGGCGACACTGGAAGAACCCGAAAAAAAAGAGGATAAAGAAAATTGTGATTGAGGCACGATAGAAAGTGCACACTCAGAAAAAATATAATTCTGCTAATTAAATTTGTTCCAGACAAATGCCAAAATTTCCATACAAAATTTCACTGCAAGATCTTGTCTGAAACAAATTTGACTGACAGAATTATAGTTTTTTCTGAGTGTGTGAAGTCATTTTATGGAGCTCACTTGTCAATCAGGTGTCTGGCATGGTTGATCTGCCCGAGGGCTAATTTGTAGTGATCCTTGTCATACAGAACATTCATAAGATCGGCGTAGAATGGATGGACATCGTCAAGCTTCGGGAACTCCTGGATAATTTGGGACAGACGGTCGTGGAAACTTTGCTGAGAGAATTTCACTTTTCGTGTGTAAAATGCACGAATTCTCGAGATTTTGTAGTTCTTGTGGATCACTGTGGGAGTCTTCCTCTGGGTTTTCGATAATATGATATCGATGAAGTCCTGGGATGCGAAGAAATACAGAAATTAGTGATCCAGGGGGTTTATTATGACAATATAACCTATGAATTTTTTGAAATATGGTTTACGCTTATTTACCTTGGAGGTGGGGACCACAGCGATCTTTTTGAAGTTGTACATAGCCATTTTCGGTCGCTGGTTAGTCGGACACTTGTTATAAATATATTATCATAGTATTTAGACGTTTGGATGGGGACTGAATAGCTCCACGTGCATATCAGCTGCAGCGTGGAGTGAAAAGGGAAAATGAGGTTATGTTGTCGGCATGGGAATGCAGCGGGGGAAAAGCAGGGACCTATATGGTCGATGAGACCTCGGTTTTGGACTTTTGCTGCGATTTCAAAGCCTTTCCTTTCTTAAACAGAGAAGTTTCACACCTTTTGTTGATCAAAATGTAAGTTCCAATTTGAAAATAATTATATTTTGTAAAAAATTTATTGATCGCGGTTAGTAACTTTTTTTGTAACTTATCCCCCCGCGTTTTGCGGCCGATTTCGAAGCTTCATATCAAAATTATCAGCGGGTCGGTAAAAGGGAAAGTGACCAAATAAGATAACTGACCAGGGCTGAAAGAGGGAGCGAAGTCAGGGTACCCATTTTTTCCCCCCCAAAAATATATGAAACTCCATGAACCCCCTTTTGTTTGCGAGAGGATTCAAGGGGAAGGGGTGAATATATTTTGTGTCCGAAACAATTTTTCGCTTATTTTGGAACGAATTTGTACAATATACCCTATCATTTGTGAGGGGGTTCATGACGAAAGGGTGAATGAATTTCATGCCCTAAAACTTTTTTCCGTTTTTTTGGAATAGGGGAGGGTGGGGTAAAACGGACACTTTAGACTTTTTAAAAATTATTCATAACTTAGAAACAAATTGATCAATTGAGCTCAGTTTAGGCTCGTCACAAAGGGAAAGAATCGTTCGTTGTATTGAAAAAAAAATTATTAAATTTTATCAACATTTCAACCCCTCATTAACATTTTAAAAAAAGTTAAAAGTGTCCGTTTTACCCCAACCTCCCCTACATTTTTTAAATGTACCCTTTCATTTCTGGGGAAGTTCGTGGGGACGAGGTGGATGTATCCCATCCTCAAAACTTTATTAGAATTCTTTATTGGAATTCAGTTTTTAAATACACCCCTTAATTTGTGAGGGACTTCATGGTGAAGGGGTGAATATATCTTATCTCCAAAAATTTTTTGTTGGAATTCATTTGTTAAATACACCATTTGAATTGTGAGGCTACACTGAGAGAAAAAATTACCTCGGCCGAAAATATATTTATTCCGCTCAAAAATATCGAGATAACTTCGTCTAATAATATAAGATACGTGGAGTCAACGTAGAGTTTGATGTAAATAGATAAATAATTTGCCGCCTCAAAATCTCTTTTTTCACATACACAAGTCAAGCGGAAAAGAAGTACACTATTCCGCTGATTACAAAAAAGCTTCGTAAAAGGTTTTAAAATTTTCTGTGGATCAGAGGTTTGATCTTCTCAAACTTATCCGTTTGTGACCTCAGAACTGGACTTTGATTTCTCACGCAATAACTATCAATGGCGGGGAAACAAATGAGTAATATTGCAAATAATATAGAAAGTCGCAGTAGAGATTATACAGTCGTATTTTTGCTGAAAGAATGGCTCTTCTGTCAGCTCAAACTTCTGCTTCGGGGAAATTTTTTTGGTTTGCAGTCAAACAGATTATTATTTATCATGATATTTGAATCCTGGCATTCTACTCGAAAGAATATGTATTGATATGCCACTGTCAGATTTTCAAGTGGAAAGAATAAATTTTTCGCTGCAAAATATTTTCTCGTGGGGAATAATAATCTTGAGACAAGAAAATTTTGTACAGGTGAACATTTATCTTTTGGGCAGAGCTAATTTTTTTCTCTCAATGTATTCATAGGGACTAGGTCCCCAAATTTCAACATCCCAATATTACCTTGAATCCACGGGAAAACGTCCCGTATATCCACGGTCAAAATTACCGTAGAGCGTGTGAATACACCCTGCTTTTTCATTGGGTTAAAACATTGATTCCCTCTAATTATTCATGAACTGAAGTGTTGAGCATTGCTCCAGGGGCAGTGATTTCCCTCACCAAGGACATTTCCAATGTTTTTTTCATTCTCAAAAAAAATAAGAATCACATCTTCATCATTATCATTACAATTCATTGTTTCCTCACGTCTCCAACTCCTCGAGGAGCTCCAAATCCTCATAAAAACTTGCTCCCCCTAAGTAAAAGAAAATTACCCAGAGGACGATAAACTTTTTTAAGAAAACGAGGAGAAAAAAAGAACGAGACAAATTCTGGAGAGGAAGAAAAATAAATAAATGAGGGAGTAAACACGTGTGACTCCTGGGGATTACTCGGCGACTGGAGTGAGTACTCGGGAGTGAGAGTTGACGAGTCGTAGGTGAGAATCGTTAGGGCACGCTGAGGGTGACGAGACTTGTGTCCCTATTGTGTCATTCAAGGGGAGGTGGGAGGGAGCACTGAGTGTTAGTTTATTGTTACCCGCTACCCGGTGGGCAGAAGGTGCATATTTCAGAGTGGGCTATTAGCATAGAACGTTTACGTAACACTCTAGGTGCATTTTTTTCGCAATTATTTGCACTTATTGTGCGCTGATTTCGTGGAGGACAGTATTTTTTAGAGTTGTGGATTGTTTGTTCAATTAAGAGGGTTTGGAAGGACTTTAATTGAGGGAATAATGATAAGAAAAAAAATTCCAATGCAGAATATTTTGCGTAATCTCGATAATCAGTCGTTTTAGGGGAACACTTTGTTAGGTATTTTTGGTTGGAATTTTAATTCTGGACGAAAAAGCGTTTTTGAGAATTTTCTTTAGGATGAATCGTTGGGGAGATAGTGATTCAGAATAATGTATGGACAACAATATATAGTATGAAATTGTGGAATCATCCGAGACCTAACTCCAGAGAACTACTTCATAAAGAATGAAATAAAAATGGACGTAGAATTGAAAATAGAGTCTACAGGAATAATTTCCGTCCACCTTAAATATTTATCAATATAAATTTGAACAATTAATTGATTAAAAATAAGTAAAAAAATTGTCAGTATTGCTCATCACGATTAGATGATTTCAATAATTGATACATTATCTATAATTCATCCATATCTATACGATGGAAAAAAGAAATAATTACACAGAGAAAAAAACTGTATTTGTTTTTTTCTTTAAAAGATGTCCGTCATTTCTAAAAGCCTCGCTGAATTTTTTTCCACTGTTGCTAATAGATTCCCAAAGACCCACCGGACCTTGTGAATGCCCAATTGTTTTGTCACAAACGGAAAAACTCAATGATTCCAACATCAACATTAAATCATGCGAAATCAGTGATGTGTTCCTGAAAATCAAAACTTTTTTTCATCTATTTCATCTTCTAATAAATTATCAATTCAAATCACGTCAGGGATACATCTAGTCGCATGCGAACTATCACCTGTTTGTTTCAATGTAATAAATGCTTGTGAAGAAGGAAATATTCCCATCGTCCCCAGTCAGCTCGTTAAACTTTTCGTCGCACTCGTTTCATTCTTCAGAGGCTCGTTTCACCCGGCAAACGACTCCCACGGGTATTAAGCCGCCTTGGAGTCGATTATAAGACGTAAAAAAGGGTAAGCGAACGGGAGGGAGGGGTGGAGGTGGGAATTTTTTGGAGAGTATTTTTACGTCTGATATCAGGGATTAACGACCCTAAATTCACTTTCTAATAACTAAGTTTGGGTCTCTTTGATTATTAATTTAAAGTTGGATAAAAATTGAGTTTTGCGAACTCTGCAATGTGTCTCGGGCGTTACAACGCCCCGTTGGGCCCAATCGTCCGAAATTAATGTCTCGGCGTTATTAGCAGAAGTTAGTCCGACTCCCAGTGGCTCCAAGTTACGCTCCAAAGAAAACAGACTGGTGTGAGGGAAGTCTACCCTCTTGGTTTTACTCTAGTTGGGGGAGGGAGTGGAGTTGTAACTTTGGTATTGTCGTTGTGATCATTTCTGGATAATTATAACACTCGTATCATGTTTCTTCATTACGTCCTCTTATTATTTTTGTTTCACCATCATTTATGGAATATTTTCTCGAGTGCTGACGTTGCGATTCCGTGAACTGCGAAAGGGAGAAGAAAATCAGAAAAACAAATTCATAATTTTTTATGAGGTTTATTTTCCTCTATTAAAAAATTGGTGAAACACTTTTGGTCAGCAATCTAGTTAGCCATGCAGATGCTAGATTTATGAATAAATAAATGGAATAACCAAAATGCTTATGGAATTGTTATGAATAATAAATTTATATGCACTTTGAAAAAACATAGAAGAATAACGTTTTGAAAGACGAAAAAGACAACGAAAAAATCTCAATTTCGACAGTGGACAGTGGGACCGATTTCATAAACCTAACAACGTGATTTTTCGATCGTGAAAATTTTTAAAGATAATTTCTCAAATTTTTTCTCAAATCTAAACATAATTAAAGCGGACATTCACTCCTTTTCAATGAATAAATGAATACATTATTATCACCAACAAATCACTAGACACTAATGCGCCCCCTTTCCTAATAAAAAGACATGAATTGGAAAATTTGGACATTTAGTATTTTTAAGAATGAATTTAACAAGAAATGAATAATTTGATAATTAAAATTTTTTTTTGCCAACTTTTGGCAATTTTCTTGTCCCCGAAAGTAATTAAAAGTAAAGGAGTGCATTCTCCACCGGGAATACATTTAAAATAACCCGGGTATCCCATTCTCAGATAGAAAGTATAAAGAAAGTGGCAGTTACCATAAATTCTTAATTCGAATCGACGCGTAAAACTAAAAGTTGGAGCGGTTGAGTTTCACTGGGAACACATCGGCAATAACATTGCCCAAGTTCCTTTAACGTTAACGATCCTGTTATACGGTTCTCCTTTTGTTGAAGGGGTTCGTTGAGATGGGTACGAACATGGTGCGGATAAAGTCACCGATGGGAGTACCCGCGAGAAGTTCAACTTGGGTTAGAGGGTTGAGATTATACCGGGTTTATTCTCGTTTAATTGCTAATATCAAAATTCAACGATTCGGGGTTATTAACATAATTCTGGGGTCTTAAAAATCTCAATGTTCATTAATAAAATTATTTTTTATCATTTCACGGATTTTCATTTTGAATTCATATCAATTGAATTTCCTTCAATCAATTAATTCATTTAAATGATCAGAATTGATCTTAACAATTGTTCAAATGTTGGCTTTGACGTCAGAGATTGAAAAAATATATTTTTGCAAAAAAATAGTTGTTGAAAGCGGTTTTTATTAATTTTTAATTAATACAAAATTTGATGTTTACGTTATCTTGGTTCCATATTAATTAAATTAAACAAAATTATTGTCAGCAATTTCATGAATTATTCTTTTGAATTGATATGAATTGAAATGTTATTTTTAGTTAATTAATTTCTAAAAATTAACAAAATTGATCTAAAAAGAGTATAAACCTTCATTTTCATACCGGAGTTGAAAATAAATCTTGAGGCGGAAAAATAATTTCCAAGGGCATTTTTAAAATTAATTATTAGTTTATATAAAATTCAACGTTAACATTGTCTTCGTTAGAAATTAGTTAGAACTAACAAAACCCGTCGTCATCCACCAGGAAGTTACCCCCCTGGGGTGTTCCGTACTCTCCCCGCAAGTGCCGCAATCGTGTCCCAAATGCGATCTGCAATTCCACAAATGGGGCGTTGCAGAGTTGCCTCTCAAACAAAAGATGTAATAATTTCAGTTCTACCCCCGTTTTCCACTTGGTCCACACAAACTGCGCGGGATATTCCAACTTCTACCTCTCTCTTTTCCACCTTAACTGTACCACGGTACTAACTACCCTCTGGTTACCATTTTCACCCTTAACGGGAAACCACCGTCATTCTCTCAGTCCCGCGTTAACCTCTTTGTTGTCAAGACAAACAAGAATCGTTTGCCCTACGCCGTATAGCCCACCCACCGTAGCCTACCCAGAGAGGGTGGAATTTTAATTACGTGAATATCAAGGCTTCTCTTACCTATCCTACCCCTTCCTCTGTTCTATTCATCTTTTGTTGAATACCGTTGCAGTTATTCGGGAATTTATCTGAATTTTTTTTGGCTTTAATTATTAATTAATTTGGGGGATAGGGAGGCGTCGGTTCTATGGGATGTGGGGTGTTGTTTTTCAGTCAAGGTCATGGATGAGAATAATTAATTTTTATTAATTCTACTTGGAATTTATTTGTCAATCTAGTGGGATTTCGTATAAATTTTAAGTTTATGTAGGTCACAAACAGTTTTAGATTTTTTCCCAAGTGGATTTTTCAACAATCAAGATAGGAAAGAACGAATACGTGGAAATAACAAGGATTTCAAAATAGTTAACAAAAAAGTACAAATGAATCATTATAAAAATCTGGCTTTCTCCAATTTTTATGGATTTTTGATTATCTTTATTATTATGAGGCTTCTTTAAAAAAACACATTTTCACTTTTTCCATAATTTAACAAACATTTTCCAATTAATCAAAAAGAAAGATTGAATTAAAATCTTCAAACTTGAAATAATAAAATCATTAGAATAGTATTTTGGGGATTTTAAGTGAAAGTAAAAAAAAATGTGAAGGAGTAGATAAATTTTTCCCTCTGCAACGTAATTTTTCACAAACAAACAGTGGAATGTAGAAACACTGCTTAAAAGAGACAATTTTGCAATTTTTAATTTTTTTCTTCCTGTAAAAAAATAATTCTTTTATCTCATTCTTTACAAATTGTTCACTCCCCCTCCCCCATAAAAATTAAACCACATATTTTCCGTCGTCTCCAAAATTCCCATTACCCCCTGCCAAAAAAGGTGAAACAATTATTTTTTTCCACAATTTAACAAACATTCTCGAATCAATCAAAATCAAATGTTAAATTTTAAACTGCAAATGTGAACTAATAAAATTATTGGAAATCGATAGAATTGTATTTCATCAAGAAAGAAATGCGAAACAACAGCTAAATTTTTTCCTTTGTACCGCACTTATTCAAAAACAAACAGTGGAATGTGGAAATGCTGCTGAAAAAAAATAATTTTGCAATTTTTAATTTTTTTCTTCCTGTAAAAAAAGAATTCATTTATCTCATTCTTTACAAATTGTTCACTCCCTCTCCCCCATAAAAATTAAACCACATATTTTCCGTCGTCTCTAAAATTCTCATTACCCCCTTCCAAAAAAGATAAAACATAATTGTCAAATTTTCTTCCGACAAAAAGCGTCGTCTAGCGCTGTAGACAATGGTGCCACAGTAGATTGAATAAAACCACCGTACAATACCTGAAAAAGGAGAGAACGAAGGGGCCGGGGGGG
>NW_021680349.1:1039665-1046654 GCF_001412515.2 Diachasma alloeum
GGGGGGGGGGGGGGGGGGGGGTTGGCGGCGGATAGGAGAAGGCATCCCTCCCCTGTATTCTCTGTTGCGTGTTTCCAGCGTTGAATAGTAAGAGTGGAATAGAGGGAAAATCGTGCGCCTCTCGCGGTAATTTGAATGAAGAGATGGCGAGACAATGCGTTTGGCAATTGGGGGACAGAAGAACCTCCGACGTCAGTGGAGATGGGGAAGAGGCAAAAGCGGGTGAAAACAACCGCGGAATCAAATTAGGGAATAGAGGGGGAGGGAGGGGGTATGGGAGTTTGTAATTATATTTACAAGTGGCAGTTCCCGGTGAAACAAAAGGTAATACCCCAGACCAACGTTATTCGTGGGGCTCTCTTTCAAATCTGAAATTGCCTCATTCGACTTATCTCATTTTTTTTTTCATAAAAGGATGGAAATTCATGCGCAAATATTTATTAATTGAAGTTATAAAATTATTATTTTAAAGTTTTCTTGATTTTCTTTTATCAAATAATTTTTATATTTTTAAAAGTTAGGTTTAGATCGTTTTTTGACGTTTTATTAGCTTCAGAAGAACGAAAATGTAATTCAAAATTACAAAAAAATGAATTGAGTGGAAATATTAATATTATTGTTACAATGATTCTTCGACTACATTTCATCATTTTTTTATTGCTGAATTTATAATTTTATTAATTAATTTTTCACATGATCTAAGTAATAATATCTTGATAGTGACTTTCATAAAATATTTTACTTTATTATGGAAGTATCTAGTGCGCATTGCGTGAGGTGAATCTTTCAATTCACTCTATCGAAAATAAATCGTCCCAGTGAAATTCCGAGGTAATAATAATTTTTCAAAGGTTTCTCCTCATTTGAAAGTCTGACAGAAGCCATTTAAACCCGCGGAAAAAATTTTAAATGGCATCATAACGTGAATAAAGAGAGAAAATTAAACTCAACTACATTTTCACTGTTACGATTGAGAAAAGAAAAGAAATTTCCTCCTGGCGGCTGGTCGGGGGAGGGGGAGGGAGTGAACAAGGGTGTACGTAAGGACAGGTGATTTCTCGGAACGACTCTGGTAGAGCAATAAAAAAAAGTGAAGTGAGCGGAGGAATAAAAAGTCAGTGGAGAAAAATCGCTGACGCGAAATGGCTGAAGGAATGCTCTGAAGACTCCCGGAGAGAAAGAAACTCCTCGGTGTCTGGACCTTGCATATGGACATGGCGTTGGGGTGAATTCTTGGACAAAGCGAAATGAAAAGATAGTTCGCGTGCTTCGAGGACCTTCAATGGACGAATGTCTTGAAATTGAGATCTTTGACATTTTCGAGTTATGAAAATTTTCATGAATGTAATACTTCGGCATTAGAATTTTCCATGTTGGAAGTTTGAATTTAATTGGAGGTGAAATGATGAATGAAAATTTTTATTCATCTTGAAAATTGAACACAATTCAGTAGCGAAGTTGTAAAAGGAGATAAGTCAATTTTGACTCTTGACCAGCTTTCAATGAATATCTCGGAATCTAAGGAAGATAGAAATTTTTTTGTTATAACCTTTTTGTGGAGCCGATTGAGTGCTACAACAAATGTGATTACAAAAATTTCACTATCTCCCTTAGATTCGGAAATATTTCTCGAAAACTCAACTGGGAGATAAATCGACTTATCTCCGTGTACCACTTCACTACTGAATTCAACTTTTCGTTTGAAAAAATTATTCACCTTTCAATGAAAACGCGGATTTTAAAGTCATTGGAGAAATTGAACATTACATTCGATGGAATTGACATTTTCTGGTTTCAATATTTAACCGCTTCATGTAAATTATCATAATTAAGAACGCGAAAAATGTCGATGTAAACATGTAATTTATCTAGCAGAATAAACGAATGGTTTGAATGCTACAAAAAACATTCAATGGCATTTGGGGAAAGCAAATATGCGGAAAAACGCGATGAAGGAATAAGAACCGGTAAAAACCGAAAGGTGTACGGGAAATGAACATAAACAAGAATTTATATAAAGTTGATTTGATATTATGACTAACATTACAATTTTTTACTAAAAAATTTTGAAAAATTACTGAAAAATTCAAGTGAATGATGGAATTCCCCCAGAATTCACCTAGAATTTCAAAAAAAAAATCGGCCGCAAACATTCTAATCCTGCATTTTCAACAACTTTAATTATCATTTCTTAGAAATTGGGGAAAAATGACAAAACTGATGCGGAAAATTTTTTAGTATGGAGAAAGGTAATTTTTCCTGCCACAGGAGTAATTTTTTCATTCGACGACATGTAAAATAAATAATAAGAATGGAATGTTCAGTTTTCCGCATTTGAAAATTTAATTCCGAGAAGAGACGTTGAGAATATATTAGCAAAGTTTAACTTTTAAAAAAACTGAAATGAGAAAAAATGAAATATAATATCACAACGTTTTAATAAAGAGAGTTGGGCAATCAAGGCAAGGGCGTTAAAAAGCTTTGTTGTTTTAACGACCATTTTACGCGCGTTTAAATCACACTTCGCATCCCCCTTCTCTTGATGCTAAGGAGCGAAGGGTGAAGGTGAGGTGGATGAAGTACAGACACACAATGCCAGACTAGAAATATTTTTATAAGAGTTATGGAAATGGAAAAATGTGAAAACTTTCTTTCTCTCAAACCCACGCTCGTCATCTCCATCCAGCCATTGGTCGTTCTCATTCGTCTCTCTCTCTCTCTCTCTCTCTCTCTCTCTCTCTCTCTCGTGCTCCCTGGGGTCTAGTCGGCTTTTTACCTTTTTATTGTGTCATTCCCTTTTTTCCATTGGTTGTGCCGGCGAGGAGAGTGCAGGGGACACGCATCAGCCGGCCGGATATTATTTCAGTCAGTGCGCATATTTCCGTAAATGAATTTTCATGGAAACAAGTGAGCCACTCGAGTATTCTTCATTTTAGGGGTTTTATTGTTTCAAGTCGAGCGTTAAGAGTGTAAAAAGCAATTAGAGGGGTTTTTGGGAAATTTAGGAATGATATGCAGGAGAAACTTTTTTAAATTAAGAACACGGAGAAAACAGTTTTGATTTTCAGGGACATGTCAACGGTTTTCAGGAATTTATCGCCAATTATTAGGGATTCGCGAGTGTAAAATTTAGTGATTTTGTCAACAATTTTTGAGTGACATTACCCCTAATTTTCAGAATAATGTCACTGATTTTCAGGGATCCGTTTCTGATTTTCGGGAATCAATAACCAAATTTCAATGATAAAAATCGCTGATGGTTAAGGTCCCTCTAATTAGTGTCTAGAGTATTCTTCATTTTGGGGGTTTTATTGTTTCAAGTCGAGCGTTAAGAGTACAAGAAACAATTAGAGGGGTTTCTGGAAAATTTAGGAATAGTACAGAGAAAAAAAAGTTGATTTTCAGGGCCATGTCACTGATTTCCAGCGAGAAACCTTTAACAATATATTTTAGGAACTACTGGGGCAAAAGAGATTATTTGTTTATTTTCTTCATAAAATTCAATTTTTTTAAATAAATTTTCTTTTTTGACTTTTTAACATAAAAACCTTTTTATCTTTTGAAAAACCCTTTTGAAAAACCCATTGATCTTGATCGAATAATTATGGATTAACAGTCTTAAATCTATATTCTTTTCTATCCGTAAAATCGTTGAAACGTATGGAATAACTGTTTCAAATATTTGAAGACAACTCTCATCAAGTGGATCGATTAATCGTGAATTTTCTTGAACAACCGGCCAGACTCAGGGGGCACCTTGGCCGTTAGGCGCGCCCGTCGGCTAATCACATCCCCATAAATAACATTTATTGAGGGCCCGGGGGTTTGACCAGGGGTTGGAGGGACTAATTGCCGATGATTACCGCGTGAGAGCCGCCTGGGAAAAATTGCCAATTTGCATCGAATGCCCGTCGTTCGTCATTGCTCTCTCCACCCCCATTGTGCCTACTCCCGCTTTTATTTTATCGAATCTCAATTCATCATCGAAAAAGGGTGAAAATTTTGTAGTTTGAATTTTTTTTTAATTTTAGGCAATTCGAATGAAAAAAATCAATTGGGGGAATTGTAATATGTCAATTTCGACAATTTTGTTGATTGATTGATTGATTTTTGCATGAATCATCTGAAAATAATAATATAGGAAAATTTTCTCATTGCAAATTATCGCAAAATACGCATATATCTTCAAATTTTCTTTTTCAAATTTCAATAATCGATTTTGTTCATTAAATTGCATGAAAAAAAAATTGCAAAAAATCATGAATAATAAATGTCAATCAAATTATGTTTTGTAAAACATTAGTCTTTTCATAAACATTTCATTTTCATAAAACTTTTTGAAACTTAATTCTTTCTTAAACATAGCATTAACATTTACATTTAACATTATCATTTTTCCGTGGAAACGTTGAGGAAAATACAGCAAAAAAATCATTTCTGCAACTCAGCATGAAATATCAAGCGGAAATTCTCAGGTTGAAACACCTCAATATGCGTCTGAACCAGCGTCTTCCTTTTCCCCTTAAATAGTAAATTACAGCAATAAAACAAAATATCTCTTAAAATTTTCTTTTTCGAATCTCAATACACGGTGAGAAATATTCAATAAAAATGACGTATCTTTTCCGTAATTCCGGAGCGAAATGTGGTTGTAGGGAATTTTACGGAACTGTCACGGAATTTTTCCAGAGCGTTCCGTAATTTTTATCTGAATCTCCTGTGAAAAATTACGATACCGTCACTTAAATTTTCTGAGTCGATTCCGTGATCGGCGAGCGAATTGTGAGTTCCATAATTTTTACTGGATATTTCTCTCCGTGTAATCGATTTTGTTAATTAAATTGCATAAAAAGAATTCCAAAAAAATCATGAATAATAAACGTCAATCAAATTACGTTTTGCAAAACATTTCCTTTTCATCAAACTGTCGGTAATTTAATTCCCCCTTAAATATTTTACTGTAAAAATGTTTAGGAAAATACAGCGAAAAAAAACTATTTCTGCATCTCAGCATAAAATATCAAGTGTAAATTCACAGATTGAGGCACCTCTATATCCGTCTGAACCAGCGTCTTCCTTTTCCCCTTGAATAGACCTAAAATCTGTACTCACCTCCTGAATACACAATAGGATTTATTCACCGTGTATTCGTGCCCTCCGCATTCTCCACAAAACACAGAACAGAAAAAGGGGTGGCGAGCAAAGCAGTAGTGTTATGATTGGTAAATTATTGACGCAGAATATTGTACAGCCAATCACGTACTCACCTTAAATATTTGATAAGAATACCGGATACATTTCTTGCGGGCGGGGGGNGGGGGGGGGGGGGGGTCGAGTGTGAAAAGACGTTATCGATGAATATTTCGTGTTAAAATTCTGGGATCGATTTCCCATTATATTTTTTTTCATACATAATCCAACTAGTGTAATATTAACATCGAAAGAATTCTTTATTCTCGTTTCACAGTGATAAACTATAATACAAAAAACATGGTTCGGTGTTTTTTTTTTCGGGGGGAGGGGGGAAGTCTCTTTACATTTCTCCCGGATTCAACAAACGTAAGAGGAAACTACGTTTATTAGTCGTGGATTATTGACGCTAGGATAGTATACATTTTTAAGTTTTTTATTCACTCGGGGAGCACCCAGAGAAATTATTTATTTTAATAAAGTTTTAATGCAAATTTAAACTCGATTTTATTTGCGTTTTTATTCAGATTCAATGAATAATTTAAAAAATTTTTTTAATCGAAATGAAGGCGTTATTAATTGGAATTCAAATCGTGAACTAATTCATTAGCATGTAATAATTCTTTAGGATTCATTTAGAATGTGCACAATAATTTACTTCACGTAATTAAAATTGATTTTATTGACTAGGAAAATTTGAAATGACGAGTGTTTTTGGATTAAAATTCATAATTTCTCTGGGTGAGTGAGTTCATACAAGTTAGGAACGTATTTTTGCTTATTTACGGAGAAAAATTTAACAAATTATCGATGAAGTGACGGAACCAAATGTATCAACAGAGTTTTTAAATTCCTTTTCGGAAAATAAATTCACATTGAAAGAAAGGTCTGCATAAAACAATGACGTTTAAATCACATTTTTAGAATTAATTCAATTATTTTTCCTACCTACTCTCAAGCCCAACAGAAAATTATTGAATGTATTGAATTTTTCTCTGCTATTTTTACATAAATTACAAATATTTTCTCAACATTCTTTTTTGTCTGGAAGCATTCGTCGCAGGTACGATCCGGCTTCATTCATCTCATCCGAACAATCATCCCCTCATCCACAACCTGCGAACGTATGTGGCCCTTTGGTTACACATGACCTGAAATAAAGCATTTTTCCATCCGCGCCCTCGGGTTTATTCCTCCTGTGTTTAAAAACTTTGGGCATAACTCAGCCTCGTTATCTGACTCGCAAATAAGGTAACGTAAAAGTTGGCCGCATCAATCTGGGCCTCTACGGAGATTCAAAGTTGAAACGACGCTAAGTCACCCCTAACGTATTATACCCCCGGGGTTGCACCCCGGCTAACTCTCGCTCGAATACCCGATCTATCTAACAATTCTTTTTCAAAACCACTTTTGTTTAGTCAAGGTTTACTTGAACGGAGAAAAAAGTTGGAGAAAAATTATTGGACAAGTCAAGTAGTCGTGGAGCGAACGCGAGTTTCTGTACTTTTTCCCCAGTAAAAATTAATATTGTAATTTTTATTTTATTTTATTAAACAAAATTTAAAAATTTACTTCCATTCGTCCCCATGAGCTTCAGATGAGTGCAAGCAAAGAAAAATTCCCTATCGATGTGGGAAGTTTTGTTGTACACAATGAGAAAAAATTGTGATATCTGAAATCTTCTTGTCTGACATCGCTACTACAAACTCGTGTCTACAACTCGGGCCTTCAATTGAAAACCCGAGTTGAAGACCCGAGTTTGTAGCAAAGATGTCAGACAAGATATGAATGTTTTTTTG
>NW_021680349.1:1048864-1056137 GCF_001412515.2 Diachasma alloeum
AAAAAAATTAATTTGATTCATCTTGTATAAGGCCTAGGAAGTGGAAAAACGCAATTCTGAGTCATGCACTTGCCTATAGGGAAACCCAAATTTCCTCAGGAATCGAATGGAATAGGTTTTAAGGCTACTGTGTGTTTCACGCATTTGTATTTTTATACACCTGTGTTTCACACAGCAGTATGAAAATTCGGCTGTGTGAAACACACAAACTTCACGCATGCGTGGAGTGTATGGAGTGTACGGGAGTGATTCACGCAATGGTGCGAATAGTCAGGGCCTATTTATTGTTTTCATGATTTTCTTTTTCATGCACTTGCAATGTTTCGATATGTAATATGTTAAGAAATTTTTCTCTTAGTGCAGGTGGATAATATTTGCACCGGTAGATGTGCTTTTTTTACTAAACGAATCGTAAAATATTCATAATTTGCGAAACGATATCATGTATCAATTCGCAGAAATAAAAAAATTAAAAAATAAATAAATATCCTCCACAAATAGGTATTCTGTCATTCAATTACATTTCGCTCCACGATTACTTTTCGTACAGTTGAATTTTCCATGATTTTCTAGGTAATTTTCATCCAAATTTTCTCTCCATGCGGGAGGAACTTTTAGGTGGTTTACATCGGTGGGGAGAGACCTTTCAGAATCCATTGGCCTTACTGTTTTTAGTGTTTTTAGTAACAATGGATTTTAATTTTCTAGAGAGCACCAATTTTTTTACTGAGGAAATATACTCGAATCGTAACAAATGAGAATTATTGGATGATTCAAATAATTTCCTCAAATTTCCCTCAGTATTTACAGCCTAATAATTTAATGTAACCAAATACTACTTTAGCTGGGGAAAAAATTCATAATTAAGAACATTCTTTTCAATTCAACAACAATTTTTTTTGTTTGTGAACTTGATAAGACTGGGAGATTTATTGTTGAAAAAAAATTCATTCAATTATCATTTACTACTTATTGAATAACATTTTTCATCTTTCGCGTAATTAATTGGAGTTATATTAGACGAAATATTTTGAAATTACGGGGCAAAACAGGTCAAAAATTTTCTTGTGCTGTTGGTTGCACAATTTTAATCTCATCAAGTCCTCAAGCAGAAAAGAAATCTTTCATTGGTTTTTCACTTCAGAAAATTGAAATGAGATTTCTTTAAATTTCTAGATTAAATTTTCATGCTTGCGATTAAAACAAATTCGTCACAAAGCATGTCTATTTAGAATTTGTAAAATAGCTTTTTTAATGCAGAATGGAACTCAATTGGGGGTAAACTAGTCATCATAATTCTTCTAGTCTTTGGCAGCTTCAGACATTCCTCCACCGTTTCTCTTTCTTCGTGAAGAAATCTATTCACCGGTGTTTGGGTAAAAAAATTTTCCTACTTCGACTGTCATTAATTCACGAGCAATTATTTTTGCTTCTAAACTTGATAAGACTGAAAGATTTATTGTAAAAAAATGATTCCATTATTATTCGCTAATTACTGAATAAATTCTGTTTCGTTTATTAAACGAAATATATTGAAACTATGGAGCAAAACAGGTCGAAACTTTTCTTGTGCTGTTGGTTGCACAATTTCAATCTCGTCAAGTCCTCAAACAGAAAAGAAATCTTTCATTCAATTTTCACTTCTGAAGATTGAAATGAGATTTCTTTATATTTCTAGATTAAATTTTCATGCGTGCGATTAAAACAAATTATTCGCAAGGCATGTCTATTTAGAATTAGTAAAATAGCTTTTTTAATGCATAATAGAACGCAATTGTGGGTAAACTAGTAATCATGATTCTTCTAGTCTTTGGCAGCTTCAGATATTCCTCCACCGTTTTTCCTTCTTTCGCGAAGGAATCGATTCACCGGCGTTCAGATAGAAAAATTTCTCCTACTTCGACTGTCATTTGGTGTCGTACGTAGCCTGTGCGTTGATGCCGTTTAAATTATTCATGGGATTTAGAGCGTTATGGGCACCGGCGGAGGTGGCTGCTGGCTGATACCCATTGTGGTTATGACCAACATCGCCATTTGTTTGTCTCGCCTGAGCCCCAGCTACGTTCTGAAACAGAATAAAAATGATATCATTGTTTATTTTGGTCTATTCTCTTCAATTGTTGCATGATATTTGATAATTTATTCATTTTTGTTAAGAATTATTGCAAAATGGCGCAATTACGCAATTGATTACGGCAATGATTGAATGATTTCGGAACAAAATGTCGAGAAACCGAGAAATTTCTAGTAAACTTCTTCGAAATTTTTTATCAAGTGCACGGAGAAAAATTTTCCATAAAAATTCGTGTGTTAGCACATTAACATTGCGTAATTTGTACACTTGGAAGAATTATTGGGGGCATGTAATAATTTTTCCACATGAATTTCTCTAAAAAATTGTTTTTCCTGAGAGAGTTCTCCTGGAATTTCAAGCCATGTCGCCTTTGAAAATTCATAATTGATGACAAAATTAACGGAAATTGTAAACTCTAGTTCAAGTATTCCGTAAAAATCAATGAAAATACAAAAATTTGACGCAAATGTATTCGTATTCGAATAAAAAAAATTAATTATTTCAAATTTATTAATTGAGAATTAACGTGATTTAGTATTAAATACTCATGTCTTCTTTGAAAATTCAAATAAGTTGACGAATTGTCGTGCCTCTGCCGTTAAAAAATGTTGAATTTTATGAAATTTTCATAAATTTTGAAATTTCAACCTTTTTCTAAAAGTGTATTTCGTTTATTTTATTCTCTTTATATTCGAAATATTTAAATTCACTAATATTTGACCTCAAAATCATTCAATCTATAAATTTCATACTAGAACTACTTCGCTTAAAAATTGATCTAAAATCGTTATTTGATCTAATGTTCAATCATACAATGTCTGTTGACATATTTTCCTGAAATCGCTTATAATCGTGATAATTCCTCAATTCTTTAATACATTCTTTAATACAAATATCAACTTCGACGATGCGATCCCTCCTGTGGTCTCCACTAATAATTTCCCAAATACTCTCCTCCAAATTCATTCAATTGAAAATTGAATCATCAAAGTATGAAGAACCTAATGCGAAACACTTCCGTCGAGCTTCACTTGTTAAAACAAAAGGTCGGACGAACTTGTATCTCAACTCGGGCGGGTAACTTGACTCAGGAGGGTGGCGAAATAAGAGGAAAGACGAGGGAGGGGCAGGGGGAGGGGGGTATAGACGGGTGAAATGTGCAGCTCCCTCTCGAAGCCATATTTATGTGGAGCGAAAGCTGCTGTAGCGACGTGAAGCGTAAGAGCGAGGGAGAACTGAAATTTAGTGGATGCTAGTCGAGCCGTTGAAAACTTCAAACTTTCGACTCCTCCGGTTTCCTCAGCCCCCCCTCCCCTCTCACTTTCTTTCAATCCCTCTTACCTATCCTCCCACCCCCACTTTAAAAGACGAGGCTTACACGGGCAAGGTGTTAAATTAAACAAGCTTAAAATTTGCAATCAGAACCCTCTTGCCTGTTCTCTTGAGTTTACCCAAGTTTGCCATCTTAAATTCTCGAATATTCACTCTCGATTATCTCTTCTAACGAGAGCTAAAAGCCCTGTAAAGGGATTTTATCGTAAATAAAGATGAAAATTGAATAAAAATCACACTGTTTAAAATTTTTTGGGGAAAATTATGGTACACTTCTTGGATTTTTTTTATTGAGTGACAGTTTCATTGAAATTTTGAGGAATTTCGTCATTCCTCAAAATTTCAATGAAATTATTCCACAAAAAGTAGTGGGATAATTACTATTAAGATTATTTTCCATCCAATTCTTGTAACGAAGTGACTTTTGATAATTTGTTGCGGAAATTTTTGGTACATGTCTTGAAATTTGTTTATTAAGTGATAATTTCATTGGCATTTTGAGAAATTTCATCATTAAAATTCATTATTGGATACAAAAGGAATGAAATAGCTAATGTTCTTGATTTTTTTCATGCAATTTATGTGAAGAAATAAATCTTAAAAATTGAGAAATATCAGAGGTCGTAAATTAAATCCCACAACTCTGTGCAATTGTAGATAAAACACGAATAAGTCATGGAGTTAATTTAGTCGAGTCTTTTCGAGGATTTCTTAATTATACGCACGAAAAAGTGAGGAGATAGGAGTGCGGTGAAGCACTGCGGGGACAATGTTTCCAGGAAAAGGGTTTGGCTTCACTGAGATTTAAGGATCCCTTGAAAGTCACAATACAACGAGAAAGTTTTATCATTTTTATCACGTTTATTTACGACCTAATTACTCAATTATGGTGAGACATTGCTCGGGGAAACAACAGGAAATGCAACAATGAGTCGGCAGTATTGTTAATTTATTCAACAATCCCTCTATTTTTTTTATTATTATATATTTTTTTTCTTTTCATCAAGAAAATGAAACAAAATTCTAATGAAATTCCATAGAATATATCCCAGTAAAATGAGTTGTATAGAAAAATAGAATGTGATTTCTTTTTTCAATATAATATTTTTTATATTCCAATAGAAACGGCTAAAAACTAATAGAAAGTTCAATAGAAATCCAATAGAATTGTCTAGCCAATTCGTTAGGTTTTTCCATTAAATTCTTTTGTACGTGAACTCAGCGCATAAATTAAGTAGCGAAGTGGTCAAACGGTTTAAGTCGATTTTGGCTATTGATCAGTTTTCAATAAATATCTCGACATCTAAGGAAGATAGCAAAATTTTTCTCATAACCTTTTTAGTAGCACTTAATTCGCTCAACAAAAAAGGTTATCATGAAAATTTCGCTATCTTCCTTAAATTCGGAAATATTTCTGGAAAACTCGACTAAATTGAATTAAACCGTTTGACCACTTCGCTACTGAATTAACTCGTTCATTTTTAGAATGTCGCAGTTCCCTAAAAAAACATTTCCTTCTGAACTACGTATCAATCCCTCACCAAGTGACGGTATCGTAATTTTTCACAGGAGATTCAGATAAAAATTACGGAACGCTCTGGAAAAATTCCGTGACAGTTCCGTAAAATTTCCTACAACCACAATTTCGCTCCGGAATTACGGAAAAGATACGTAATTTTTATTGAATATTTCTGTCCGTGTAGGTTTTTCTATTAAACATTTCGTACATGTAATTAGCGCACAGATTCACTCGTTAATTTTAGAATGTCGCAGTTCCCTAAAAAAAACATTCCCTTCTCAACTACGTACCAATCCTTCACCAAACGAAGAGTTTCATCACAAACAATTCTCTGGGTGAACTGGAATAAATAAAAATGGGATTGGGATTAAGTGGAGCAACAGGAGTATAAATAACCGTCGAATTTACTTTATCCACGACGAACCGGGGGTGAAATCCATCCTCGGATCGTTAGCGCTCACGTATACACGATCATGTTACTGTTCCAGGAGAATGAGCTCCTTTTCCGACGGGGGATGAGTGGGTGCTGAATGCCGGGAGAATTTCTCTTTTGGAATCATGAGTCGCTCGCGAATAAGACATTAATCGGAGGGTGGTTACAAACTGCCAGTGAACCACCTCCCACCCGAAAAAGCACTGAGATGCGAAGGTGTGGGTGGAATGGGAATCGCGTGTCATTTGTCCGTTGATCTCCTGGGGCTGGGAACGTGCCAGGTGTCTGTGCTTCCTCGGCTTTTCTTTCGCGCAAAAATTAGCACCCCACTGTGTACGAGGAGTTTACCCAGGGGGGGATAGAGTGTGGTTAGTGAGTTGGATGGAGCGAAAATAAAGAGAAAGATATTGTGGTCATTTGTACAGAAGAAATTCGTGTGGTCTAGGAGATTAACTGGCCGGCACTAACGAGACTCGGGGGGTGATGTATGGTTCTGGGGGGGTTTTTTTAACGGTGATAATCGCTCGGGGATGATCGCCTGAGGTATGGAGGTTTACAGAGATTTTTTCATTTTTTATGGGGTTTGTGCAATTTGGGGAATTCTGTCGCGAAAATCAATTCCGAAGAATTTTGGAGAATCAATCGGTTTTGAAGATGTTGGAGGATAATTTGCTTTTTGGGAAAAATTATGAAAGTACGCGGGCAATTGTGGGAAGTAACGGGTGGAAATTTTTGTCTGAAAATTTTGGTACTTTTTTTAAAAATTTTATCACGATGGATTCACTGGAATTTCAAGGAATTTCGTCATTGAAAATCTACAATTTGGTGAAAAATTAATGCAAACTGTTGATTTTTATTTAATTATTCAAGAAAATTCAGGTGATATATTTTTGAATTTTCAAGTAGTTAAAAGTCCAGTGATATTTTGATAATTTCCTTATTGTGATTGAAAATTCAATTTAATTAGAGAATTCTCGTTTTTTTGCTTCTTAAAAAATTAAGAATTTAATTCAGTAGTGAATTGGTAAAAGGAGATAAGTCGACTTATCTCCCAGTTGAGTTTTTGAGTAATATTTTAGAATCTAAGGGAGATAGCGAAATTTTCGTAATTACATTTGTTGTAGCACTCAATCGGCCCACAAAAAAGTCATAACAAAAATTTTGCTATCTCCCTTACGTTCCGAGATATTGATTGAAAACTGGTCAATAGTCAAAATTGACTTATCTCCTTTTACCACTACGCTACTGAATTCAATTTTCCATAAAATCTAAAATTTAATGATTTTTTCATCTCTAAATCGAATGTCACTCTCCTAAAAATTCCTAGTCAATTGTCCATGAAATTTCAATTTTTTACATTTTTTACATTTCAATTTTACATTAATTCGAACAATAACGTTAAACAAAATTATCAACCAATCCTTTAAACAATAAAAGCGGGGAAGAATTCCGATTGTTTAAATTTGAAACAACCATTCTCTCAATAATTGAATCAAACCCCAGACCACAATCGTCGTTTTACACTCCCCAGATTTTTTATAAATCCTTTCCACCTCAAATCGCTCGAATAAACCAACAATTACCCCAGCAATGAAACGTATATGGCCAAGGATTTTCCTGAATATGACGAAAGGGCGCAATAATCGTTATAAAAGTGAGTACACCGAGAACTTGGAGTTGTTTCAGAACAAAACTCATAATCTCACGTAAAGCCTCCAAGCTGGGCTTTCCCATGCGAAACTCCATACCTTCTCTTCACTACCGTACCTCCTCAGTACACCCCATTTCTCCGGGTGCGTTTATACTCGGGGCTTACGTGAAATTCAGCTATACCTCCGCCTAATAATAAGCTTGTTAGGTGGGCAGAGCCACGCGAACTAACGATGCACCTTACAGTATCCCGAGGATGGATGGG
>NW_021680349.1:1056536-1068443 GCF_001412515.2 Diachasma alloeum
GAGAGAGTTATTACTCGGAGAGTGAAACATACGGGGAATCGATCGCCATGAACTTTGAAGACCCACTAGGGTAATAGCTTATTTATTCAGTTTTTCTTCCAATTAATTCCCGAGTTTGAGATGTGTATTGATGTTGAGGTGGGTTTCAGCGGCAAGTTTGGTGGGATAATAGAGTGCGGAGACGGTTGGAACTTGGCTAATGGCTTCAATTTGGTGAATGAAATGAGAAATTTTGATTTTTTGATGATTTTTTGACATTTTGATTTTTTGATGATTTTTTAATAGTTTTTTAATGGCTTTTAGTGCATTCTGGATGCCGAAAGAAAATTAGGAAAGTGTTTTGAGGAGTTTTGTCAATTTTATTCTATTCTGATCGCTCAACAATTTGAGTCCGGGTGCAATAAGAGGACGGGGTTGTTTGCGCTGGACATTCATTTTTATTTGATTTTTTGGTTCCATCAAATGAATAGGTTTTTAATATGCATAAATTTTTGGTTGAGTGTAGTGAATTCATGGTTTAGACGGTGAAGAGAGCGAATTTATTGGTATGAACAAAGAATGAATTATTTTATTTGATAATCCAGGGATGTTTTGATTTTTTTGCAAATAACGCGATTAATTAGTGGAACTTGAGGGAAAATCTGGGAATTCCAGACATTTTCTGGAATTTTCTATAATCCGTCATTTCCAAGAAATTCCTGGTAATTTTCTCGAATTTCGAGAAATCTCCAAAAAGTTCTAGAATTCTATTCATGAGAATTTTTTAAAAAGCAATTAATTTCAAAGATGATTGAAGAAGAATTTATTTTTAAAAAATTTATACAAGTACGGGAAAAATTTCACTGTTGAGAACTACAAAAATTCTCAGTCTACAAATTTTGTCATTGATTCCAGGCAAAATTGTGATCTCACTTTTTGGAAATTTTTATTGTGTGACATTACCATTGGAATTTTAAGAAATTTCTAATTTCTAAAATCTCTGAATTTTCCGAGATGTTCTACAATTTCCCATAAGAATTTAGAATTTTTCAAAATGTTTTAAACGTTTCTACAAGTCATTAGTCTCAAAAAACTCCTAGAATTTCATACAGTGCATCCCCATGTGCGTAACTAAACTTAAATATTAGAACACTGGCCCCGAACTAATTAATATTAACAATTTCACATGAACCCATTGAATCGTTTCTTCATGAATTGCGAAAAAGGCAACAGATTTATCATATGTATAAGAAGTTAATCCCCCACTAGAATTGAATAAATCCAGAATATGATATGAAACAAATTATTCCAAGTACACTTCAAGAATTACTTATACTTAATCATAACGACTGTACCTCCTCACGGGTGTTAAGGATGAGAGGTTGCATTGATCCTCTTAAATTCCCATGTAGCTTCCTCGGCATTAGCATATTATCTCGTCCCGTCACCAACCCCTCCCTCAAACCCACCCCCAAGGATTCACGAAGGACTTTGCAGACACTTGAGAGTTTGTTTTAAAACTCAGATAATCGTTTCCAGTCCCACTTCCCCAACCACCTCTCGCCCATTCCCTCCCCACCACCTCGAAACTTATACCCCCAGTGTGACACTCCCAAGGGTGATATCTAGATTGGAATAAAAAGTCCCGGCAATTATCAGAAAAACTTGTGTCACATTTCTAAAATTGTATCATTCTGACAAATTGATGATCATTCAATTGAAAGAAAATAAAATTCGTGCAATTATTCAAGATGATAGCAGTGTTTTCAGGACGAACAAACGATTCCTTAGGAGGAACAAATAAAACGTATGCTTTTCATTAATAATCATTAATAATAATAATAATAATAATAGTTTTATAATGTTTCATTTGTTCTTCCTAAGGCATCGTTTGTTCGTCCTGAAAATACTGCTATCATCATGAATCATTGCCATCTTTGACTACTTTCTTTCAATTGATTACCAATCAATTGAAAAAAAATTCTTGAAATTATTCAAGATGATAGCAGTGTTTTGAGGACGAACAAACGACGAACAAACGATTCCTCAGCAGGAACAAACAAAACAAATTCTTTTTTATGTAAGAGGGGCTATATGAGGAGCTATATAGCCCCTCTTACATATGAAAAGTCTTTGTTTTATTTGTTCCTCTTAGGGAATCGTTAGTTCGTCGTTTGTTCGTCCTGAAAATACTGCGATCACCTTGAATAATTGCAATCCTCGGCCATTTTCTTTCAATTAATTGTCAATAAATGAAAATTAATTCTGCGTATGGCACGCTGCGTGTTTTTGGCGTGTGGTAGTGCATGTGGTAGTGCGAATAACAACGGCGTAAATTATTTTTATAGATTATAATGGGGCGACGAGTGGTGGATGATTCGTCACGGTGGTGAGGAGATTGGGACAGCTGGAGATTCTCAGGCAATCAGAAAAACTGGAGATGCTGGGGGGGAGGCTTCAGCACCCTTCAACAACTTTTCCTCCAAGTGGGGTGATGGAGAGTCAGTTGAGTTCCTGAATGGGAACGTCTGCCACTTGGTGGTTTTTTTAAAGTATCTACTCGGATGATCTTCGGTGGGAGATTGTGACGGGCACTTTTATTTGCATTTCAACGCGGTGAGTAATACCTAATTTTATGTCAATTTTTCAGTTTTTCTTTGTAATGGGGGAAGCGCTGGAGTTGTTCTTTCTCCGAGCGTAGTTTTTATGTTGTACAAGGCAAGAAAACGAGGCGCGAAGAGATCGAAGAGGTAGACTTTATTTATGAGGTGGGAATTCTTTTTTTATTGGAAAAAAACAAAATTTGCCTGTTTTATCTAAACAAATACCTCTTAATTCTGGTTTTGAAGATTCTTATTTTTTCACAGTCGGAGGGGATGTATGCAGATATTTTTCAAGAATAAAATTTAGGTAGACTTTACACGGAAAGGAATTCTTTAGAAAAATTCTAGTCCTGTTAAGGAAATTTTTTTTGTGATTTTTGATAAAATTTCCAGTAATTTCTGTAAAAATTCCATATAAGAACGGAAAAAATTCACGTGATAGTCAAGAAAATTATCCAGCGCCGGCACTGAAATTTTTTCCGAGAATTTCTCTCCTTGTATTTACTTCATTGTCAACTTTTTTCCTCAAAATTACGAAAATTGGCCTGTTTCACCTCCAAACTACGCTTCAGTACCAGAATTTATGTTCTATAGAATTAAATTTATAATATTTCCTGCATACAAAACAGGCCATCATCTTTCAATTTAGGATAGAATGAATGATTGACACAACTTACAATCGTTTCCTTTCATTAAAAGATAATAATTCCGCGAAATACAATTTATTTATCATCCCACTGAATCGTCTTTTCTTCGACGATGACGCCGTCTTTTCTCGCGTCAATAATTGATCGAGTAGCAGAGGGTGTATTTTTAATAAATAGAATGTAGACTCGAGAATGAATCGAACGTCCACCTTTTGAATACCCCAACCCCCTATTGTAAGGCATTGAGGGACGTTTTCCGGTTTTTTTCCACCCCTGACATCGAGTGGGATCCGTCAGGGGGCTTAAGGGTAATAGATGCTCCAACGACATTAGCATTCTACCTCCCCCATCAGCGATTATATTGGTATTAACCGTTGACGGGGCGTTATATACACGAGTCATTTATAAATTTTCATCCCTGTAGCGCCCTCTTTAGAACATCAGTTCAGGTAAACAACCCTTCGTGGAACAGAGGAAAGGTTGAAGAATATTTTTCCGGAATATTTTTCTTTGTGATGAAAAAATTGTTACATTTATAAATGAATGTAAAAACGGATCATCATCTCATCATAAATTCACCCAGAGAAATAACGCATTTTAATGAAATATAAACCTCTTTATTTGATTTTTTTTTGAATTGAATAAACTTATTTATTTATTTCAATGAAAATGAATAAATAATCTATTCCAGGGTAACAACTTATTTCATGCAGATGGATTATTACAATTATTTCATTTCTAATTAATGAAGTCTCTATTTGGATCAAAGAAAGACTGTTTTATAATTTTAAAAACTACTGATTTGATGTGATCAAGAGCTCTATTACGAGTTCATTGAAAAAAATCATTGATTTATTCAAACAAAAATGCTTTAATTCAAATAAATCATTCTGTGGGTGTTGAGAGAATGTAGAGGATCATTTCTCAATTTTTTAACAATTTTTCTTCATTCATCACAACTATTTAAACACAAAGTGGAAAATGAATTGAAAATAATTTCATTTATAAATGAATATTCATTATCATCTCGTCATAAATTTACCCAAACAAACGACCCATTTTTATGTAATGAAACTTTATTTGAAATTTTTCAATGGATTTGAACAAGATTTTGCTTCGAAGTGAATAAACGTGTATTCATTTCAATGAAAAAGTTTTACTTACATGAAATGAATGAATAATTCATTTTAAGGTGAACAATTCATTTCATCGAAAGAAAGGATTATTACAACAATGATTTGATTTTTAATTAATGGCGTCTCTATTGCAAAAACTATTGATTTGATGTGAACAAAAGCTTCATTACGAGTCACTTGCGTAAATCCATTGATTTATTAAAAAGAAAATGTTTTAATTCAAATAAATTATTCTTTGGGTATCACTTCTCGTTTTTTCAACAATTCTTTTCATAAATTGAAAAAAAATGTATTTCATTAACAGTTCATTTTTCATTCATTCCAACTAATTAACCAAAAATGGAGGCACATACATCATTCCAAGCACAACAAGCCAGTTATTCCCGCCGAGAAATGGTTAATATCAACCTCTAAAGGGAGTGAGAACTTTGGCATTTGCATATTATAAGTAGTACACGTTACTCCGATATGATCGTGCTCGTTATTCTATGCATACGTATATGCGATTCGTGTGGAAAGCGAAGCAAGAGCTCCAGCCCAACTCCCTTCAACTTTGCCAAGCCCACCCCTGGGGATTCCAGGGTGAATCGTTTTGGCGTATAGTCGAATATCACGCATCTGGCCTGTTGTAATTGGAATATTTTCATTCGGGGAAAAACTGCATCGAAATTCATTGAGCGTGATTGTCAGTGTGAGGGTTTTGGGGAGTGGTTATTGTTGGATCTTCGGAGACGGGATTAAGTTGCTCGGGGATTGGTTGCTGGCACTGGGGATACCCTTTCGGGAGGGAACATTTTCGTGGGATTATGTTATCATTTTGGGTGAGGGGTGTTGAGGCAATTTAGGTGAATATATCTCATAAGTTTTATAATTTTGGGAGGAATTGGCGAGTGACGGGTATTTCAGTGTAGAATTGTCTAGTGATTTCAAGATTTTTCTTCGGTTTTTTTTGGAATATTTTTTGTTAATCTCATCCATTTTAAATAGTGAATTCAATAAATTTTCTGCTTAATCCGTCTGTACTTCCCTCATTCATTTGAATGAATTGAACATTCCAACATTGAATTGTCAATTAACTCAAAATTGCAGAATATATTTACCTGAATTTACCTGATTTATATTAATTTTCGTGGAATAATTGAACGAAATTCTACAGTTTTGATGAATTTTTCCATAAAACTGTGAATTTTTTATTACGAAATGTCTTGCGATTTGAATGAAACTATAATGTGATAAATATTTGCAAAACGTCTACCGGAAATTTCAGCTAAAATTTTTAATAATGAATGGAAAGACAAGAATTTCCGGATATACTTGAATTTTAAATCAAAGCCTGAATATTCAGCAATAAATTACTGAGAATTCCCAATGAATTAAAAATTCAAGAATATATTTACCTAAATTTTCCTGATTTTCATCAATTTTCATGGAATAATTTAACTGAAATGTATAGTTTTTTTTAATGGTTACATTGATTTCCTTGAATAGTGAATTTTCAATTACAAAATTCCATAAAATGCAAGTGAAGCTATCACTCGAAGAAAATTTGCAAAAATATGCGACTGATAAAAGTGCCTTGAATAATTAAGCAATTAAGCGTTCTTGCGAAAATATTACCTAGAATTTTTCATCATTTTCTTTTCTTCCTTTTTCCTCATCCCTAATACGAACTAGTCATGAAGCATTATTTATCATCAAGATAATTCCATTTATTATCACACGATGTGCAAACAATTAATTCAACGGGAGACATGAACATCATTGGACGGAACGAAAGAAAATTGAAGGACCATAAGATGATCAGAAAGACGATCTCCAAGCATACCAAGAGGGCTCTCCTCGACTTAATTAATAAGGACACGCGATACCCATCCAAGACGTTGAAGGCGTGCCAAGCTCGAGGGATTCGTGTCCTTTGTTGTTTAGAAGGGGTCAGGGGGCCACTTTAACCCCCATGGTCGCTCGAGGGCTCGCTGTGTCTCAAGGCAGCACGTACTTCAAACTTACAGTGCGTCAGTGTCTCAAAACTAAATCTGAAAATCCCTCACGGGGTCTGAGATGATCGTCGGAGTTTACACAGGCCTCTACTCGAGGATTATTCGAGACTCACCTGGGGCTGGAGATGCGTCACCTGACGCTTTATGTGAGCCAGAGTTGCCGTTGGCGGGGGATGGAGTGCCATGTTTGCGAATACCAGTCGCTCCTCGTAATCGTACTCGCAGAGAATTTTATTTTCGCATAAATAGAATCTGTCGCCCACGCAAAATCTGGAATGAAAAATTTTTTATTGAAGGCGGGAGTTGGAAATTAATGATGGGGTGTTTGATGTGATGCCTTGCAATTGAGTCGTTAAGTGACGAAACAGGAACATTCACTGATAGAATGATTCATTTATTCCAAACGAGATTCGTTAATTATTAACGAATGGTTCTTTTGGAAGCTGAAAGTCAAGTCGAACAAGATTTCTCAAATATGCATTCGTTAACTACTTGGTGAGACTAAATCAGTAGCAAAGTTGTAAAACGGTTCAAGTCGACTTATCTCTCAGTTGAGTTCTTGAAGAATATCTCCGAATCTGAAGGAGATAATGAAATTTTCGTAATAACCTTTTGTCTAGAGCAAAGTGAGTGCTACAAAAAAGGTTGTGACGAAAATTTAGCTATCTTCCTTAGATTCCGAGGTATTCACTAAAAACTGGCCAATAGTCAAAATCGACTTAAACCGTTTTAACACTTCGTTACTGAAATAGACCCTATTCGCAATAGACCCTAGCCTTCAACCAAATCCATTTGCCAACAATAACTTATCCTGTCTATCAGTGTTAGTGGAAATTCAGGGCGAGTTTTTAATGAATTTTGGCGGAAGGCCTTCGGAAACTTAGATTCGACCCATACGAAAAAATATATATTCTAAAAATTATATATTCGATATATGGAATTGGCCTGATTTATATATAAAAGTTATAAAAGTTATATAAAATAGAAATTTATATATGTTTCATATATATATTTGATATAAATTAGTTTCGTGAAGTTTAGTAACACGAAGTTTTTTTAGTATTTCAAATAAAGTTTAAATTTTTTATTTCGACATTTCTGGCGCCTCCGAGGGTTTCTTTGGCATTAGAGGGGCCAATAAATACGGAATCAACATTCACTTGACGAAAAAAATCGATTTTGGCAAAAGTCGACTTTCCCCCGGGAAAAATCCTAGATCTGACCCCTTGGCCCCAAGTGAAAATTCAAATTTTTATTTTGACATATCTGGCTCCTCCGAGTGTTTCATTGGGCTCAGAATCGCTAGTAGATACGGAATCAACGTTCACCCGGCTAAAAAATTCGATTTTGGCGAAAGTCGACTTTCCCCCTGGAGAAACGGAAAATCTGACCCTTTGAAAATCTGAAAAAAAAAACTTTTTCGCTTTTCATTTTTTCCACATACTTTTGAGAGTTCTGAGTAGCCCGTTGCTTAAATAATTCGAATCAACGTTCACCCGGCTAAAAAATTCGATTTTGGCAGAAGTCGACTTTCCCTCTGGAAAAACCGAAAATCTGACCCTTTGACTCAGGATGAAGAAAAAATTCTTTCATTTCAACATTTCTGGCGCCTTCGAGGGTTTCATTGGCACTAGAGGGGCCAATAAATACGGAATCAACCTTCACTTGACGGAAAAATTCGATTTTGGCGAAAATCGACTTTCACCCTGACCCTTGACCCACGCGAAAATGCAAATTTTTTTGTTTCTTTTCTGTCATTTTCGAGGGTTTCATTGGCATCAGGGGGGTCAATAAATACAGAATCAACGTTCACTATTTTTTATTTAAAACACCGCCTGCAAACGGAGAGATGAGGGTGGCTAAAATATATTCTGCAACCCTCTCTCCTCGTTGGCTACAAATTTCAACCCTCCGCATACATGCCTTCCCCTCCGCCCCCTCGTGAAATCCCGAGGTCTCGGTAGTATATAGGAGGACTTCTCAGGGCCGAAAAGAACTGAGGATTCCAAAGGTCTCCGGAAAACTACGTCGCAGAACTGATTAGGACTTACCCGGTCAATCTAAGTCTGCAGAGATCTTGAAAGACCTGTGTACATCCAATCAGAACCAAATCCTCGACTCGGGATATCCTAAAGATTTGTTCAAACATATCTGCCAAGCATTTTCCACTTCTCGATCCTCATCTTGAAATAAGGCGTCGCCAAGAGCTCCGCTAATTTCGTTCAAGTCCGCCTTCCGCTCGCGGAAATTGCTCGGGCGAATAAAGACAGCAAAAAAGAGCAAAACACACGATCAGACGTTGATCGAAAAAATAAATTCCCACCCCAGTGTAACCACCCAAGCTGTTTAAATTTAAATAACCAGTGGATTGAACGCCTCAGTTGTGCTGATTCTCTCAATCATCAGAGGCTTCAGGGCTCATCGAGTCTTCAACAAAATAAGAAACCAAGGAGAATTTCGTCGAAATACGTGCTCCGCTTGGGTTATGATTTTCGGGTGTTGTGTTGGGGTGGAGGATCGTATTCCGGTTTACGTACCGTACCAACTGTCGCCTCGGAAGCTTTAAAAAAAAAATTTTCGTAGCGCAGTGTGTGAGGTTCTTCACGTTTTTCTTTTATTGCTGGTTTTAAAAGCTGATCTTTTACCCGGGGATTTTTCTTTCTCTTTATGTTTTTGAATGACGACAGGGGATAGTGTCGGGATATGCATGTAGAGTGGTGAGAGAACGGAGGGATCTGGGGAGGGATTCAAAAATCGTTCTGAAATTATTTGAAATTCCCGGTGAGTCCCGGGGACATCAGTCTTTTCGGATCTTCTTTTATCGAGTGTCATTATGGTTTTATTCGAGGGGAGTGATGGGGTGTCGTTTGTCATTGGAACAATCGGAGTACCTCATGACAATTTCGATTGTAATTTTAGAAAATTACTGGGAGAATAAAAAGTAAAGAATCTTGACATTTTTAAACATGATTAATTTATAGGCAATTATTGCTTCCGATTTTTTTTAATGAAATTCATTCCTTCACTCGTGTTTGAGAGAATTTTAAAACTTATTGATCAAAGTGACAGATGAATATTCTACATATGCATCATTAATTCTTCGGTTGCATACCAAATATGAAGGTCTGTTGATACAGTGTCCAAACATCCCGGGGTTTACATTATTTATTTATTCACTAGCCATTGAGTATTCTGGTTACGCCCATGCTAGCCACGATTCTACATCAGGATTTTCCCCGTCCAGTGGTTTATACCCGTGCTTATGCTAATGCAGACGTGATTCCTTTACTCCCCAAATATATTTAAAATTGCAAAAATGCCCAAACAATCGCGGGAAAATGCCAATTTTTTTTTTAATAAAAAATTGTCATGGAATTTCTTTGCATGGTGACGGTGTTTTCCATTACCATTCATCTTTCCTTTTAATTTCCCGGGAATCGGAAGTATCTCCAACACTATAGAAACTACGGTGCCATCGTGGAGCCATAAAAACCAATGTGGCATCGTAACGGGGTACGATAAGTACATCCCATTGTGTTTTCCCCGATGGCATCGAAATCGATGCCTCCCGAACATCAAAATACCGTGTCATAAAAAGCCGTAACCCACACTCCAAACGAGCCTGATTTCTGTATAATGTTCTCGGTGATTTTCTGACATGGATGTGTATATATATTTGCCGTGATAACGTGGAGGATAAATACTCCTGAATGCTTCGGGCATTAGGCGTCTGGAATTGACGATATCGATCGGAGGTTGGAGTGGGAGAATTGATAGGAACACTGAATACACAGAGAGAAGTCAAAGGAAATGTTTAACCCTAGTTGGTCACCATATGAGAACTTGCGACTTTGGTCACCTCCGCAGGGAATCACCGCCGTGTTATTTAGGCCCGAGCGTTGCCGAATTCACTCTATACTGCCCGTGCGCGTTTAGCGAGACTTCGGCAACGTCGCACAACGGGCAATTTCATTTAACATGGGAAAAAATTGCCCGTCTGTTAGAAATAATTTTTTTTCTTCAGGAATTGTGGATATAAATAATTTTAAAAAATATTATAATTGTCTAGACACTTGAATTGACGCATTCCAATTTTTTAGGATTTTTCCGCTCAGCCAGTCAATGGTAAGAAAAAAAAATCGACTTTCTGCGGCGTTTCTCTCCTATGGTGACCAACTAGGGTTAAATACTGGGAGAAAAAGTTTTTGGTTTCCAGTAAGAGTGGCGGGATTTTAACGCTCCGTGAGACTGAAATCCGGAGAGAAAAAGCTCTGGATTCCGCTGAAATTTCTCCGAGAATCGGTAAAATTAGTTTTTTTATCATTAGTGCGTAAAGTGGGATTTTTAGCATGTTCCGCACATTGTGATGAAAAATAGGGTTCGAAACTCGTGGGAAAAGTGTTCTTTGATCCTTGGGAGCGTAGCACTCGCCTTTGGCGAGCGCTGTACATCTCCCACGGGTCAAAAAACACTTTTACGCGCATGTATTGAAATATACTGTTTCATTACTTGTGCGTAAAGTGAAATTTCACGCACGCTCCGCGTGCGAAAAATTCTACTTTGCACGCATTGTGATACAAAAACGGTTTCGGCATTCGTGGAAAGTGTTCTTCGACCTTTGGGAGAGTCAAAGAACACTTTTACGCACTCGTATTGAAATATAATATTGTGTTACAAGTGCGTAAAATTTCACTTTTCGCACGTATATGTAGCACATCCTATTTATTGCAATACCTGCCGAATTTATTTTTGGGGGGTACAGCCAGTACAGTAAAAATGAAAAATCACAATATCGAAGATACCAAAACAACTTTAAACTTTGATTTATCCTAACCGAATTTTTACTCGTGCCAAATTAAATTTAACTTTTATTCTACTCCTTTCTACTACACCGACTTGCAATTCTTACTCTGTTCAGCAGTAAATTTTGCGTGTGGCCGTACCACAGTAAAAAATAATTTTGTATTTTTCCCGTATAAAGGTCAGGTTGTGTGTAAAGTCAATTGAGAGGAATTGCAAAAGGAATTGCAAAAAAGTTGTATATATATCAAACTGAAATTCTATTTCTATTATTTTCATCGAATTATAGATTTCCAGTGACGAAATTCTTTGCAATTTCAGTAAAACCGTCCATCGATGAACAATTTGCAAAAATAAGTCCATCAGATTGTTTAGGCCAAAAATTTTTCATAGTGTATACGCAGGAACTGTTTACAATCGAATCATCAAGTGAATTTGAAGAAAACCTCGGAATCCCAACGCAAAAATTGTTGTCGAGTGAAATTGAGAGATGCCTGTTTATCAAGGACTAGGAGTTTTTCTCCTGCAAACAAACGCAAAACCCCAAACGACACTCAACAACGGCGGTCGCAGAGGCACGGGGAGGGGGCTTAAACGAGAGTTGGGGGAATCCCCGAATAAACTCTGCTCCGATCAGGAATTCCCGAAGGAGTGGGGGCGCTGGCGGTAGTTGGCGCCGCTCGTACTCAATTTGCATCAAGCCGTCGAGACAACAGAAAGAGAGACGAAGCGGCGGGCGGCGGTG
>NW_021680349.1:1068614-1082129 GCF_001412515.2 Diachasma alloeum
GGGGGGGGGGTTGGTTGAAGCCACCCCATCCCTTCATTCTCCATACTGCATCCTCACTCGTGCAGCAGCGAGTCTAACGCGTTTAGCTGAGACTCTTGAGGCCCTAATCAGATCTTGTCGAAGGAAGACGACGGAGGTGGCGCTAAGTGTGAAGTTAATGGAGTCAGGTTCAGGTAGAGAATGATGGCACTCTTACTGGTAGATGCAAACTCGAGTGACATTGTGGGATGCCACTGGTTGAGGATTCTTAGGTTATTCATGGAATTTGAATCGTTGCCCTTCGCGGGTGAATGAATAAGGAAATAGAGTTTAATGGAATTTTGGAGGTTTTTATTGGTATGTTTGAGTACAGGGGAAAATAAATTCCGAAAGTCATTGAATTAATATTTTTCGGTAATATTATCAATAATTTACTTAATTTTTGTTATTTAAAAAGATGATGAGTAATGTCAGAAGCCTATCTTGAATGATATCACTTACAACCTGCCATCTCATCAACGTCTGAAATTCAAATAAAAACAATTGTCGTTTTGATGAAAAAAGAACAATGTTGAAAACTTGAAAAATACCTTTTTTTTCATGAAGAAATTGAAGGGAAAATTCATCAAGATATTTTCACACACCTGTGTAAATCACACTCGATCAAATATTTTGAGTCACGAGAGAGACGTCTCGATAATGGAGGCCTCCGACTGTTAATTAATTCAGACTTTCAAGAGGTATCAGGGCGAACTCAAATTTCCAATTTTAATTATTTCTTTCATCAGATTTTGAATGTGCAATTACAAAAATTATCCTCGTAATTTTTATTGTTTAACAACATGATGATCATTGATGTTGCAACCCCATTTTTTCAATTAAGTTCTTAAACTCAAATAGAAAAAATTTCTTTTTTGATGAGAAACACAACGTTGTAAACTTGGAAAATACCTTTCTTCATGAAGAAGTTGAATGAAAAATTCATTAAGATATTTTGAGTTCACACACATGTCTAAATCACCGGATAAAATATTTTGACTCACTCGTAGACGTCTCGATAATGGCGGCCTCCAACTGTTAATTAATTCAGACTGTCAAGGGGTATCAGAGCGGCCGTGGCGCGTTAATTCGATCAGTTGTGAACTCTTGGGGGTGTAGAATACGCAGAGTGACGTCAGTCTAAGGTTTATATACATGTATAGTATGCCCTCCCTACCGGGGACAGATTTACCACCCTGTGAAGACGCCTGACGGTTGCTATCTAAGTGTCAAGTTGAAGCGCGTTCAGACGTCATTCGAAATATAACAGGACAGCGGTTAAAACTTGGAAATTAAAATGACTATCATTTCGGTATCACGGGAATTAATGAGATGCTTAATAATGTCATTGTGGTTGGAGATTCTCATATCGATGGTGAATCCAGGCTCATCAATAATGCTGGCGAAATTGCTTGGTTGGTAAAGCAATATTAATGACGAAGATCATGGCACGTAGATGGCGGGAATTAGAGGGAGTTGACGCTTTGGGTGGCCGAGGAGATAGCCGGGGTTTCAAGGGGTTGCCAGAGAGACTCATTGGCAACCCCTTCAGGATATTTCGTACTATTCAGAGTTTTGATCGGGGGCTGAATGAGGAATCATCATTCATTCTTATTATCTAGAAAATTATGGGAATAATTAAGAAGTCTGCAATGTTTAAAAAATTTGACTAAAATTGCCGATTGGAGATTTCTATCAAGTGATAGTATCACGGAAATTCCAGGGAATTTTGCCATTGAAAATTCATAGTTTGATTAAAAAATGACTGAAAAATGGAAATTTCAGTTAAATTATTTAATGGAAATCAATAGAAATCAATAAATTTAGATAAATGTGGTCTTGAATTTTCGATTTATTGAAAATTGAAGTCATTTGTGGAATTCTCATCTTTCCGCTGCTAAAAATTTTGGAATTGCATTCAATTTTCACGAAATTTAAGCCTCACTAAACTAGATCATTTAATCTTAAGTAGAATCACCACCGAATAATTAAAAAAAAACCCTCACACTAATTCTCGGATTTTACTCTTCATGAGTAAAACTCAATGAAGACATGTCGAAAATACCTTTAATCTATTTCATCCCTAAACCGAAAAAATCCTCAGCAAGTAAGAACTCCAGTGCATATTCTACCCAACTCCCCCAACAAAGTTTCATCATTGAATACGAAAATGTCCGAAATTAACGAGTAGTTGATGGATAACTTCATCTTCACTTCATGAAAATAACTTGCGAAATTCTCGTCTTTTCGCTGCTAAAACATTTGGAATTGCATTCAATTTTCATGAAATTCACCCCTCAATAGACTAGATCATTAAATCTTGAGCAGAATCAGCACCGAATAATAAAAAAAACTCTTTATGAGTAAAACACAATGACGACATGTCGAGAATACCTTTAATCTATTTCATCCCTAAACCGAATAAATCCTCAGCAAGTAAGAACTCCAGTGCATATTCTACCCAACTCCCCCAACAAAGTTTCACCATTGAATAAGAAAATGTCGGAAATTAGCGAGAAGTTGATGGATAAGTGAGACTTCATAATACAAGAGAAGATCATCTCCGGAAAGGATTAGTGGCTAAGCTACCACCGGGTTTATATATTCGGTTATCAAGTGAGCGTCCAGCCAGCCGGAGACAGCCGGCCGGAAGTCAAACAAGCTGCCTCAGGGTAGATAACGCACCTACCCAAAGCACCAACATCTCATCCTAAAAGGGTTAATGGGCTCTCCGCTCCGTGAATTAGAGCTCTCAAGGATTCGTCTTAATTTATCCCCCTCCCCCCACCAAAAATCCATTCCTAACAATTTCTCTGGTATCAAAGTTCACCACCAACCGTCTTAAACACTCGTGCGTTAATGAGTTACTCCACGAGTTTGTATTCGAAGTGAATGTAATTTTTGACCGATTGGAGTTTGCCGAGCGGATTTTCGAGGGGGGGGGGCGGAGGGAGGTAGAGGTAGGTATAATCCCCACTCGGTACCGGCTAATCGGGTGTTAGAGAAGCCGAGGAAACTTTCGTTAAAGGAAGCCCTGACAATGCCCAAACCCCCGGAGCAACTTGGACGATGTATCCTTTAGTGTGGAAAGTGCCTTTTCGGAAGGGGGTGGCAGACAAAGTTGGAGGAAGGACCGGCTAATGATGGAAACTTGAGTACTAAGTCATACTTAATACCTCTCGGCAACAACTGGCCATTCCCATGGCGACTGTACTGATTTCAGTTTGGTAGATATCACGGAAAATGGAGAATTATTGGGAGAAACTTGATGAAGTTATGATCAACACTTTTGTGAGGCATAAATTTGGGACGGAAAATATGTAACTGAGTGGGGAATATTTCATTCTGGAATCAGGTTATGCACAGTTCTAAATGGAGAAGAAAATGTACAGAAATCATATCCTTTTTTGGAAATTTAATGGAATTTCGTTATTGAAAATTCCGACTTTCATGCACGGAGAGGAAGATTCAATAAAAATTACGTATCTTTTCCGTAATTTCGAAGTGAACTGTGGTTGTAGGAAATTTTACGGAACTGTTACGGAATTTTTCCGGAGCGTTCCGTAATTTTTTTCTGAATCTCCTGTGAAAAATTCCGATACCGTCACTTAATTTTTCTGAGTCGATTCCGTAATCGGTGAGTGAATTGTGAGTTACGTAATTTTTACCGAACACTTCTCTGCGTGTGAGAAAACAAATAAGAACTGTCAGTTCTGTTCAATTATTCCCGGAAAGTTTATATGAATCAGGAAAATTCTGGAAAATATATTCTTGCATTTTTTATTAATTAAAAATTCATCGTAACTCGGCACTGAATATTTGTGATTTCATTCAATTACCAAGTTACATAAAATTTTTAATTATTCGACAAGTTGGGAGTGTATTCACCTGAATTTTCCACACTTCTATTAATTTCCATAAATTAACTAAAATACAATTTATAGTTTTCGTTGATTTTCCCTTGAACACGGTGGCTTGGCGCAGTGGCTAAGTTCGTTGCCTCACATGCGAAAGGTTCCGAGTTCAAATCCTGGCCGGGTAGAACGGTGAGATCTAACCATTTAAAGGCTTGATCATCATCGCAGTATACCCTCACCGGGTCGAAGCGATGTAAAATAACGACAGAAAAAAAATTCCCTTGAAAGTCTAGGGGAGCTGTCACTTGACAAACATTTTCAAAAATGGAAATTATTAATTCACTTCTAGCATTTAGTGGCAAACAACAAAATGCAAAAATTCAGAATTTTTCTGCAGCTTCATTAAAAAAATTCACTAATTCACGTGAAAACTTTTTTGTTCTTCACGTAATAATCCAGAATGAGTTACTCCACTAATGGATTTACGCTGGATGATTTCTGTTCGAAATAGTCGAAATATTTCTTCATGAATTTGATATATTTCTCCCTTCCGGAGCTAGAGCACCAGATGATGAGTCAATAATAACCCCAGGATTTATCCCCACATTCTCATTTGAGATCCTGAATCCGCGTATATCTGAAGAGGGAACTCAAAGGGGGTTAATCTTCCTCTTCAGGCCAGAAGCAAAAAGACCAATCGCCATATTTCTCAATAAACGATAAATCAGGGAAAACGGAAGAAAAGGAAGAAGAAATATGCCACTTCCATCTTTAACACTAACTCCTGGCTCTTTTCCCAGTCTCAATTCGGCTCTTGTATACCTATATACCTTGTGTTCAGTGTGGGACCCATTAATCTATGGTTATCTACGGCGTGCGCGCCGGATAAGTGCGCGGGAATGAGCCATTTCACCCTTGGGACTTCGAAAGGATCTCCGACATCATTCCCTAACATAGTTTTCGACGATGGGAGAAGGGTCACTCCCCCCTATTCTTCACTTACCTTGAGGCAATATGACGGTAGTCTGAACGAATTGAGGATTGGGACAATTGTTGCCCTTTGGACAAAACTTCAGGGAAATCGATTATTTTGACGTGGATATTTCTCTGGTTTCAACATGGGGGATCATTTTGGGAGACGGTCCTTATGCGCAGCGCCATCTGTCGGAATTATAGAAAATTCTAGACATTTCGAGGTAATTCGAGATGTTTCTTGAAATTTTGAAACAATTCGAAGAGTTTCTAGAAAATTCGAGGGAAGTCATGAAGTTTATAGAAATTTCGAGAGAATCCAAAGAGTTTCCAGAAAATTCGAGGGAGTGCAAGGAGTGTCTAGGAAAGTCGAGAAAGAAGGGAAGACCATTGACGTATCCACGTACAATTACAGCTGTATCGAAGATACAGCCGCCTGCAAGTTTTTTGACTGGTTGGGAAAATTAAGGGAAGATTGCAATGAAATTTCAAAATTCAGGGAATTTTTTTATCGTTATAAATTTACTCCTTCAGTTTTAATGTAAAAACATGAGAAAAAATTAGGTTTCAATTTTTTTCATTGAGGAAATCTTCAAAAGCATCATTCATTCACGTGAATTTTGGTTTCCACATACAGAATATGTGGCTGAATATAAGTGAATGAGGCTTTCTGAAAATCTTCAATTTTTTTGGGTTTTAGATGTTTTTTCGTGAAATTGCTGTAGATGAAAATTTTGCAAAATTGTTTAAATTAAAGTACATAGTGAATATTGTGAATAAATGATTCGAAAAATCTTACGAAATTCTTAGTCCAATAATTTATGATGTAGGTAAACATAATTAATTTTTCAAATTTTTCACTTCAGCCAATTTTAAGAGAAAATTTTTATAAAATGAAAAAAAATTAAAATTTTCAAAAAGCTTATTATCAATTGCATCATGATGACACTTGTGAAAATTTTATCCTGCTAAAGCCTCTTCTTAATAAATAAAAAAATTGAAAACTCAATTTTTTCTCATTTTTTGCATTATAAGGAATTAAAAACTAATTTTAATGAATATTTTTGATAATTTCAATTTTTTCCCACCATATCACTTTAAATAATTTATCGAATAGACGAAAATTTCATCGTTAAATAATTCCTGTCAGGGAAAAAAATAAAATAAGGGATAAAAATATTCCGAAATAAAAAAAATACTTTGATTTGCCATTTTATGCTTGAGGAGCAAAATTTTATCGAGAGACTCGATCATTCCACCGGTCTATTCTGTGAATAATGTTACTAGGTTATCTCTCAACCTCTACTCCCATAATTTTTACGACTTGAAGAGAGAAAAAATAGAGCCCTATCCCCTGTCACAGGGGGCTGGTTCAAGTGCCTAACGAAGTAAAGAATAACTTTGGCTACGCGTCTGGCGTATATTCGACTTTACCTCCTTCTTCCACTTAGTTTTCTTATCGTTGAAAAAGTTAAGTGGAAGAAAATGGTGGAGGTATGCTGTGGGTGGGCAAAGTTGAAATTGATGCAGTGGACGGGTTGGTCAGGGGAGGAGAAAGAGAACCAGTGTGTTCAGACAGTTTGTATCCAAAGTTTTAACTTACGAGAGTGCCAGTGCTTATGAGGTGAATAAGAATTGTCGGGTTTCATATGTCGATGTTATATTGCAGTACAAAATTACGGACAAATTTATTTTCCGAGAGTTTCTCAATTTCCATCAATTTTCAGGGAATAATTGAACTAATATTTATAATTTCCATTGATTTTTCCATAAAATTTTGAATTTTTAACCATTAAATTATTTGAAATTTCTGTGCAACTATGATGTGATATAATCATGAAGGCAAGAATTCCGAAAAAAACGTGAATTTTCAATCAAAAGAATATTTAGAAGATAATTACGCCGATTTTTTAATTAATTGGGAATTCAATAATATATTTACCTGAATTTGATCGATTTTCATGGAATAAATTACCTGAAATCTCCCGTTTCCATTGATTTTTCATCTGATCATGAATATTCAGTTACGAAATTCGTTGAAATTCTGGTGGAATAATTATTTGATAACAACTTCCAACAATTGCACCAGAAATTTCATTCAAAATTTCTGAGAGTACTCCACTGTACTCTCAGAAGTACTTTAAGAGTACTGCACTGTTAGAAAATATTAAAAGTTCTTGGCCAGTTGACTAACAATTTTCCGGAGAGTGACATGAATTCAATTTTCGGAAAGAATAAAAAATCATTAAATTTTAGATTTCACGAAAAATTTACTAAAATTCCCCATTTTTAAGCAGTAAAACAACAGGAATTCCCCCTTCAAGCTTAAATTTTCGATCAATTAAAAACTCACGAGTATATCTACTTGATTTCTCCTGATCTCTAGCAATTCCATACAATAAACTCAACTTTACAGTTCCCATTGGTTTCTTCATCGAATTTCGAATCTTAAATTATAAAATTCCTCGAATTTCCAGTGGAAGTCACATGAAAAAAAATCCAAACAGGAACCCAAAATGCCCGTCTAAAATAGTCAACAGTGCACTGTTGTACCGCAACCATTGAATTATAGCTGAGTGAATTGGTCGCCTCGAACACGTGGAACTGCCATCGTAACGCAGACTCCTGAATATGCCTTTCAAGTGACATGAGAAGTGACACTTGATATTGTATCAGTTCGCTTGAACTCTGTCTGACGCAGATATCACCTGCCTGAGTCCCCCGACACAGCTCCACATATTCAGACACTTGCAAAAACCCCCGTTCACCAGAATCTCCATATTTCACGAAAATCCATTAAACACCGAATTCCAACCTGATGAATTGTCCCTCCAATACCCGAAATATTTTGTAATCCCCAATGGACTTTGTGCCCCCGCGACAATTAAAGGGATTTCAACAATCAGAATGATAATTGGCATGGTTTGCCTTGCCCGGGTGAATAGAGCGTGTACAAAATGGCCCGTTAATTTTTACTTCGATATAAACAATAGCTCCCACCGCGTTCTCGATTTAAATCGACGAACGTGTTACGCGCCCCGCGCACACACCAACACACAACGAGGGGATTTGTATATAAATAATGGCACGCGTGCATCCCAACCCACACAGCCTCCTCTCCTCGCTGGATTTTCGAATCATTCTGCGCCGTGTAAATATCGTTGAATAATTTTCCAATGGTTATTAGCGATAATAAAATACCGATTTATCGATTTAACGGGGGAGAGATTACGATGCGGAGCTGATTTATTAGCGAGTGAGTCTATGACTACTCACGCACGCGTTATAACGTACGTAATGCATCAATTGGGGTCATTAATTCGGTCATTCGATGGTGAAAAAATATTTCCGATTTGAATTTTACAAAGAGAAATGAAATGGCCTTAATGTCGTAAAGTTTGAAAAAAAGAAATGACCTCATCCTCCTATTTCAATCTTTTCTCATCTTTTCTTGAAAATTATCTTCTGTCAAAAAAAAAAATTAATTGTTTCTTCAGTCTCGCCCTGCATTTTTTGTATTCTCTTAGCTCCAAAAATTATTTTCATTATATTTGATCGTTTTCTCTATCAATTATAATTAAGAATTGACGGGAAAATCATTTTAAAAAAACTGCAATGACCAATTTAATGAGTTTCTGACTCCATGACTCATTAACCCCCCACTGAAAATCCATTTATTTATTCTCCTCGAGATTAATTTAATCTAGATGACTGTATACGTTGAAATTTATTTGAATTCACAAGTCGCGTGATACGAGTCCTCGAGTCGACCCTCTGACAAACGTTAGGGGTCCCTCCGCCCCCCTCGTCGTTGGTGCACAGGACATATTGTTACAGAGAGGAGGGAGGGAATGGTACGATGATTACACAGCGGTAACGAGGCTCGACGTCATCGAGTTACGATACTGCAACGTGAGTATGCATGCGAAACATTACGTTTCATCCCCCCCCGCGTGTTCTATTACTCCGGAAGAGCCGAGAGTATTTGCTCGTGATGCTATTATTTTGATTTTAGTGGGTATGCTGGTTGTTTTGAATGATGCTCAGCATATCGCTTGAAGAGTTTCATTCAAATCATCAATTTCCGATCAGCAAAACTTGATATGAACTTGATGATTGAATATACAGGGATTACGATGCATCCATAGGAGTAAAGCGTTTGAACCAAATGAAACGTTTTATTTTGAATTTTTAAAATAAATTTCAAAAATATTTTTGTTGGGAATTCATAAGCTCTTAAGTTTATTTCAATTTGAATTATTCTGTTATTTTAAATGAATAATTTATTCATTACTAATGAATCCTCGGTTAGAAGCGAATAAACAATTTGTTTGATGGAAATGAACGATTATCACGTGTTAATGAATTAAAAGAAAAAAACTATTATTTTTTATGAGAATTAAAATGCTAATAAAAATCAAATGTATGTTTGAGTGAAAGCGTCATTACAAGCTACTTGAATGAACCCTTTAGTTGACTTAAATGGCTTTTACTTGATAAAAATGAAGCATTTCTCTGAGGGAGATGTGAACAGCATCAAATTTCAAGGAAATTTTAGAAGCGTACATTCCAGGAGAAATTTAATTCGATTCAATTAGATTTAAACATTTAATTAAAAAATGAAAAAAATGAAATTTATGATTTTATTGAAGGCTCAGTGGGAATCTCAATTTTTGCGGAGGAAAAAATGAATATTCAGTCCCAAATTATTCTGAATTTTCAGGTAATTGTAAATTTAAGAATATATTTATCTGAATTCATTGATTAATTGAACTGAAATTTACAGTTTTCATTTATTTTTTCGTCAAGTTGTAAATTTCTAATGACGAAAGTTTCTAAAGTTCCATTGGAACGATAATGTAATGAAAATTTTAAAGAAATGTATCAGAACCTTTAACTAAAAATTGTTAACAGGACAGGTAGATAAAAATTCCCTAACTGACTTGAATCTTCAATAAAAAAAATGAACCAGCTCATCCTAATTTTCAATTAATTGAAAATTCACGGAGATTTTTACCGCAAATTCCCCGACTTCTCTTGATTTTCTTGAAATAATTGACAGTTCTTATCGATTTTGTCATTAAATCGTGAATTTTTAGACAAAATTCCCTGAAATTTCAAGGAAACTATCGCTTGACAAAAATTTCCAAGAGCTGTACCGGAAATATCACCCAAAATGGCTTAACCGTGTAAATAAAGCAGTTAAGAATCCCATCAGTATTTCTCCACATTATTTCCCAAATGCAAGACTCAGTAAATGCAATTAATTAATTCAACGGTCAATGCCCAAAAAATACTCGATGAAAATTGATGATTGAACACTGATGGCTGATTAATTGAAATGCCCGAAAATTCAATGGAGTAAAATTAAATGATGCAAATTCAATTGTAAATGAACGCGTGTCAAGTACGGAAAATCACATTAGTTGCTAACGATATTTGGTCCTGTCGCACAATTCCGCGAGCTTGGGTATAGCTGGCGGGGGGAGAGGCGCAACATTTTATCGTTTCGTGTCTCTCAGCGTCCACCATTTGGCGTGTGCTCGCTCAGCTAATTTCGTATTTGCCCGATTAATTCTCGTGTGGGAGGGGGCGTTTAACGGAATTTGATGTTTCGCTAATTATTCTGTCGTGCGTGTTTCATAGATGGAATTTAACCTCTCTACTCCTCTCTCTTGTTTCAATTGTTAAAACATGGATTGATTTTTTAATTCATTGTTCAAGGGGAATAATGAATATGTGATTGATGAAGTGATTAAATATTTGCTTCGGGTTTCATAATTATTTATTTACCAATTATTTATTTATTTATTCCCAATTATTTATTTATTCACCTTAGAATTAACTAATTTTAGGGAAAAATACAAAAAGAATTTTTTAATGAAGAAAAGTTCCGATAAGCAAAACGTTTAATGAATAATTTTGTTTTTCAAGTCAAAGGAATTTATTGACTTGTCCAAGTAATTCAATTATCCTTCATGCACAGCATTTAGAGAAATGACGCGTTTGAATCGAATGAAACCCTCTATTTTGAATTCTGGAATTTGATGTTTCGATAATTATTCTGTACTGTTTGTTTCATAGATGGAATTTGATCTCTCTACCCTTGTCTCTTGTTTCAATTGTTAAAACACGGATTGATTTTTCAATTGGTTTGTTCGAGGGGACTAATGAATATATGATCGATGGAGTGATTAAATCTTTGCTTTGGGTTTCACATCCATTAATTTCCGGGAAAATTTCAAAAAATAATTATTATAATAAAAAAAATTGCGATAAACAAAACCTTAATTAATTTCATTAATTCCGTTTAAAAAAAAATCACAGGAAATTGTTTCAGTGAAAATAATAGGGTATCCTTCGTAATTCATTTGATTCAATTAAAATAGTTGATTTATCAAAGCAATCGGGGATTGTTTGATTACGGAAATGATAGGGGATAAAGCAATGAACAGAGGGAAGTGCATTCAGTGCGATTGTGATACCTCACGCCCGGTCTCGTCCAATCATTCGGCTCCGTTTGTCTCTAATAACGATCATATTATAATCCAATTGCCATTTTGAATTCAGTATCTATTCTGATGAGGGATTTCATGAGCGTCGGGAGATTAAGTCGTCACTCTCCGCATGACGGAGCTTTTGAGATCCAAAAAGCCTGGTTGAGATTAACGTTCTCAAGTGGCAAGCCCCGCGTTGTATTAATATACAGGGGTAAATCAAATTTATAATCGGGAGATAAAGCTGAAATAATTTATAATTGAATTCTTCAAACTCGATTTTCTTGATTGACATTCGTCATTTAAAAATTGATGAATAATTCAATCCATCTCCTTATTTATTGATTTATTTATTCATTCATATTTTTATTTATTTATTTATAATGAAGTTTTGAATTGCGAGTAGAGAGTGGAAGAGCCTTGAGTAATTGGAAGAAAAATTCCGGCAAATTTCGAATAAACTTTGGCCCAACATTGACAATGTTCCCCTTCGTACGCACATTATACCGCATTTTAGTTGGGTAATGGGTGGGTTACACGTCTATATCCACACGCGTGTACACACGGGAGCATTTACGGTGTGCGATGATTTATGCATACCGCTAATTACCAGCCATGCAACCCTACATCCACATACATCGGTTTACTTTATCCATGGTAGCTAGTTTTATTACATCCACGCGAAATATACAAATTGTCGGGACCAAATGTTACCATTAAAATATTCAAGACATATTTGTTGCGACAGATCAAATGAATGCTTGGTTATTAACAAAATATTTGCCACAGGATTTTTTACGTAAATGACTTCAAACGAATGAATGATCATGTTAGTGATGAAAAAAAAATTTAATTTCGTGGACAGTCAACTAGTAATGGTTAGGGGAGTGACTTGAATGCGATTTGAGGGAGAAAAATCGTGAGACTAAGTGAAATTCAAAATTTTTTAACAGCATGGAAGTGAGAATTTATCAACATAGTTGAATTCATGGAGATGTTTTCATGAATATGTTTTGAAGTGATGAATATGTAGTGCCGAATTACGATGAACTGTCAATTGATTAAAAATTCAAAAATATATTTAGCGGAATTTTCCTGATTTACAGTCATTTTTAGGGAATAATTGAACTGAAATTTACAGATCTCATTGATTTTTTCTTGAAATTTCTCATTTTCAATGACGAAGTTTCTTGGAATTTCTGGGGAACTACACGAAGAGAACACTTGGATAAAAATGACTTAGAAAATCGTGGCAAATTTACCAGTACGAAAGGTAATGGTGGAGCGAAACGTAATTCAATGAAAAAATAGCTTTTTGTATAGGAGAATATTTCACGATTCATTCGGTAAAAAATATTTATGGATGCAAGAATCATCCTTCTATACAATAAAATTTGCCATACCATCTTTTGCAATATACCTGAACACCTAACGCGTTCGGTAAAAAATCTTTCTCCGTTACAGAAAAATCCTACAAAATATTGAGCAATCATTCACGTTCATTCTGATAATTTTTGACGGAATGCAGGATAAACAGAATTTGACAGTTTTGGCACAAATTACCCTCACGTTCAGTAAATTTCCCCGGATCAACAGACCTCAGGGGCCATCAAACCCCTTCCTGCCTATAAAAAATGGGACTACTTGAATTTTCAGAGAAACTTGAAATTCCATTGGTTTTTTTCTCTTAAATCGAATTCAATTCTTTCCCCGGAAAATTCAGCCAAATTTTGTGAACAGTGTACAACCCTCAATCTCGCCAACTTCTCAAACAGAATTCCCCAATCACGAGCGATATTCTCTGACTAAATGATGATCCGCCAATCCATTCATTCATAATCGACGAAACGCTTATTACGTGGCCATCGGTATCGGGTGAAACAGAGGGTGAGGATTTTGAGAACGAGGTGCGGAGTGTGGAGGGGTTGTTGGGGAGGGAGGGGGGGGGAAGAGGTAGAAGGGAAATACGTGTATGGNTTTGGGGGGGGGGGGGGGGGGGTAGAGGTAGAAGGGAAATACGTGTATGGATAGTACAGGGAATCGAGGCGGAAGGGTGACGGTCTATCGCAACCAGAGCCGGCAATGCCGAGTCTAGGTTATCCGATGACAAAGCGGCTTCGGGATCCTGCCTACTCCAAAACCCTCCTGCCCTCCCTCAACCCCCCCCCCCC
>NW_021680349.1:1082187-1105912 GCF_001412515.2 Diachasma alloeum
CCCCCCCCCCCAACGCCGCCCCTCGCCCTCCCTCACCCTTTTCCAACCGAGAGACACCCAAACCGTTTGGATTATCACCATTGAAAATGCAACCGAAGCCTCCCAGTGTTCGAATGCAGCGGCGCTTGAACGCGATACCGTCACGTTAAACCGGTAGTTTAGCCCTCCTTGTCATATTCATTGATTGTAGGAACCGAAAACATTGTTTCGATATTTTTTTTTGTATTCCGCCCTTTTCCGGGCGTTTTATCGAACGCTCAACATATGTTTCGACGGCACTACGGGGACAGAAAAATGCAGGACTATTTTTGCACTCGAATGCAATGAATTGTATTCTTGAATTATAATTTTAAAAGGTAGATTTCACTGCACCATTATTACGTGAATTGTTGAGACGATTTTTTGAAATGTCGAATTCCGATACCTCAGGAAGAAATTGATTTAGATAGAATTTTTGTATTGGGTGTACTATTTCCTAATTATAGGAATAAATTTTCATTATTTTTTAGACAATTACACATTAAATAAATTGGATTGCACTGTATAAATACTTGGAACTTGGAATAATTAAGTTATAAGCTTCAAATAATAGACAAAACCATGGAATCCATTTCGTTTGGATTAAGTCGGGTTCAATTCAGTAGTGAAGCGGTAAAACGATTTAAGTCGACTTATCTCCCAGTTGAGTTTTTGAGAAATATTTCCGAATCTAAGGGAGATGGCGAAATTTTCGTGATTACATTTATTGTAGCTCTCAATCGGCTCTACAAAAAACGTTATAACAAAAATTTCGCTATCTCCCTTAGATTCCGAGATATCCATTGAAAACTGGTCAATGGTCAAAATTGACTTGTACCGTTTTAACACTTCACTACTGAATTGTTCTCGTACTGAATTGTTCTTCGTTCCGGTTTTATCAAGTGGATGTTATTGAATATTGGATATCTTTGTCCAATAAACACTTATAATTTCCATGAAACAAATGATAATTTCAAGAGGAAACTACAATTTTCTTGTAAAAAACTGTGTTATTGGCAGAACTAAATAATTTCAAGGAGACAATTTGTTTTAGGGAAAAAATATTCTTTCCTCATTAATGTATTCTTTCTGCGGCATAAATCTATAAGTTCTCTCAGATCAAATGATTGTCGTACAATAGATTATATTCTTTTCTTTGAACAGTTGATCTCAACAAAATTTTAATTTTCCTGAAAGATATTAAATTTAAAGTTTTTCGGGCGAGCTAATTTATTCTCTCCATGTGAAAAAATGAAAGAAAACTCCCGAAAAAATTGTCTCCAATTCCTCCACCTCTATTTTCACAGGCAAAAACACATGTCGATGAGAAACAAAAACACCCGAGAATTGAAAATATTTAGTTTCAAAGAGAGTAGATATTAAATGTGCTCTCTCGGTGTGACAAAACGAAACAATTGAACTGGAAACGAGTTTAGAGAGGTTTGCCAGAGGATGAGGGCCTCGAGTGAGAAGAGGTATAGGCAGCGTAAAGCGCCCCCACGGGACGCCCTCGTGTGGCTAAATTGGTGGCAGTATATTACCGCTTGGGAGTCCGCATTTAATTTGAATATAATCGTGAAAGGAGATCTCAGACCAAGTGAGTGAGAGAGTTCCACCTAGTGCTTGAGTTTACTCCTAAGTATACAACTACGTACGGCATTGAGTATATTTATATGCATGTGTATTTGGTGGGGGTGTTGTTACACTTTGGTAAATGCGTGACGGTGACGCGAACGGAAGTCACCCGGAGGGACACCGGATGCAGAATGGCCGACGGTCAGCCCCCAGCGCGCCTGAACTCCTCAAGTTTACATTGTTTTGCAAAAATAGCAGAGGAAAAAAGTTGCACTAAGGCTGCTTTTAATCCTGACATTTAAATACTCGAAATTCATTCGCATTATTATTTTTGGTCAGTTTTCAATAAATATCTCGGAATCTAAGACCGCTAGCAAAATTTTTATTAGAACCTTTTTTGTAGAGAAAATTGGGAGCAACAAAAAAGGTTTATACGAAAAGTCCACTATCTCCCTTTGATTCGGAGATATTCCTCGAAAACTCAGCTGACTTATCTCAATCGCATCATTTGACTGGGAGAAATTTAACGTTCAAAGCGGCCGGTTTCACCCCACTCTCCACTCTGATAATCATATATTTATTGCAACATTCATAAATGTTTTACAAATTTTAGAAAACAACACGAACGAAGAAATTTCATAGAAAAACCTATCGACTTCGTTAGAAAATTCTATTGAATTTTCATTGAACTGTTCTATTAGTTTTTGACGGATTCTATTGAAATGTCCAATAGAAAATATTCAGTAGAAAAAGTCAATAGAATTCAATTTTTCTATATAACTTATTCTATTCAGATATTGTCTATAGATTTTCCTCGGCTCAAATTTTCTAAGTTTTTTTGTTTGATTTTCTTGATGAGAAGAAAAGAAAAATAGAATGAAAAAAACACGGAAAATTTGAGTCGAGCAAATTCTATAGAAAATATATGAAAAGAATAAGTTATATAGAAAAATCGAATTCTGTTGACTTTTTCTATTGAATGTTTTCTATTGAACATGTCAATAGAATCAGCCAAAAACTAATAGAAAGTTTAATAGAAATTCAATAGAATTTTCTAAAGAATTCGATAGGTTTTTCTATTAAATTTCTTCGTACGTGAATTTTTGTATATTTTTTTGTCAGGAGGACGTGAAACCCTTACACTTTATGCTCCCACCGAAAGTCGTTGACTTTAATTTCTTTTCCGTTTCTTTTCATACTTTGTTACCATTTTTACGTTGTATGTTTTCCCATTGCACGGAAGCCCCACTAATTTTTCCCCATAAAAGCACCCGAGATGAAGAACAAAAAAAGTCGACGAGAAAAAGGATAACTCCACAAGAAGTGCGTTACTATTGCAACCTACGGTTTTTTGTAAGTGTATGATTAAACAACTTCAGGTGTTTTATGCTCGAGCTTCAAGAGCCTTCGATCGCGTGACCCCAACGGCCATATCCGTTTCCTGGCTGTGGGCAACCCTCATAGCCGGTCAACCACCACTTTTACCTCTTGGGGATGAAGAAAGCCCTTGAAGCCCAATGGGCTCGAAAAATGGATAACGATCTTAACGAAAAGAAATGCACCTTCGACGTTTCGGTTAGCTAAGGCCTGTACTTTGTATCCATACAATCTTTTTTGCATGAAGTTTCAGGCGATTTAATTATCACGTGCCACTGGGAGGCTCTTAATTTATGCGAAAGGTCACGAAAATGTCGTGAACGTGACATTAAAATGTCAGAGTTTACGGAAAGACTAATGTTTTAGCGGTGAGAATGGAAAATTCAGGTGAGATTTTATTTTTCGTTTTACGCAGAGAAAAAAAAATTCGTTTTCGGGGACAAGTCACTGATTTTCAGGAATTCATCCCTAGTTATTAGAGATTCACGAACGGGGAAGTAAAATTTTGATTTTTAGGAATATGTCACCCATTTCTAGAGACATGTCAGTGATTTTCAGGAATTTATTCCGAATTATTAGGGGTTTGCGATTGTGGAATTCAGTGAGTGCAAAATTCTGAAATTCTGTGATTCCGGAATTCTGTGATTTAGTCGCCAATTTTCACGGACTCATCTATAATTTTTGGCGATCAAGCATTAAATTTCAGTGATAAAAATCATTAATGATCAAGGTCATTATAGTTATTGTTCAGTATCAGTAATACTTGATGATCGATTCCTGAAAATCAGTGACATGTTCGTGAAAATGAGGCAAATGTTCCTGGAAATGAAAAAAAAATTCTCTGAGTAACAATTCCACATTTTGCTCCACCTGACAACTGGCAACACTTCAACTTATCTCACTCCTCCATTTCCCTCTCGAACTCAGACATTCGTATAATGTGTGCTACTCAAGATCTCGCATCTCGAGCCCGACTATATCTGGCAAGTATAATTGACGGACGGGCGTTGAGGCGAAAGTCAGAGTTTCACTCCCCCAACTGTTGGCAACTTGGGTATAAGAGAGTTGAATGAGTTACACGTCAGATGCAAATCATCTTTCCTAATTTAACGGAAAACATTGCGAGTAATTCTAGTGAGAATATTTGATATCAAGGGGAATAAATTAATCTTCTAACCTCAAGCAAAGCATCGCCAACCTATTCTGCCATTGTTCTCTTATGATTGCTTTATTATTCTTGTACACAGAAATGAAGTTTCTAGTTGAAAAAAATCGGAATTGGAGGGAAACTCCGGATTACACTACAGTGTTGATAATTTTTGGCTGGAATTCCAGGTCTATTTTTTAAAAATAATTTAATCTGCGATAGGTTTACTGGAAATTGTAAGGAATTTCGTCACTGGAAATTCACAATTCAGTGAACAGATCAATGGAAATTATATTCCTCATCAATTATTTCATGAAAATTGTAAACATATCCTTAAATTTGCAATTCTTGTCTTTCGGCTACTGAAAAGATTGGAATTCCATTGCATTTTTAATTAAATTCGACATGCCATGAGTTTTCTCCCCTAAATAGAATTCAATAAGTGCAAATATAAATAATTAATAATAATTTGAAAGTCCAAATATCGTCTTAAAAATGAATTCTCACCTGTTCATAAAATTTACACTTTCCAACAGTGAAAGAGAATTTCAGAAATTCTGTATCAACTGTACTTAAACAAATTGTGTCTTATTCATTTCAAGACAATCTTATTTCTGAAATTCAGCACATTTGAGTTATTGAATTGACATTGTCTTCGGAAAGTATCTTCACACTGATAGAGAATTACTCTTGAAATTTCAAGTGAAAAAGCTTGGAATTTTTAACAACGACAAAGTTACATGAAATTTCTGTATATTTCTTCATTGACGAGTCAGTTAATTTCTTGGATATTCGAGTAGTTCTCGATTTTCAGGTCCACACGGCGCTGAAAAACCTTGAAAATTTGGAAAATTCAGGCAACATTTCTTCTGAATTCTCAATCTATTGAAAATTGAATTGTATGCGATGTTCAATTTTTACAATGAGTTTGGAAATTCAAGCTTTCATTGAAAAATCAATGACTGTTTAACATGAAAAATCCAATTTTCTTGAATTTTCAAGACGAATAAGAAATTTAGTGAACATTTTCATTTGAAATTGAACTCAACCTCCCAACATCCAAAATTCAGATGCCGCTGTGACTGAAATTTCAAAAAATGTCTAACAGTGCATTATGAAAATGTTAATGATCGTCTGCTCTAAAAGCCTCACTTTCCCTGAATTCCAAAACGAATACGAAATTTCACAGACGACTTCATGGCAAATTGAATCCAAAATGGCAGAATTTCAAATCCAAACACCTGTTTCTCAAATTAATAAAAATTCCTCATCTCCGTGCACCCTACCTGTGATTACACTGTTGACAAGCGAAGCACTCGAGATGATAGACATTGGCCCTAGCCCTCATGACCATTTCAAACGCCGGAATAACTTTGGAGCAAGCAGCGCAATATCCAGTGTTGCCGAACAATCTGCAAAAACATTCAATTTCATTTGCTGAGACAACAATAACCAATAAACTGGCACACACGAGGGGATGACAATGCCCTAATGTTCTCTTCAAATATTGGGGCTATTAATAAAGGCCACAGCTCCAATAGTCCCCAACTCACAATGCCACCTGCGTGTATTCCCTCGGGAGTTTCGTAATCTCAACACACTTTATTTACTCACCAACCGGTGGTATTCCGTTCACTTCCATTTTCATGCAGAAATACCATTCATAAAACACCCTACATACTCGCATTATATCATTCACATTGGTAGAGCAAATCATCTCGGAGTTTGCGTTGGCATTCAATAAAGCAAACTCGTCTGTTAAATTCGATTTGGCGATATCATATTTGCGGGTTATTGGATGTGTTTTTTTTGTCTCGTACGAGTTTATTGGTTTTTACTGACTCACCTGAGGTAATCGCGCTTACAGAGGATCAGATTGGCTTTTGTGTAGAGGGTTGAGCCTACTTCACCGAGTCTGCAGTCGCAGCAGCCGCATTTCAAGCAGTCTTCGTGCCAGAACATGTCTAGGGCTTTCAGGAGGTATCTGGTGAAGCGGAAAATGTCGTTATTCATTGGAACATGATTATTCGGAGCGGTTTGGTGAGTTATTTTTTTGAGGAGGTTGTGCTTCGAATTTGATTGCAGCAAATTGGATACACAATGTTTTGCGGTGAATTGGAAGTAAAATTATTTCGATAATTGGAATTTAGTTCAATTATTCTATGAAAATTAAGAAGAATTAAAGAGCTTCAGGAAAATATCTTCAAGTATTTGAAAATTTAATTTAGTAAATTGTTACTGAATATTAATTTTTTGATTGATTATTCCCTTCGGCTGTATTTCCCAGTGGACTGGGAGGAGAATTATTTCCAGAATTTTGGATAATTCTCAATTTGTACTCTAGTTGTCATGGACCCAAATATCAGGGAAAGTATCCCAGGCAATACGACAAAGTCTAAGGACGTCATGTAGAATATATTTTGAGACACATTTATTTATCATAATTCAGTAGCGAAGTGGTAAAAGGAGATGAGTCAATTTTGACTATTGACCAGTTTTCAATCAATATCTCAAAATCTAAGGGAGATAGAAAAATTTTTGTTATAACCTTTTTTGTGGAGCCGATTGAATGCTACAACAAATGTAATTACAAAAATTGCGCTATCTCCCTTAGATTCGGAAATATTTCTCAACAATTCAACTGGGGGATAAGGCGACTTATCTCCGTTTACCACTTCACTACTGAATTGTATTTTCACTTCCTCGTACCCAAATGTGAAGCAATAGGTCTAATTTCCCCATTTCTAATTGTCTTTTACACTGAAAACATGAACTTTTGAATGAAGATTTCCGCCAAAACGTCAAATATTGCATTCCATAGGTTGAAATTCGGACGGGAAAAATCATTCATATAAAAATAATCCACTGAAGACGATAGGTTCTTTATTCTGAGTAATTTTCGGCCATCAGGAATTTCTATTCTGGATTTAACGAATTCTTACGGATATACTCCACCGAGTTTCTTTTTTGATGTATCCTCATGGAATTAAATTATTCCCATCAAGTCGATTTTACATTTCTAAATTCGAAAACGACGGTTTCCACAGTTTTGTGAATAATTAAATGCAGTTGATATATAAATTAAAATGAATTCAACTTGGTGATTTGATTAAATCCTCAGCCCTCGAATAGATATTCTAAGATTCAATTTTTACCTCTCTGTAATTGGTTTTCCACATCCTGCGCACTCCTGTTGAGGAGCCCCATTTTTGCTCGGCTCCGTCTTGCTCACGTCCATCGTCATCTCGCGGTACCTGATGAATAAGTCAGTCGATTAATTATTAGAGAAATGAATTACTTGAAGGGGAGGATAATCGGAAATTCTCGGGCGGGCTTCGCCAATTGTATTAATAGTCATTGGATGGAAAATGAGGGGCGAATAAATCTGGAATGCTGATCTGTCTCAACTGCTAGCGTCAGAATGTGTCTGAATATTGCTTTTATCAAGTTTCAACGGCAGCTGCCGGTATCCGTGGCTTTCTCAGTTTGTCTATGAGTAATTAGAGTTAAGGGGGTAGGGACACTGAGAATTTAACGGCGGTTTAGTGCCATCTGTGTCCGAGTGCGGGGGCGTTCTGTGGTGTGGTCAGAGAGGAGTTTAGAATCGAATTAGTTTTGACCCGTACCATATTCGGATGTGTGGGAGTTTGGGCGAATGGGGTAAACAAAGTCGGGTGCAACTCGATTTTCAGTACTTTTTCACTCGATATCGGGGAAAAAGTGCGACAAAAATAGCGCATTTTTCGCCTTTTGACCGGAAACATTTACTAATCGTGAGTGGAATTTGTGACAAATCTGGAAAATTTATCCCTGCATTTCATCAAAAATTATTCCAGTGAACGTGAATATTTGCTCCGTATTACGTATAATTTTTCTGGAACGCGTTCGGAAAAATTTAATTTTTTTTATCGATCGACTCGTAAAATACCCGCCTCAAACCGGTATTTTTTCATTGAATTACGTCTGCCACAATTTTCTAGGTAATTTTTATCCAACTTTTCTCTTCGTGTAGATTTTTTTGAGAAAAAATATGCGAATTCATGCGAATCAATAGTTTAATTCAACAAAAAATTTGATTCAAACGTCTGGGTAACGCGTCTGCTGCTCTAACCACTGCATTCACTATTTAAATTGTCACCGTATTGTGTTTGAATTTCAATGTCTCAGATTTATTCCTGTAGGGGAGGTTGGGGTAAAACGGACACTTTTGACTTTTTTTCAAATGTTAATGAAGGGGTGAAATGTTGATGAAATTTAATAATTTTTCTTTCAATACAAAGAACAATTCCTTCCCTTTGTGACGAGGCTAAACTGAGCTCAATTGATAAATTTGTTTCTGAGTTCTGAATAATTTAAAAAAAGTCTCAAGTGTCCATTTTATCCCACCCTCCCCTCCTGTTAAAGAAATTTATCTGAATTTTCCGAAAAAATATCTTGAATTTGATTCAAGGGCGAAAATTCTCAGAAAATTCAAGTAAAGTCCCAATTGTTAGCGGCAGGAAGACCAAAATTCAACAATTTACATGAATTTTCAAGTAAAAATGAATATTTAGTGCCAAATTCCCTCGAATTTTCTGGGAAATCATTTAAAATTCTTGTAATTCCAGGAATTTTAAAGAAATTGCCTGAAAATTCAAAAAAAATCTGAAATTCAAGGAGAGATTTCTCTGATTTTTCCTGAATTTTTATCCCTTTTCCCGCAAATAATTAAACTTCAGTTTACAAATTTCAACTACAAAGTTCCTTGAAATTTCACTGGAAATGTTATTTATTAGAAATTTTCAATACTGTCACTGGAAACTTCAGTAGAAAATGTTTAACATTTGCATCTCTCCCTTTTTATTGAATTCTACATGAGGTGAAATTGTTTTTAATATTAATCATTTACGTTGAATAATTCATGTCGAAAATTGAAAACATGTACTTCCTGAGAATTTCAACGGACAATAGACCAGATTTTAGTGCTTTTAGATTTAGTTCTGTTTGCGATTCCTCCAACACTGTAGTGTGGCCACTGAACTTTGATTATGAGCAAAGTTGTCGTTTTATTGCACGAACATCCTGGACAATATTAACCAGTGTTTAATATCTTCCTGAAACCCAAGTTTCGTGCAAACAAATCTACCCGAAGCCCTTTGATCCGGATATTAAACTCAGACCTGCATTTATTTCAATTCATATAGGAATGACGGCACGAAAATACGCAAATTCCAGGTGAAAAAAAGGGTCAGTCGGCAATAACTTCAGACGCGATGTGGATTTTAAACGAGTCCATCTCGGATACTGAAGACTCAACCGTCGGAATCTGACCGCAGGAATTCCTGCGGGCAGTCCTCCGCGGCGTACGAGAACCCTCTCTCGACTCTAGGGTCAAAACCTACCTACCCCTTTAGACTCGATTTTCACTTTGTTCATGTACTTTCAGTTACCACAGAACGAATCGTTGTGGTTGTACAAAAGCTTTGTCCTTTATAACTATGAAATTTAGTACGAAAGTAACTCTTAAAATGGGTGGAATAAATAACTTGGAATTCAGTGCAAACTTCACAGGGAAAATACTAAAGAAAACGGGTTTTCTTTACGCTATTAATATTTTTTGACTGAAAATTCTGGAATTGTTTTGGAAACTCTTATCAAATGACGGTGTTGAGCGAATTTGACGGTATTTTGTGATTGGAAATTCACAATTGATGGGTAAATTAAGGGAGACAGTACATTTTAGTTCAAATATTCCATAAAAATTCACAGAAATGAAGAATATTCTTTAGCGATTAAAATTTTTTAGCCGAAAATTACGGTACAATTCTTGGAAATTTTTATGAAATGACGGTTTTACTGGAATTTGAAGGAATTTTGTCATTGGAAATTCACAATTGATGGAAAAATTAATGTAAATGATTAATTTTAGTTTAAATATTCCGTAAAAGTCAATCCAAATCAACAATATTTATGTTTTGATTAATTATGTCAGAATTGCTTTAAATGTTTTAACAATCCGGGGATTACGACCGAAAGTTCAAGTAAGTTGGGAAATTTGTGTCTTCTTGTTATTCATACAATTGGAATTCCATCGAATTGTTCAGGGAAATTCAATGAAGCACTGTTAAACATTTTCCCTTGAAATTTCCGGTAAGCGTCTTGGAAATTTCTAACAAGTAACATAATTTCATGAAAAAATCCAAGAGAACTGAAAATTTCTATTTAATTATTCGGAGAAAACGAATCTAAAATCAGGAAAATTCAGGCAATCTCTCCTTGAATTCCAGATTGCTCTGAATTTCCACCGAATGGTTTCAAAATTTCTGGGATTCCAAGAATTTTAAAGGAATTCCCTGAAAATTCATGTAATTTCTCGAATTTCCGTTTTCCTGCCGCTAAAAAATTAGGACTTTATGCAAATTTTCAGAGAAACTCGAAATTCCATTGACTTTCTTCCCTTAAATTCACGGTCTTTTCCTGAAAAATTCAGGTAAATTTTTTCAATAATGTGTATAGAGTTCATGAATTAATTTTCCGTCAACACCCACCCCAATTAATCCAAATAAAATGAATAGTTTCGAGTCTCTGTTCCTGCCAGTTTAAAAAACCCAGCAACATCATATTTCCAAATGAATTTAATCGAAAGTAAATGCTCGCCGGTGCAGGCTGATGGTTCAAGGCGACTCCATAATAACCAAGAGAGAATGGAACGAGATAGGCAGTTACTGAGGGTAGTTGGGAATGGCACTACATACGGAAGTGGTTCGCATCGTTGGCAATTCGTCCATCGGCCACGTGATCCGATCATCTACGGCCCCTGATCCTCAAAGCAACGTTAATTCGATTAGTCACGCTGCGCGTTCATCAACCACTAACCACTGTATATTGCCGCAGTGTAACCGATATATACATTATCCCTAGCACTTTCCAGAGACCCTCTTCCCGTGACCCGATGAGACAATGCAAAATTTCTCGATCAAATAAACACTGAGATTTCAATTATGAGTGATAGAAAATTTTGCGGGTGGAGTCTGGGGAAAAGTGAGAATTTCTTGAGACGCATTCGGATGAATCTGAGAGCTGCAGCGCCGGCTCTCTGCAGCCACCTGAGGCCCCGCCCCAACGTGGAGGCACCACCCTCCGGGCTATCATCTCCTAGAACCTCCTAGGAGACTCGGGAAATTAAAAAAATGAGACTGCGGGACTACGCCCACTCGCGAGGAGGAAAACAATAGATCGACGCAGATAGACTCCAAGATTTTGCTCTTATTTTTTTGGGAGGATTGAGGGCATCCATCGAGTGAGGGTTGGGTTAATCCTAGCATTGATTCTGTTTTTTTGTGAGATAATGAAGAATAGGATGTCAAAAATTTTTGGATAAAAATTTCGGGATAATTAAGGACTTTTTTTTATTTTTATTTTGCTATTAATTTAAGGAATTTTTACATTGAGAATTTACATTTTTCAGTGTCAGTTCCATTATTTCATGGAAAAAATGAGACAGTGGATGTAGGCCTAATAGGTCGAGGCAGCTAGTCTCCAAGGTTATCCTTATCTCGCCCTATTTTTGGGGAGGGGGGTGAGGACATTCATTGGGGAAGGGTTGTGCTGATCCTAGCATTGATTATGCTCCATATTTTTTGTGTGAGATGATAAACAAAAGGATGTCAAAAAGTTTTGAATGAAACTTTGCATATAATTCTTGGTAATGAATAATAGCAATAATATCAATTCTTGGAAATTTTTATTGGGTGAAGGTTTCTCTGAAATTTCAAGGAATTTTGACATTGAGAATTGCCATTTTTCAATGTCAGTTATATTATTTCATGGAAATGATTGTAAATCAGGGAAATTCAGATGAATATGTTCTTAACTTTGGAATTATTCAAATTTCAATTACATGAATTCATTTTTTAATTGAAATTCAAGTATATTGGAAAATTTTTATCTCCCTGATGTTAAAAAATTTGCAATTCCATTGAATTTTTTTATCTTTCAATCGTTTTATACATCTTTCTCACAGAATAGACTTTCTATTTTATTCACAAGTATTTAACGTTTTCCAACGGTTCAAATCAAGCGTCAGACTTTCACAGTTAGAACACTAAAATAATTACAAAATACTCGTTGACCTAAGCTTTGATATCCCACTGAAAATATAAAAATTTCATTCTAATTTGGCAGAAAGACATGTGATTGACTGAATTTCATGAATATCATGCACACTACCGAAGCAAAATACAAAAAACTGTTTTCCTCATTCGGCATGAAATTCGTCAATTTTTCCAATGAAAAAATTTCACTTCAAAAATGTTTCTAATGAAATTCGCAATTCAGGATATTTTTTATCTACTATTCCAACTCATTCCACATCAGCAAGATAATTTCCAAAAAAAATAAGATATGCTCGCCCATCTCTCATTAATTCCCCACTCACCTTCATTTTTTTTAAAACATCCGGTGAGTCCATTAATTAGCAAACGGGGGTAACATTAAGCCCGGCATTAATATACTCAAGCTACAGTGTTTTGTTTTATCCCACAGGAAGGAAGGAAAGCGTAACCGAGTCTGTGCGACATTATATCGAGGGAGGAATGGTTTTTCGTGGAAACAGGGTGAGTTTAATCCTTGGCCTTATCCCTATCCAGAGAATACCGGGGCTGTTTAAATTCACAAAATCGCTCTCCTTCACTCTCTCTCCCGCCCTCGACTCCTCTCCCCCTCCCCCTCCGCCCTCCACCCCTTATCCTCTTTATTCACCAACTGGAGTAGCCACTTTGAAGAAATTAAGGAGATAAGACCGATAACGAGCTTCTCCGCCTCTCCTTTAAAATCCCTTTTCTTTTTGGAATTCCATGAATTCACAGGGTGTTTGGATAATCTGAGGGTGAAAAAGGAAATCTTGAAAATCTTTACGCATTGCCACTGGCTCACTCCACTCCCAGAAAAGTCGTTGGTATGCACGAGCACTCGAACCCTTTTCCTAACTTCTATTCTCGTAACAACGTAATTCTCGCCCTTTTCTGCGGAAGGGAGGGGGCGGGGAGGGGGGATATTTCGCATGAAATAAATCTCGGCGGGGAGGAGGGCAACACTGAAATCCTCGTTTGCTGGGCATTCGGGGAGGCGGCCCTCACTACTAATGGCTGGGTAATTTAAGGGATGTTTTAAGCTCCTGCGAACGTGGTCACACGTGAGACCCACACAAAAACCGTATTACGTGTATAATCGGCCATTAGCATTCGAAATTATGGTGTCTTCGTTTTTTGGGGGGATTCATTTGAATTCTTGATTTTTTGGGAGGGGGGATGTATCAATTGGGGGTGGAAGGTATTCTGTTTGATGGAGGGGGTGATTTAACTCATTTGAAGAATTTTTGAGAATTAATTGAAGAATAATTAAATTTTAATTATTTGTTCCAATAATTTACTATAATTTAATGTTTTTAAATTTTTTAATTGATTATTCTTCATTATTATTGGTATATCATTCATTTCATTTGATTTTAGAATAATTTAAGTTTAATTATTTCATCAAAATCGTGTTTAATTTCATTTTTCTGATGACTTCATTTTGGGATCTTTTGTGATTTCAAGAAAATGTTGAAGCTTATGTCCAGAAAATGATGAGTATTGGAGGGAGGGTATTCTGTTCTATTATGAAAGTCATTTCCAAAATTGAATGAAGAGTGATATTGGAATTGTCATAAACCATGTTCCTTTTTTATGATGATTTGTTTCTTTGATTTTTGTTGATATTGTTTCAACGTGAGGTTGAAGCTAATCTTTCGGAAAATTTCAATGGGAATATTAATTTTAATGGTATTGTTGTCTATGGTTATTGCCCATTAGTATTCGAAATTGTGGTGTCTTCTTTTTTTAAGAGTATCCACGCTAATTCGATTTTAAAATCTCTCACTTTTTTCACTGAAATACTGAAACTGTTAAACGCAAACTGTCTTGCTCAATTACAGAAGTCATTTTGAATGACACTGAAATTCAATGGAGAATTATTCCCAGCGAATTTTCTTTAATCTCATTTTTCTGATGATTCAATTTTGAAGTCTCTCATTTTTCCGCTGAAATGCTGAGGCTATTGAATGCAAAATATCAGATTCAGTTACAGAAGTCATTTTCAAAATTAACGAGGCCTTCACATTATTAAAATTTCTATTGATTCAACTTTTATGAGGATTTCATTCCAATTTTCGTTGTTATTTTTTCTACGAGATGTTAATCTCCCCAAAAATTCAAATGGATACGGGAAATTCTTTTAGGTGATGATACTTGTGGTGCTCAAGGGGTGTGGGGTCATTGGTATTTCCCCCTGGAATGGGCACATACTGAAATAGCGATCGAAAAAGAAAAGAAAAAAATAAGAAAGTGGCATCGGACTGAAATAGTGTTCAGTCAGATGACATTAAAATTAAGTAGAGAATTATTCACAGCGAATTTTCTTTAATCTGATTTTTCTGATGATTCAATTTTGAAATCTCTCATTTTTTCGCGAAAATGCTAAGGCTATTGAATGCAAAATATTCGATTCAATTCCAGAAGTCATTTCCAAAATTAACGAATCCTTCACATCATTCAAATTTCTATTGATTCAAGTTTTATGAGGATTTCATTCCAATTTTTGTTGTTATTTTTTCTACGAGATGTTAATCTCCACAAAAATTCAGATGGACACGGGAAATTCTTTTAGGTGATGATACTTGTGGTGCTCAAGGGGTGTGGGATCATTGGTATCTCCCCCTGGAATGGGCACATACTGAAATAGGGATGGTGTGCAGTCAGATTACGCTAAGCTATGCTCGTACGTGCTCGTACGGAAGTTCGCCATGCCGATCCCATGTATTTCAGAGACTCATCCCCTCCTCCACTGCCCCCTCGTGTATGTACGCAAAATATATTTATTGTTGTTTGTCCAGTGTATATAGTAGTGACGGTGTAAAAAATCGCCACCGACGGCCCACGAAGATGTGAGACATAAATTCAAATGTCTACCTCACTCACCCTTTTTCCCCCTCAGTCTAATTTTTTTTTATGGGTTGAACTAAATGGTAATCGTGGGAAATAAATCAATTTTGGGAATTATTTTATCAGGAAAATAATTACAAGGGGATTGAAAGTTTAGGGATTCGGTCAATCAAAAAGTATTGTTCTGCGTTGGGAATTAAATGATTTTCTTTACAATATTTTTCATTTAATTTATTTCATTTCGTTCATTTGATCCATTTCTACCAATTTTTTTCATCTTGATTTTTTCTACTCGGAAAATGGAACACGAAAGTAATTTGAAGGGACAGTTTTTTTGACGAATTAAAAAGAAAGAGGCAAAATTGTAAATATGAGTATCACTGACGTTAGCCCTTACAGTCCAGTTTGTTTTATAATTTTTCAAAGGAAAAACTATTATCCTCTTGTTGAATGAATTGAATTTAACTGAAAAAATGAATGAAAAAACAAATAATTTTAATTTAATTAGACTGGAGATTTATGATTGCAATTTCTGGTATATGAAATTCTTCTTTCTTCTGGAAATTCTTATCAAGTGACAGTTCTACTGAAATTTCCAGGAATTTTGTGATTGAAAATTCACAATTTGGCGACGAATCAATGGAAACTGTGAATTTTACTTCAATTATCCCATGAAAATTAACAGAAATCTGGAAAATTCATGGAAATATATTTTAGAATTCTCAATCAATTGAAAATTCAACGCCATTTGGTACTGAATATTTCACGTTTACATTGAAAATTCAAGTGAGTTTCAGAATTCTCGTCTTTTTGCTGATCAAAAATTTGAGATTTCATTGAAGTTTCAGTGAAGTTTGAAATTTAACGATATGCCCCCATTTCCAGAATATTTCAATAATCTCATTTATTTCAAGGAAATAATGTCGAAAAAAACCACTTCCCCTCGCGAAATAAACCCAAAGAAAGCACCGCCAAATCGAAAGATCACCGACGTCAGCCCCTAAACTCCCATTTTCGTACGATTAATCGGTAAATGAGACTGGCCGATTGTCATCGATACGCCAGTAGCAGAGTGAACGATTTCGTGCCAGTTGTCAGTGATGCGGGTGACTGTAGCGGCGGGGGGAGACGATGGACGGACGACAAAAGGGCTGTGACTACTGGGGAAACTTTTATCTTCACCCGGATTAATGGACGGATTAAAGTATTTGCGGGTGGGAGGGGGGTACGCCGGCCAATTGGGATGTAGGTGTACCAGAAGAAGGGGGATTAGTACTTGATTGGCTAATTTGTAAGTGTCCCCAGCAGAAACTCACCGAGGATCGATCCCTCGATGTTTGTTGGAGTTAAAATGTTGAGGATTTTTCTCCCATTTTTTCTCCCCCTGTTTTTTTTGTTTTTCATTTGCACGAAGAAATAAATCTCAGGTGGTGGTGTTTGTTCCACTGTAAAGAGGCACTGGGGGGTTGAAGTTGCCAGGGGGTAGGGGGTAAGTTAATGTGCGGCAAGTGCAGGCGGGCTGACCACTCGGCTGATTTACATCGCACAAACCCTAGCCTTTAACCGGAACGACGGCTCGGAGTTGTTGGGAGGGAAAGTGAGAGAGGGTTAGAGTGGTCAACTGAGGGATGTAGCGTGTGATCGAGCCACCGGTTCTCATTAAGCACGCGTATATACGGACGAGTGAACCTAGACTCAAGTGTATGTGTATTGTGTGGACGATATTTGAGCCGATGAAGCGAATTTCAAGAGCTTTCTTTGGACATTGTCGCCGGGGATGAAATTGTTTGTCGTCGATTTTTAATGCACAGGATTTTATTTATTTTCGCTTGATGAATTCTAATTGTATGGGGAGAGAAAAGTTGGATAAAAATTACCTAGAAAATTGTGGCAAATTTCAGTGTAGTGTTAAAAAATTTTGTCTGAATTTTCTGTGCCAAATTCCGGAAATTTTTATCGTGTTCCAATTCCACTGAAATTTCAGGAAATCTTGTCGTTGAAAATTCAGAATTTCGGGGAAAAATCAAACAGAACTGAAAATTCAATGCAATTTGACACTGAATATTCCTATTAGATTGGATATTCAAACAAATTAAGGAATTTTTGTCTTTATGCCCCTTAAAATTTGGGAATTTTACAGAATTTCCAGGGAAACCTGAAATTTCATTTTTTTTCCCCCCTAAATCGCATTCAGTGTCACAGTCCTCAAATTGGTAGTCAATTATCCATCCAATTTCATTTTATTTCTAACAGTGTACGAAAAGTAATCGTGGAACGAAATGGAATTCAATGAAAAAATATGCAAAATGGATGCAAAAATCCTGCACTGTAAAATTTCCCACACCGGTAGGGTTTTCTTTTTTCTTACACCCATCTGAAGATTGTGGGGACGTATGGAAGTAAAATTTTATCAAATCCGTTCAGTAATAAAATCATTCTCCGTTGCAGAAAAATTATACGCAATATTGAGCAATCATTCACATTCACTGGGATAATTTCAATTAATATCTCGAAATCCAAGGTAAATGGAAAAATTTTTGTTATATCTTTTTTATAGCAATCAATTCGCTCTACAAAAAAGGTTTTCACGAAAATTTCGCTATCTCCCTTGAATTCGAAGCTACTCCTTGAAAACCAAGCTAAGAGCCAAGTCGACGTAAATCATTTTCTCGTTTCGCTAAATTAATGATTAATGTCCCTGGAAATTAATGACAAATTCTTGAAAATCAGTGACATGTTCCTAAAACTTAACATTTAGTCTCCATTCAACAATTTCCCTCCCTTTTCAATAAAACCCCTCAACCCTCAATTTCATCAACTTCAAAATTTCTACTTCCCCTGAAAAAACCCGAAGACAATGAATTTTGTTCTCCATCTCTTCTCAAAAACACAATGGCCCCTTTGAACATTGAAAAAAGAGTTATCTCCACGTCTCTGTGGCTTCCTGAAGTCCCACACGAGGGAGTGAAAGTCACCCAAAATATTAATCCCAACCCTCATCCCTAGAACCGAGGGCTGAAATCCCATCCACTGATGACGAGGGGTTGATTTTCGGTGGAAAAAACGTGTATTTTCGCGCCTCATTCGATCCCCAAACATTACTTCTCTGTTGAAATTTAGGCGAAATGATTTCGAGTGCAATTGAGAGGGGATAGGAGAGGAATGAAAGAACAGTTGGACTTGTCCAGACGTTTGGCGTGTCCGGTTTCCTGTACTCCTTACAAAACGCAGACAGTGCGGCAGGACAAAACCGGTGGTTGACGGACCAGGTCCAAGATAAGGACCCATTCATAACAAAAGACAAAACGCGACTGGACCACCCAACCACCCACGCCATTTCGAGTGCAGTCTGGCGAAGTGAACAATGGTAATGGCTAACTTTTATTATCAATACCGAAAGGTACGCGGGTTTATGCAGCTCTCATTGACCGGTTTTTAGTGCAAATTTTTTCATCAATTTTTAAATACTCGGCTTTGAAGTTTTGAAATAATCCTTCGGGAGGGGGCGGAATGCCTTTGCATTCATATTGGAATAGTTACAGGAGAACACTTCGCCAGGTGTTTTCTCAAGTAATTTCAATAATGATTTAATTAGCATTCCCTTCGGGGGATGCTCCTGGCAAGCATCGCGCAGGAATGTTTATTAATTACTTGATTTTTACCCTTCGTTCATGGGGCTTTTAGTTTTGAAAAATATCATTTGAGAATTTTACAGGCGTGGATGGTATAATAGTGAAAATTATCTTCCAGCAATAATTTTGTAGGTTTTTAGGTACAGATGAATATGAAATAAATTCGTCTGGATGGCATTTCGCTTTTGATTCAAGGGAGAAAATCCCGCGATAGTCAGAATTCGAGGGAGATGGACCGCCTTTAAGGATATCCAATTTGGTGGAGACACTATAGATTTAATAATTTTCAATCATCAAATTTGTCAATAAAATTGCGTGACTAAAATTAGAAAAAGTCTGCAATCTGATTTTTTCAGACATGAAATTGATTTCTGGAAAAATTCTGAATATAAATGAATTTGTTACAATTTCAAACAAATGGTTTTATGGTGGAAAATTCATTGTTTATAAATTATTTGTAGAAAATGCTCGAAATTTTCAAACATTGTAATTTTTCAAAAATTATTTCATCAATCTTCCTCCACAAGTAAACTTTCTATTTTTTTTTAGATTTTTAAAATGTTTTCTAACGGTTCAATGTCGAGATTCAAATTCAGATCTGCAAAGCATTTTACTTTTAGAAAAAATAGTCAAAGTACTTGGGTATCCTTAATGATCAATAATTCGAGACGACAGACTGAAATTTAATGATTTCCATTTAATTTTCAAGGTTTTTCCAATATTCCAATTTTCATCGAAATCTATTTTTCAAATTTGAGGTAAAGAATTGTGAACTGTCTCATTAATTCTACCCAGCAGCTTCTCCATTCTTCATTATTCACATTCATCGTTTCATGAAGCATTTTCATGAACCCTCCCAAGTAGCCAAATGATTAAGTTACCACGGGGATGATTTACCAACGGAAGCCCTCGTATTCATCCAAGACGCTGCGGTTTAAGACGAAAGCTCAGGGTTTGCGGGGGTAAACGCCTGGCATATTCCTGAGGAAGTAGTGGAGGGATGGTGCGTTGAATTAGTAGCTCTCGGTGTGCGAAGGGTTGATGCTCTGCATCTTCCAAAACCATGAGGCGGTTTAGCTTTCTCGCTTGTCAGGTTGCCGGAGGGGGGTGGGGTTAACTCCGGAGAGTGGCCGTGGTCGCCAGGGCTTCTGACCAGCCTCCGTACCGTCGGGGATGTTGTTCAATGATTGATGGCGGAATTTGCCTCTTGGGAATAAACAATGAGGACGACAGTTGAGAGACTGAATGATATTCGTGGGTCTTCGAAATTTGAAGGACACTTTTAAAAAATTTTGAATCAATTTTCTGTTCAATCCCGAGTAATTTTATTGAATAACAGTTCCAGTGAAATTGCAGGACATTTTGTTATTGAAAAATGGAGCATTTAATTGATTTTCAGGGGAATTATAAATTTTTAAACAGTAAAATAGACGAAAATTCCCCACTTTCTATCAATTTTCATGGAGTAATTGAATTGAAATTGACAATTTTACAGAAAAATTTATGAAAACTATTACACACACAGTTTTATTCACAGTTTTCATAACTTTTTCCGTAAAATTGTTAATTTTTAAAGAAGGAATTCCTTTTAATTTCAATGGAATTATCACTTGATAAGAATCTGTTGAAATAAATAAATAAATATTCATTTTAAATATAAATAAATATCGATATAAACAAAATTAATAAACATAATAAAATAATTGGCTTTAAATTGATTTATTTCCAATATAAAAATATTCATCTTGAATTATCCAATTGAAAACTTTTCACTTTGAACCATAAAAAATTGTAAAAAAATGTTCCCCACTTGTCACCCACTTTTGATCACCGAAGTGAAGCTGCCACATGTTTGAAGCCCCCTCCGGTCTTAATATATCGCCCTGAGGGATGAAGTCCCTCTCGGACCTCAGTACTTGTTGATTCTTTCGAGGATCGATCCACTCCCCTCGTTTTTTTCCCCCTCGAGGGTAAATAACTCTCGAATTCCCGAGCATCTGGGGTCGGCTTCTGCTTACACCCTGAGTAAACTCGTGTTTTCTTCACGTCGCGACGAAAAGATTTGAGTTTAAAGGAAGTGTAGATAAGAGGCTGGGGGTGTGGAATAATTGTTGAGAGCCCTGCTGATCCGACCCCATTAAAGGACCTAAGCAAAGGCTGACCAAGCAAGTGTCTCCTCCCTGTACATAATTATCGTTGCAGGCCAGTCGCACACCGTACAACCTTGTCAGCAATGCGCATTCGGTATTATCAGACAGGGTACAGACGATATGGAAATTTGGAGGTGACAGTTTTGAGTATTAGAGTTTTATTTGGGCGAAAAAATTGCACGGAGAGAAATATTCAGTAGTAATATCACTAGTGCTTTAAAATTATCGGATATTTTCCGATAGCTTTGTTGCCTAGGAACGATTCTGTCAAATTCTGCAGGTTTAAAATCCCGAGTGTCTCGCTTCACCAAAATGATTTCTTACGAGAATTGAGAATGCATTTTTGTTGATGAAAAACTTGTATTCTCTTCACACAACACCTCTGCTAGTTCCTACCCAATAAAATATCCTCCTCAAATATTTACAGAAGATAAAAACTTTTTTCTCCACTTTATGAATAAGATAAATAACTTATGCACATAATTTTCCTATCAGCACTTTATGCTAATAGTTAAACATTTCTTTTTATCATCTCCCTTTTATCTACCCATTTATGGCACTCGCCCGGTCATAAACAGAGCTCGCCCAGTGGACGAGTCTCTCAATAATTCATCAGAGATTTTTCCTTTCCCCCCGAGCGAAAAAATAATAAAGACAGTCATCCAGCGGCGAAAAAACCAGATAAATGGTTTTATATAACGCACTTTGACAGTGCCACAAACGTAGAAACAACTGATCCAAACAGCGTGAACGAGTTTGACTCGAGGGACAGGCGCTTGATCCTCGAAAAAAAATCCCAGTTTGGATTTATAGCGAGTGAAATCCACGTGTGTTGGATTTTTGCTTCACGAGTTTCCCAGTTTTTTTTTTCGTTTCATTTTTGTCTGCGGGGAAACGACGGTGAGGGATCTCAACAGATATTTATACGGTTTGAATTCACGTATGAGGATCAGTCTTAATGGTTTTATTATACTGGAAATGGGTGGGTGGTGGCCGCCGGCCGCTAGACACACTCTTATGGGGATTTCTTCGTGTTACGTGTGTGTTTACCCAACGGCGTTTGCACTTATGGCTTTTGACGCTCATATGGGAGTGGAAAAGCCCCAGTGAGTGGGGATATAACACATTTGGAAAATATTGTGTCTGAGGAATTTCATTTCCGTTTGAGTTTTCTCACGTTTTTTAAATTTTTGGATAAATACGATTCAACGTAATTTTAAAATGATGAGAAATTCATTCATTCCGCTCAAATTATCCTAGACAATACTCCATTGTTCTGTTCATTTATAGTGTTATTAAATATTATGTTTTATGATATATTACACTTTTCAGTTCTTACGGTATGAGAAATAATCGTTGACCTATTCCAATGAATAAAATTGAGAATAAATCTTGCAGTTGCAATTTGTAAGATTGTCGTTTAATTTCACATTCTTAAAGGATTTTTAAAAAAGTTTTTTGATCAGATCTTGCGCAAAATATTTTCTCTAATTCTTTAAAAATGAAACGGTATATTTTTTCAGACTTTTGAAATGAACACAAGTCAACATAAAATTTCTTAATTCAATTCTATCATAAATATAATTATCAATGGTCTGAAAAAATCAATTTTTTCTCTGATTTTATTAAAAAATGGTTTTCAAGCAAAAATCATCGAAGATAATAAAAAAAATCATTAGAAATTTTTATATTTCACCTGAATTAATTCACTCAAGCTTGAAATGAAAACGATTTATTTTGTTTCAATAAAATAAATATTTTCATTACGCTGTGACAAAAAGTGAACTTCCGCCACATTGTGATGAAAAATATTGTTCGTAACTCGTAAAATAGTTATTTTCATCACAAGGTCCACAAAGTATTTTCTGACGAATGTGGCTTTAGGCGACTTCGGCGAGCCGAAGGCGAGGCCTATAATCACATTCGTCAGAAAATACTTTTGGACCGTGTGATGAATGCAATTTTTCGTCAGAAGGCCCGTAAACCGCGATCAAACCGAGCGAAGCGAGGTTAGAATCGCGGTTTACCGGGTCTTCTCACGAAAAAATGTTTTTTAGCTCGTGGGATTATATCACTCGCCTTCGGCTCGTGATATAAACCCCCCACTCGCCAAAAAACACTTTTTTGCACTCGTTACGAAACATACTATTTCTTTATTTTTATAAAAAAAATCGTTTTAAAGAAAAAATAATTGAAGATGATGAAAAAATTTATTAAAAATGTCTAAATTTTTGCTAAATTAATGCTTGAATTGATTAATAAATTAGGATATCATGGATGGATGGATTATTCGTTTTGATGAATACAATTAGATAAACATCTAGTCTCAGTAGCAAAACGCATTGTTTCCGATTTTTTCCTAAAACTGAAGGTTAAACGTCCTGCGGGTACGTGCACTCTCTTTGGTTAGTCACTGTGACAAAAACTACAGAAGGTTACGTCACAACAGTGTGGCAGCTTATCGGGGCCTCGCGGTACATTAAGCACGGCCGTTGCCATCCTCCACCCTCTCACATCGTCTCTCTGTGTTCCAAAAGGCCGCACTATGAAACGTATCCAGGAGTGAGGTAACGTCTCTTCAAGAGATTATCTTGTCGTATTCAATATTCCTATGGAACGCCCGGGGATGATAAATCGTTTTTGTCCGATAGCGAAAAGACGTAGTTTCCGGTGGCTCGACGAATTTACCCTCACCATCTCTTTTCAACTCACCTTAACCGCCCCCTCCACCCTTCTTTTATACTTTAGACGTATCCCTCAGGGATGAAACTTATTCCTGAAATTTTTCTATCGACGAAAATTGATAGGGTTTTTAATAAATTCGGGGAGGAATGAAGTATTGAGAATTCATTGCAATACATAGATTGA
>NW_021680349.1:1106282-1127078 GCF_001412515.2 Diachasma alloeum
ATACTATTTCTTTATTTTTATAAAAAAAATCGTTTTAAAGAAAAAATAATTGAAGATGATGAAAAAATTTATTAAAAATGTCTAAATTTTTGCTAAATTAATGCTTGAATTGATTAATAAATTAGGATATCATGGATGGATGGATTATTCGTTTTGATGAATACAATTAGATAAACATCTAGTCTCAGTAGCAAAACGCATTGTTTCCGATTTTTTCCTAAAACTGAAGGTTAAACGTCCTGCGGGTACGTGCACTCTCTTTGGTTAGTCACTGTGACAAAAACTACAGAAGGTTACGTCACAACAGTGTGGCAGCTTATCGGGGCCTCGCGGTACATTAAGCACGGCCGTTGCCATCCTCCACCCTCTCACATCGTCTCTCTGTGTTCCAAAAGGCCGCACTATGAAACGTATCCAGGAGTGAGGTAACGTCTCTTCAAGAGATTATCTTGTCGTATTCAATATTCCTATGGAACGCCCGGGGATGATAAATCGTTTTTGTCCGATAGCGAAAAGACGTAGTTTCCGGTGGCTCGACGAATTTACCCTCACCATCTCTTTTCAACTCACCTTAACCGCCCCCTCCACCCTTCTTTTATACTTTAGACGTATCCCTCAGGGATGAAACTTATTCCTGAAATTTTTCTATCGACGAAAATTGATAGGGTTTTTAATAAATTCGGGGAGGAATGAAGTATTGAGAATTCATTGCAATACATAGATTGATAGAAATAATACGAAGTTAAGGTATGACGGAATTTAATTAATCATAAGTTCAATCAAGATCAAGATCCAGTGGGCTATGATGATTAATGTTCAATTCGAATGCAAAAAACTGCCAATTTTGAACTCAATTCACAGAAAAGCTTTTGAAATTGATAGAATTGATGGATTTTTAACAGAAGGGTCTCAGCTTTGTAATATTGCAGTAAAGTTTCGTTAATTTAGCTGAAAAAATTAGAAATGGCTGTGATAATATGTGATTATCTTAAAAATAAAGAATTCAGTTCGTTTGCTTACAAAATTGTCGCTTTATAAAAATAATAATAATAATTTCACTGGAGGAAAGATAGCCAAAGTACTTGGATATCCTTAACTCAAGAACAAACACGTGGATTTTTTCTAATATTTCCGTATTTAAAACGAGACTTGATTTAATTAAATCATGCTATTTAGTTACGAGTTGTTAACCCAGATATTCAGCAGTTCCTAAAATGCATATACGGAGAGGTATATTTGTGGACGTCCACATGAAATGGGACCACTTTGTCGATTCTAGTTTCCGAGATATTCACGTTTTTGTGCCAGCAACTCCCATTTGCACCAATTGTTTTTCCCATCTTCTCCAACGACGTCATTTTTGACCCTATGAAGATCATTTTGGGCTCAAAATGTGCGGAATGTTATCAATATTATCAGAGTATACATAACACTATATCGACAAAGTGGTCCCTTTTCATGCGGACGTCCACATCTAATAAAAATGACGTATCTCTTCCATAATTCCGGAACGAAATGTGGTTGTTGGCAATTTTACGGAACCGTCACGGAATTTTCCCAGAGCGTTCCGTAATTTTTATCTGAGTCTCCTGTGAAAAATACCGTCACTTGAATTTTCTGAGTCGATTCCGTAATCGGTGAGCGAATTGTGAGTTCCGTAATTTTTACTGAACATTTCTCTCCGTGTAGAACGATCATTCGTTAAAAAAAATCTTTGTTGGAAAATAGCCTACCGAATTTTCGACACGTTAAATATCAAATGCTATGAAATTATTCAGACAGGAATAACTCAAAACTTGAGAATTCTCACTTCCTCATCCCCTCCACCTCCAAACGATCTTTAACTCTCCAGTAATCATCCCCTCCCAACTCTTTCCCTGGGAAATTCGCCGAGCTGTTCTGGATTAAGGGAGAAAACGGCTGGAAATTAATTGGAACCGACAGCCATCCATATCCAGCACAAAGAGAATCCACCAATCCATGAAGTAGAAGGATTTGGAAGTTTCTAGTCCCCTCGTGACCACCAGCGTCACCGGACAAGCCCCTGAAGTGGCTCATTGGACAAAAGATGCCCATCAACGTCCATCGATGGAGCTAAATAAAAACAGAGAAATCGCTTTTATTCCATAAAATCCAAATGAAAAATAATTCCCGTTGACTTCTAGTGGCATTCGAGGACTGGACATCAGTTGTTTGATGGTTAAAGGGCGTTGAGCACGCGACAATTCTGCTGAATACATCCATAAACGGGGAGCCACTCTGGCACTGGGTGTAATATGATGGCGGTGAGATGTAGGAGAGATGGGGGAGGGAGGGGGTGGTGTTAGTTTCCGTGGCATTGACGCACGACAATACATCGCTGATGCCGTCTCTCGTTGTGGCACTATACAAACCCCTCCATTTGCGTGCCAAAACCCACCCTTTTCACGCAATCTCCAGGGGTGCCCTTCTCCAGTGCCTCTTGCCAAGGAGTTTTTCGGCGCTCGGAGGATCTTCATTCAGCGTCTTCCTTCGGTTGTTTCCGGCTCGAGAGAGGGACAACAGAATGCGGTCATTCTGCTGGGTGAATATATGGGCGAAGTGTTGCATTGTAGTCTTGTGAATGTCTTGGGGGGTTTAAATTGAAAAATCGATGGTGAAGGGATCAAAAATGGTCTAGCCGGTATTAAATGGGGTGCTTTAGTCGAGAAAGAACCACAAAAATCATTACAATTTTTATATTTTGCCGAAGTTAATCCAGATAATTTTGCATTGATCAAAAATTAGGATATGAATATCCTTTTTATTGAATGGAATTGGAGAAATATTTAGTTTCAGTAGCAAAACGAATTGTTTCGAAAGAAATGAATGTTTTCTTCGATTTTATTTAAAACAGCTTCTCAAAGCCAAAGTCATTGAAGATTGGGAAAAAAATTATTGGTAATTTTTATATTTCACTAAATTAATGCTTGAATTGATGACATTTCAAGGAATTTTTTCATTTAAAACTCATAATTTTACGGAAAAATCAGTGGCAACTGTCAATTTTAGTTTAATTATTCCGGGAAAATTACTGAAAAATGAGGAGAATTCAGAGAAATTTCTCCTTGAATTCATGATTCCTCTGAGATTTAAGTAACGTCCTAATTTTTTAGCGACAGGGAGACGGAATTTTCACAATTTACATGAATTTTCAAGTGAAAATAAATCTTCACTGCCAAATTTCCTCGAATCTTCAGAGAATTCCTTAAAAATTCCAGGAATTCGGAAAATTTTAATTTTTTTTTCATGTAAATTGTGGAATTTCCGTCTTCGTGCCACTAAAAAATTGGGACGGCAATTAAATTTTCAAAGAAACCTGAAAGTCCATAAACTTTTTCCGGAAAACTCAGCCAAATTTTTTCTAGACTTTTACGACTTTTAGTTTATTAAATGTTTTGTTTTACTTAATTAAAATTAAAGACAGTAATTTCTTTTCGGTTTTGATTATTTTGAGATCTTTATTCGTTATGAAGCACATTTTCTTTAGATTTATTCACTTCATTCATTAACCTACAAATTTCCAAAAAACGAATAAAAAAGAAAACCAACTTTTACGAATAATAAAATAATAATTAGATGTTTTGTTATGTTCAGATAGGCTTCATGGCCTTTCCCGCTGAAACATAAAATATTCGATGCAATCTTTCAATAAAAAAAGCTCGAAAAATTGTTTCAATCTCCATTCGCAAATGAATCCATGTATAAACCCTCATAATCATTTGTATCCCCATTTCCCATAGCCATTTGAATGAATACATCGTAAAGTTTAAAAGCAACCGCGCGATTATACGATCGAACCGTAAAATCTATCCTCAAACCGCTTATCGAGGATATTTGCCCTGTGCACAATGCCGATGTGTATCGTTTTTCGGTGGTTGTGAAGCATCGAAGGGTGAACACAGTGGCACGAGACACGAGGCCTCGAAAGCCCCCCCTCATCCTCGGAAAACTCTATAGGCGTCGATCAGTGGCGTCACTATCAGTCGTTTCCGGTTCACCAGTTGTGGCCCCGGCCTCTGTTGCTGTACACAAGATGGCGCCGGTTGAATGCAGCACACGGGGATTCCCTCTTGTTTGTGCATATGCGCCCGTTTGATTTACGGCTATCCCTCCTCCCTCCGGCGTCGCTGATGGAGCGTTGGTAAAAAAGGTGGAGTGAGAAGAGGAAAAAATGACCAGGCCTGCATAACCGGAACGTTCGATACGTTCGGGGTATGGAAAAATGTTTCAAAGGGGAAATGTGGAGGGACAATATTTTTTTGTCACTCGGGGGGCTATCAGTTGATGATTTATTTCGGTTGGAGCCATTTTTTTATTGAACCATTAGGGAATGTACAGTGGAAAGTGTGAAAGTGTTCGTTATTTAATTTTTACTATTAGGATGTCCGACATTCATGAGGCGACTTATGTAAAGGTCTAGGAGGGTCATGGAAGTGATGGGGAAATTTCATCAAATTGATAATTTCTCATGGAAAATTAGTTGGGAATTTTTGAGTAACCAATGGGCTTGTATGAACCTTTAAAGAGGTTCAGCCCTGTTCAACTATTAGAGAATAGAATGTTGGAAGAGTGAAAAATATTTGTTATTCTATTTTTACTATTAGAAAGTTTAACATTCTTAAAAGCTCCACACAGCCATGAGGGTCTTAAGGGTCAGATTCATGAAGGTCAGAAGGGTTATATGAAGGTCATATAGAGGTCTTGGAGGGCCAGATGGGAGTCGTGGAGGTCATAAGGAGATCTTATCAAATATACAATTTTTCGTAGAAAATTAGTGGAAAAATTTTGAGTAATCAATGGGCTTTTATTAACCCTTAAAAAGGTTTAGCCCTCTTCAATTATTAGAGGATAGAATGTTGAGAAAGTGAAAGATGTTTCAGACTCATGAAGGTCAGAAGGGTTTTATGAAGGTCATATAGAGGTCTTGGAGGTCAAAGGGGAGTCATGAAAGCCATAGGGAGATCTTATCAAATTGATAACTTGTCTTAGAAAATTCGAGCAGTTTGAGTAATCAATGGGCTTTTGTTAACCCTTAAAAAGGTTTAGCCCTCTTCAATTATTAGAGGATAGAATGTTGAGAAAGTAAAAAATGTGTATTATTCTATTTTTATTTTCACTATTAGAAAATCTGATATTTATAAAAGTTCCAGAAGATCATAAGGGCCTCAAGGATCAGACTGATGAAGGTCAGAAGTGTTTTATGAAGGTCATATAGGGGTCTTGGAGGTCAAAGGTGAGCCATGAAAGCCATAGGGAGATCTTATCAAATTGATAACTTATCTTAGAAAATTAGAACAGTTTGAGTAATCAATGAGCTTCTGTTAACCCTTAAAAAGGCTCAGCCCTGTTCAACTATTAGAGAATAGAATTTTGGACGAGTGAAAAATTTTTTTATTCTATTTTTACTGTTAGAAAGGCCGACATTTATGATAGTTCCAGATGGCCATGAGGGTCCCAAGGATCAAGCTCATGAAGGTTACATGAAGGGTTTTGTGAAGGTCATATAGAGGTCTTGGAGGGTCAAATGGCAGTCACGAAAGTCATAGGAAAATCTTACCGAATAGATAACTTTCCGTAGACAATTATTTGAAAAAATGTGAAGCGTAAATGTGCTTTTATTATCCCTTAAAGAGGTTCAGCCCCATTATCAGGGATAGTTTCCAGTATTGGGCCACCCAGGTACGTTGGAAATATTTGGTTGCTACAAAAATAATCACTTCCGATTATCACCTAACCACAAAAAAAATTACAAAATGGATGACCGATTCTTCCGTCAATTTCGTGTCGCCGTTGGGTCGTTCGTTAAATAAAAAAAAAGATTGCACTTCTGCCGCGGACATTCTCTGATGAAAGCTAACCACTGCCCAGTGAGGCATAAGTTGACTGTCTACTCCTGTCGAAAAAAACTCCCCGAAACAAGAGGCAACTTTTTGAAAATAATACACTCCACCTTTTTGGATGAAAACCACATGGATGAAAATCTGGCTAAGGTCGACTGAATCAGTGCATACGAGGCCGCTGATATCGAAGGGGTACGGGGGGGGGGCGGTGCAGGGGTGGCTGCCGTTTACCGGGGCAAACAGACAGAAAATGGAGCGCGACCGCATATAAAGAGTCGATGATAACGGAATGATATACGACTCGGCGTGAATAACAGAGGGCTGGAGTGAGATGGAGAATTGAAACTGAAACTGGTACTACTGGAGCCCCCGGGGTTTACGGATGTGTGGGTGGATAGAAAGAGGAAGGTTGCGAGGGGGGATGTGCGTTTGGTGATTGATCGACTTCGAGATAACGCGTGATATTCGCTCGTGGGATTAAGTGAATGTGGAAACACTTCATAATTCTGGGGATTTGATCAACGGAAAAAATAACGCATCAACTCGAAAAACTGAATGGCAATTTTTAATGAAATTTTGTTGACTGAATTTTAAAAAATTGAACGGACATTTTAAAATCGAATTAATAAATAGGAACATTTTTTTTTTTCGTGCGTTTGGTCATTGATCGACGTCGAGATAATGCGTGATATTCGCGCGTGGAATTAAGTGAATGTGGAAACACTTCATAATTCTGGGGATTTGATCAACAGAAAAAATAATGCATCAACTCGAAAAATTGAATGACATTTTTTAATGAAATTTTGTCGATTGAATTAAAAAAAATTGAACGGACATTTTAGAGTGGAATCGTTAAATAGAAACATTTCTTTTTTTCAAACTGAATTTTTTAGTTCCCGAAACTCGTTAACTTCACACATTTCATACATTCAATTATTTTTTTTATTATAAACATGAAAATTTTCAATATTTTACTTTAGATTAATGCAGAATTTGACGTAAATAATAAAATAAAAGAAGAGAAAAATTCAAGTGCTTCGGTGATTCATTTTATTTTATTGTATATATATCAGCGTAATTCGATTATCATAAAAATTAATGAGAAGCAAAATTTGGTATTCACCTGGATCGTTATTGAAGAATTTAATGAGCCGTTACCTGATGATCCTCGCACCACAGCATCGAGATAATTCCAGATCTCCGGTTTTATCGATTCAATTATGATAAAGGTATCATAAAAGTGGCGCATCTGCTGCACCCCCCCATTTTTTCTCATCGATTAATCAAACGGGGGTGCTGAAACTACCTCACGATATCGAAAAGGCATTTTCAGGTTGCAATGTTACCCCGTGAAACATTTATTTGTTCTTATCTGCCGTGACGGGAGTGTGTACAGAAATTAAACCGGGTGATCTTCCATGCATTTAACCATCTCCATAATGCACGCTCGACCCTTAATCTCCGGTGCGGATAGAAACCCATCCCGGTGTTCTATGAATATAATAGCACCGGTTTTCGAGTTTTAGGCTGATGCCACTTATAGGAATATACGTCGATATGGTTATTTCAGGGGGATATTCAATGCTTTCAAAGATAGTTTCTTATAAATGTATGAGTTTGCGGTAAGTTTTGTTTAATTATTCATTAAAGAATTTGTTAAGTCATTTTTTTCAATCACAAGACTTGAATTTTTTACAAATCATAGATTTTTTTTAATCATTTCAAAAGAGAAAACAGAATTTAAGTAATGCTATTCTCAATAATTTGATTACTCTTTCACGTTCAAAAAATTACTCCTAACGGACAATTTATGAAGTCATTTTTTGCAATCTCAAGGCTTGAAATCCTTAGATACCACAAAATTTTCTCAATCAGTTCAAAAGAGAAAATAGAATTTGAGTAGTTCTATTAAAAAAATTATCAATTGATATTCTCAATACTTATCTTATTCATTCACTTTTAATAAATCACTTCTAAAATTTCACGTAAAAGATCTTAAAATTTTTAATAATGCAGATGTCACTTCAAATTAAAAAATATCTTCTCAATGGATATATCTTAGTTCATCTTTCAGTTTAAGGATGCAGCTCCGTTCAATCCAATCCGAACTCTTGTATAATCATCCATTAAATAATTTTATTAATGAAAAATTGTTTCCAAAGTATCTCAAAAAGATTAACAACGACAATTGATGGTGTGCAACAATCTTCTAATAATTTCGCACACATAACTGAATACTTTTATTAAAATTTCATCTAAGATAAGGATTTCAGTTCATCTTTTATTTTAGGGGTCCATTACCATTGTTGAACTGAAAAAAATCAAAGGACGGAACTCTATAATTCCTTAAATAATTCGTTGAATTACTCCCATGACCGCTTTTTTTTAAAGAATGTTTATGTAGACAAAGTTGAATAATTACATGTTGTTTCCGGACATGTTACCGTCTAAACAAACAATTAAAAATGGAATTATTTTTCATAAGTATTTAAAAGGCATACCACAATTGCGATACACTACATTATTAAATATTCATTGATGTTAGTTGTTGAGAGCCATAAGGCAAGTCTTTTCCATATAATATCAACCACCAGAAAAATGGAAACGTGAAAATAGAAAACTCTTTTCGAAGAAAAAACGCCAAAATTTTATCGGGAAATTTCACTCACACTCATGATGTTCCAAGCGTTCCCAAAAGATTAACAGACAGAATTGATAATGAAACGATCTCCTAATAATTTTACAAAATCATTTGATATTCCACGTACGTTAATAGCCGGACATAAACCTCTAACGTTTAGATCCTTCAATTATTCAAGTACCAGTGGGCTCGTTGGGACGAGATTGCAAGGTTCCTAACCATTTTAGGGTGTGTGGGACAAACCCGGTATTCGCATCCTATATCTCTTGCACGCTTGCTTTAGCCCACGTGACCGAAACCCCGTTTCAGGAACGCTAGAAACCGGATTTACCGAATTCGGATATCCCTCTGAAATTCCAAATCGATTTCACATCGGCGATTGGAAGCCGAACTACCGAATGCCATATTCCTATCTGCATGCGAAAGATTCCGGATGTGATTCTCGGATAATAATACGTCTCTTAATCGCCTCAGATCGGATTCGGTTTCCGATCAGAATTATCCATCATTCATTCGTATTTGTCGAGATGTTTAAAATTGGCTGAATGTTGCCGGAAACGGGACCCTCTCAAGACATTCAAATTTTTAAAATAGTAATAAACATTCCGGAAATGAACACGCCGGGGAATTACGCGGGAGCGAGACGGTTTTGAAACGATTAAAATTTCAGGAGGAAAAACATCACTCTTTGCGTCTTTTGATAGCCCGAGGGCTTGACGAAATTACCGGCGAGCTCCTGATGTTCTTGGTAATTAAAAATGATGGCAGACTCGCTGGAGGGCGATCGGAACCAGCTGACCGTACTTCTAAATGAGTTTAGGACCCACCCCGGGGCTCCTTGACCCGCGACCAGAAGAGTTGACCGTCTGATTTCAAATCAATTTGGGAGAAAATTTTTTTAAATCCGCGATCGAAAATTGAAATGTGATTTTTTTATTGAGTATTTGTTTGGTGGGGGGAAATAATTGTTATAAATGCTGTAAATTGTTGTGGGTTTTTAGGTTCTTATTAGGAAATCGATTTATGGAACGTGCAATGACATTTTTATTTTCACATTTTTGCGAAAATGGAAAGGCGTGAAATTTCAGGGGAAATTTAATAAATAGATGAATTTCATGAATGATTTTATCACATGAAGCTGTCGCTTAAATTAGAAAAAAAGCGTCTGATTTCAAATCAGTTTGGGAGAAAATTTTGAAAATTTGCGATCGGAAATTAAAATGTGATTTTTTTAATGAATTGATTTATTTGGTGGGCGAAAAAAATTGTGAAAAATGCTATCAATTGTTGACAATTTTTACGTTCTTATAAGGGAACCAGTCGATTTATGGAATGTGCAATAACATTTTTATTTTCAAATTCTTGCGAAAACGAAAAGGTGTGAAATATGTCTAATTCTCACGATCAAAATGGGAATTAAAGCTGAATAAATAGATGAATTTCCTGAATTATTTGATCTCAGAATTACAACATTAAAAATTCACACGAAGCTGTCGCATAAATCATTGAAATTGTGAAAAAATGAAATTGAAAAAATGAAATTTCAATAGACTCTCAAAAATTAGAGATGAGCCCCTGAGAATCAGTGACATCACTCTGAAAATCACTGATGATTTCCCTGTGCATTACCAACAATGTCAGTGAAAATTGACAATATCACGAAATGACAGAGATTTGCACGCACTGAATTTCCCATTCCCGAATAAATTAAAACAAATAAAATAAAATAATGTCCCTAATAATTGGCTATAAATCCCCTAAAATCAGAGACATGTCCCTGAAAAATTTTTTCCCTCCGTTATTCGTCACGTGACTCGAAATTCGCCATTTTTATTCACGAAACAACATTATAACCTTTTGCTGGGTTAGTAAAAGGGTAATAAAGTTTGATGTACGTATTCTCGTACAGTTACGGAGATCTTCGCATTAGAAATGAAAGCCCCGTCGGGAAACGAGGAGTTACGGGCCACCTTTATGCCTCTCGTAGGTATCCGCTTGTCTCGATTATCATGACGAATGTCTGTCTTTATGCTGCAATATAAAGTGCCATTTTTTTCGCCGATAAATGGAGAATTATTGTTAACGAGATGGGTTATCCAAACTATTTATTAATTGCTTCTCAACATGTCTCGTATGAAAGCAAGGTTATGCGCGGGAAGAGAAAAAGAGAAGAGTTCTCAATCAAACTCGACTCAACACTTTTCATCCTCGTGGGGATCTTGGGCAGGGGCAAGCCTTATAATTTCCTCCCCTTTGTACGAAATATTTTATTCCACTCGTCCAGTCCCGCCTAATCGACGTAACTGCCTCGCATAATATTTAATTTTTAATCCGGTATTCAAATGCAGTCTACCCATACCACCTCAGTCATCCAAAAAGCCACCACTGCCTAATGGGAATACAATTTATACTCTGGCCACGGGCTTATTTTACATTTATGCTAAATACATTCTTACTTGCTTTTTACCATTTTCATTTGCGAAAGAATGAAATATGACGGTGAATTTTTGCATAAAAAATTGGGTACAGTAACTCTTCAGAGGTTGGCTTTATTCAACTAGTCAATTTGGTGGAGGAAGCGATTTGTTAAATATGAATAATTGCTATTCATACATTCTATGTGAACGTTTTCTCAACAATATTCATATTTGTCAAATGGGGTCCGAGTGCAGGAGTGGGTGCCGAAATATAGTGCAAATGATTTTAAGGATGATTTTCCAACCAGGGGAGACTCCTAGACCCCACTGGACAGTGTTGTCACAATTCTGCTTTTCAATTCTGGATCCAGAGTTCAAAACCAGTTCCAGAGTTCATAGCAGAGATGTCAGACAAGATGTGAGTGAGAATCTACCATGGAGCGTGCGAATAGACACTGCCATAATTTTTTGCTCTTAGCTGCACCATCACTTGATAAAAATTCTCTCCCTCCGGGACAATTCCCCCTCCTCCCCCCATATTTTTTCTCAAATCTAAACGTTTTCACAATCATCATTATTCTCGTTGAATCGCTTGTTTCGGGCGATTTCCCCACAGTGGAATACAACCGAAAACCTATACGCTCGGTTAAGACAGACAAATGCGTTCTGGTCAGTCGGGGGGCGGCAGCGCACCGGCCACTGGGACGCCGGAGATTTACAAGTTTAGTTAGCAGTGATCACACCCACGGGAATGGCCCGCAGTGATGCCACGTCCTCTGTTTCCCCCGTCTCCAGTTTCCAAACTCCGACACGAACTCCTCAGGCCTCTCGTCTCACCCAAATCCTTGATACAATTAAAAGTGATGCAAGCTCGAGTTTCAAAAATATCCTGATGGATGAGATGAAGAGGGATGAATGCACTGCCATTTGTTGGTGAGAAAAGTTTCTCCATCGGTAATGTAACGGAATGAACGATGCCAACAAATCTCCGGTGGTGGCCTAACTGTTACAGATAACGGGAGGAGGCCCGGTTAGCGTTTACCAGTGTCATTTTTTTTCTCTCGCAGCATTCGCTTATATGAATGACCATTCGTGGATAAGCCGCAGGACGCTATATATATTGTCCTGGTAGGACTGTCCGAGATGTCCCTCGAGGTATTCGTTTGAATTATTTTATATCCAGCGATTTTTTATTATCACAATCCGACGTCGGACATTATTTGTGAAATCTTTTGGGATTTATTGGGCTTCATTGTTGGGGAAATTGGATCATCGAAGGTAATGAGAAAACTGATGGACAGACGTCTTTCATTTAAGAATTTTGCAATGAAATGATGAACATTAAATTAATTGTCAATTGAGGATATTCTAGTTTTTTTTAGAGTTTGGTACAGATTTCACTACAGATTCAACCATTTTCAATCATTAAATTTGTCAATTTAATTGCGTGAATTTTCTTGTTAAATCATGAATTATTACAGAATCATTATTTTTTTAACATTTGTTGTTTATAAATAAATAATAGAAGTTATTTAAACTTGCTGAAACCTTTTTTTTAAGATTGAAATCGATTTCTGGTAAATTTCCGAACAAATGATTTTTATGATGGACAATTGATTATTTATTAAGTTATCCATCGAAATAGCCCGTAATTAATAAAAATGGTACTTTTAAATTATTTTATTAATCTTTATAATTGTTTAAAATGTGGCCTGACGATTCAATATCGAGATGCAAATTGAGCCCTGCAAAGTTTAAATAATAAAATCATTGCAAAATGTCCGGAAACTTGGGGTCAAATGAGACTCAGACGAAAGCTCTGATATTCGATAAGAAAACTAGAAAAGCATTTCACTGGAGAAAAAATAGCCAAAGTACTTGGATTCTTAAAATTATTTTAAAAATTCTTCGACAGAATTTAAGCTAAATGGACAGTTCTTAATGTTCAAATAATTCGAAATTTCCAGATGGCAAATTCATCTTTTCTGCATTATTTTCGAGTTTTTTTGTAAAATTCAAAATGAGAATAACTATAATATCCCTTACTTACAATATCCATCAAAGTTTAAAAATAAAATAAAAAATATAATAATACAGGATAAACTATACATTCATTATATAAAATATGTAATAATTTTTAAAGGAAATCCAAAATAGCTTTTATTCCGAATCTTCAGCTGACCGATCTGATGCCCCCCATCACTTAGTGATGACACATAACCTCACTCCCGCCATTAGTACCGCGACGCCACCAACAGATGTCTCCGAATGAGAACCCATCGTTCGCATTCCGCACTCCGATGAAATCGTCCCGTTCGTCGGGTTGAAAACCGCGGTGGCGTAATGGGAAAATTTGCGTAAATGGTGGGATCATTATACCCCCCCTCTCCTCCTTCTCCCCGAGTGTGTGGCGAGACACATCCGAGGTTAGTAGAATGGGTTACGTATACAGTGAAAGCCTAGGGTTGTAGAGGCTATAACTCGCGGTAATACCAACCTAACCGTGTACCCATGATTATAACGCCGCCAATTAGTCAAGCCGGCTTAGGATGGCGTGCCTGCCATCCCCCTACCTCCACCCACTGGATATCAACCGGAGCGTCTCACCCCCAGACATTCACGAGAAATTCTTCCTGATTCTCAGCTCTATCTCGCGATCATTGGACGATTGAAATATTGCAAACGTGGCAATAATTTTTTAAAGAAATTCAAGTGCACTTGTAGTTCCTTGAAATTAATTTCATGTTGAGGGGGGCGGGGGAGTAACAGAACACGTGTTCCCAGAACACAATTCACGGAGACAAAAGTTGTTTCAAGTTTCGTAATTATTTATCTTAAATTGCCATGAAGGAGGCGTGTGCCGCGAGTTATATCCTTCTAGTGAAAAATATCTTTGAATTAATTGCTCGAGGATTAATTATGTTTATTACCCCTCATAACTATTCACAAAGAGCTTAACATTTTTGGTATTTTCACAATTGTCAAAATATTGTTCCATCGAGTATAAAATTGCAAAAAAATAAATTTTGGTAGTTAATTAGGGATTGATTATTCCCACGAGCACAACGAATTACATCACCTCCCAACCCTCACTCTAATCCTAGTCTCCTCTTCTGTGCGTGGAAAACGTTTATTTAACTGATTCAAAAAAAATTTTTTTAGTCCAATATTTATCTTCTTCCAGAAAACAAAGCTTAATTAATTAATCGAGGATTAATTATGTTTATAATTATTCTCATAAAATTATGAGAATAGTTATGAGAATAATTATAAACATAATTAATCCTCAAGCAATTAATTGAATATTTTCAAGTCAACCCATAATTAATCCACATGATTATTCCCAAAGAGTCTCAAATTCGTATTATTTTCATAATTCTAAAAATACTGTTTCATTGAACATCAAATTGAAAACAAAAATAAAATTCATTGATTAATTAGAGATTGATTATTCTCAGGGGCGCAACGAATTACATCGTAAAACCCAGAGGGCTCTGTCATATTGCCCCCCCCCCCTCCCACCCCTCACTTTATCACCGCTATCTTTCCTTCAGTGCGTGGAAACGTTTGTTTAACCGATTCAAAAAAAATTTTTTTGGTCCAATATTTATCTTCTTTCAGGAAAAAATATTTAATTAATTGCTCGAGAGTTAGTTATGTTTATAATTATTCTCGTAACTATTCTCATAATTTTATGAGAATAATTATAAACATAATTAATCCTCAAGCAATTAATTCAATATTTTTAAGTGAAGTCATAATTAATCCACATAATTATTCCCGAAGAGTCACAAATTTGTATTATTTTCATAATTCTAAAAATATTGTTTCATTGAACATCAAATTGAAAACAAAAATAAAATTCGTTAATTAATTAGAGATTGATTATTTTCAAGGGGCGCAACGAATTACATCGTAAAACCCAGAGGGCTTTGTCATATCCCCCCCCCCTCCCGCCCCTCACTTTATCCCCGCTATCTTTCCTTCAATGCGTGGAAAACGTTTATTTAACCGATTCAAAACTTCACCCGCGGCGCTTTAGAACGATACGTGGGCTCAGATGATCGTGGGATGTTTAATTAATTTCACGTCCCGTCATAAATGAAACTAAAAAATATAATACAATCTGACGTGAACGGACCAAGGGGCGACGATGTGGGTTTAAAAGGCTTTTGTTTTTATATTCTTTTAATTTCAACTCATTTCATCCTTCCATTTTTTACTATTTTTCCTGCATACGTTTCTAATTGTTTCGTCCAATCCTTTGCAGCTTTCAATTTCATCTTTTTTTTTCATTCAGTTGTTTATTTAAACCCCCTGGGATTATTTATCGCGCTTGAGAATCCTATTTACAGTGAAAATATACGTAAGAGAGAAACGAATAAAAATGTACGACGTGATAGATGAACCGGAAGCGTTGCGATTTCTCGACTCCTCTCTCCGCTTTCGCTCTGTTTATTCTTTTATTCGGTTACTCCGCGACAGGAGGGAAATGTCGATCAACTTCAGGCGGTGAACGATGGAGTTCAATCGAATTAGGGGAGCCAATTCCGTGGTTTTGTGGAGAGGAAGTGATCATTTTTAATTCCTTCGATAATTGATTGTTTGGGGTTAATTGTGTCTGTTGTTAAAAAAAAAATTTGTTAAAATATACAGTACACTTTTTGGAAATTTTTATCGAGTGGCAGTTCCACAGAAATTTCAAGGAATCTCGGCATTGAAAATTCAATTTTATGGAAAAATCAGTGGAAATTTTTTTGTTCTTTTTTGAAATTGGGATGAACTACACTTTCAATTTTTTTAGATGAAATACACAATGCACTTTTTGGAAATTCTTATCGAGTGATCGTTCTACGGAAATTTCAAGGAATTTCGTCACCGAAAATTCAAAATTGAGTAAAAAAATCAATGAAAACTGAAAATTTTCGTTATAGTTCGTTAACAGTTCGATTATTCCATAAAAATTACTACAAATCAGGAATATTGAGGTAAATATATCCTTGAATTTCCAATCAATTGTTAATTAAGCGTAATATTCTCTAACATTAACAGTACATTTCATAATTGTAAAAACACTCCCAAATAAAAAATCCCCCCAGAGTTTCATTGCCTCAAAAATTTCAAACTTCTCAAAATCTGAAGTGAAAAAAACCTATTCAACAAAAAATTTCCCTCAACCGAAAACTAATTTCACCCATCAACATCAATAAAAATTCATAAATAACGAATACAACTACTTAACCACTCAATTTTACAAAATCCAAATTGACAATAAAAACCCATTCGCGATTAAAAATTTTCATCACTACCAACTAATCAATAATTCCTAACAAATCAGTGTCCCCTCCCCTCCCCGCTCCAGCCCTATTCCCCGAATTCCCCTATTCACAAACTTTTTCAAATCAGATTATCAATCCATGCCCGACAGAGGAGGGTGAAACGATCGCGGATTGAAGGGTTGTTGTCGAATTAATTTGCGGCCAAAAGAGGAACGAGAAATCCTGGGGAAATTACAGACGGTCAAAGATAATTAATCCAGTTTCGATTTGCCTCGCCAACGATTGAACGACACTCGATCCCCCCCTCCCCCTCCCCCTCCCTCCCAGTGTTTAGATGACTCACGTGTGATGCCCAGCCATTTCGCTTGTATTGGTTTCATGGTTTATAGAATTATTGGCAATGTGAGGAATCAAATCGCAAATTTATTAATCTGATTGTACACTAAACCCAATAGGTGAATTGCGACAAAGCAAAATTGATCTACGCCGCTGATTTATCGGCTTGGACGAAACTAATAAAGCGGCGCGCGCCAGCGATTTCACCGTTAGTTGAAGAGGGGTGGGTGGATGGGGGGAAGGGGGATTGGGGGTGAAATGGGTGGGATCGGAAAAGCGATGTTGATGCTGGAAATAGAAGCACTGGCACGTTAATGCTGATATGTATTTACTATTTCAATTGATTTAACTGGGGCTTTTTCCTTCATATCATAACGCGTCATTCCGAGAAATTGAGTGAAATTTATTGGTGGGAAATTGAGACACAAGGTATATGGAAATTACAGGAGTTTCTATCTCCGTGTTTATCGTTTGGGCTATTAATTTCCGGCTGTGTTCAGAGGAAAAAATCCTCCCCCCGGTAAACCTCCTGCCACTGCCCCCCTCTCACTCCGCCGACCCCTTGAGAGCGGATTCCAGTCTTGCAAAAAATGGAAGGGAGTTGGGGGGGAGGGGGTAAAAAAAATGCGAAAGAGATTCCCGAGGACGGAAGGAAAAACGGAAACGAATTGCCGAGGTAGGACGAGCTGGGTCGAGAGATTCGAATTAAAAATGCAGGGTGTATGTGATTTAGTATGAAATGAAGAGATTGGGAGTGAAGTTTTTAAAATCCGGTGGAATAACGTTTGGAGATGGAATTTCTTCAGTTGTATTCAGATTTTTTTCTGGGGATTTGAGAAGAAAAGAATTGTCGAGGGGAAGGAGAATTTTTGAATGGAGATTATTGTTTGGGATAAATTTTATTGTCAAGTTTTGTTTTGTGACTTGAATTAAGACGTTCAGAAGTGCATTCAATATATTTTAACTGTTTTACGAAAGTGTCTTGTGTTGTAAACTCTCAATGTCTCGTTTTTATTTACTACTAGGGGCCTATATCCATGTGACCCACATATTACCCCCACATAATTGCCATGACCCTTATTTTGACCCTTATTCTGATCTTTGTGACCTTTAATCTGACCCTTGTGCCTCTTAATCTGACCTTTGCGACCCTTATTCTAACAATTCTCACCTTTAATCTGATCTTTGTGACCCTGAATCTGACCCTCATTATAACCCTCCTGACCCTTACATTGACCCTTGTGACCTTCAGTGCCTGATCCTCGGTTTTTGACTGTTCATTTTTGACCCTTAATTTGGGGTCTTAATTTCGAGTACCAAATTTTTATCACCAGAAGTCGATTTTGAGTTTTATAATATAGATATTTTTAAAAATATAAATAATAAAACATCCAGATTCCTTGATCCAACTGGAGCGTTCATTATTTAGAAATAGAATTATTGTTTAGAAGGCCAAGGGAACCTTTATTATTTGAAATAATTCTTCATTGATTTGAATTGAGTTTTGTTGTGATTGAATTAGTCACTTATGTCATACAATTAAAATGTTTACACTGTTAGAAAAATCTCAAATTTCATGGACAGTTGACTACTAATTTTCAGGACAGTGACACTGAATGCGATGTAGCGGGAAAAAAGCATGAACTTACAGAGTTTACTGAAAATTTATTTATTTGAATTCCAAATAAATTGAATTTAAATAAATTAATTGAAAAATTGATGAATATGAATTTTTCTCCTTAAATCGCATTCAAGAGTAATTTTCTAACAGTGTATCAGTGCACTGATAACAATTTTCCATGCCAAATTCCGGAACTTTTTGTCGTGTTTCAATTTCACGGAAATTTCAGGAAATCTTGTCACTGAAAATTCAGAATTTCGTGGAAAAATCAAACAGAACTGTAAATTTCCGATCCATTTTCCCCTGAACATGAATAGAAAACCAGAAATTTCTGGTAAATATATTCTTGAATTTTCAAGACAGTGACAATGAATACTCGATTTAGGGGGAAAAAATCATGAAATTTCAGATTTCACTGAAAATTCAATGCAATTTAACAATGAATACTCATAATAGATTGGAAATTCAAATAAATTACGGAATTTTTGTCTTTATGGCCCTAAAAATTCTGGAATTTCACCCAATTTTCAGTGAAACCTGAAATTTCATTTTTTCCCTTAAATCGCGTCCAGTGACAATGTCATGAAAATTGGTAGTCAACTATCCCCCAAATTTCATTTTTTTCCACCAGTATACACGCTAAATTCTGCATGCATTTTGAAAAATAAATGAATCCCCCACCGAATAATCATCGAGTACTGCCCCTCCCCGTCAGAAACCCCATCATGTGTAGCAACCATATCCCATACGATGCAAACCAAGAGGCTGAAACGAGGCGAGAGGAGGAAACGGGGCAGTTTAACTCGCACGCAGGGATGCATTTGGATTTGAAGGGTGGAATGGGGTTGGTCGAGCAATTAGCGAGCCGTCAGTGGCACAGTGGCTAAACAGTGGGAGTGCTGAGGGGTGCCTTCCGGTATAGAAGGCCAGCAGCCAGGAGGCAAGCAACTAGGCATACAGAGCACAGTGTGTCCAGGCCAACGCTCAGCCCTGACCATGAGAAGTCTGTGGGCGCCTGGTGAGATTTGATGCCCCAGCCCTAATTAGAATATCCACGTGATCCACGAGTTCCGCAATACACCGATATCCTGTTGACGACTCTCGAGGCCTTTCAACCGCTCAGCAGTTGCTCCGAAGTGCATTGATACCGAATCGGGGGTGGCTTTGAATTTCAAGTGTGCTTCTGATCTATTCCTCTGGCCCCTCACCATCCCAGGGGAATTGTTTACCCTCGAGTGATCTTCACCGATCGGTTTCACCTCGAAAAATAAATCACAAAGTTTGAAGAATGAATTTTGTCAACCGGACCCTCCGGTTGGGATTTGCTGGAGGGGTGAGGGGTCGCGATGGGGTGACCAGTGAATGCAATTATAATTTTAATTTCGAAAGGTATTTAATAAAGGGTCCGTCGGTAGGTGGAATACACGTATCGTCCCCCTCAGTTTTGCTCTGCACATCCGCACACACTTCAAATCCCCCACCGCTTCCTCCTGCAGCATAACAGGAGCTATGGGTCGACTAATTACTAATTACAGCTTGACAAGCTGAGTATTTTGAGGAGGGGGGGAATTTTGGCGGTTGATGCAACAGAGTAATTGGGTTATTTGAAGGGGAGGAAGAATTTGTCTTATTTTTTTTTCGTTTGGAAAATTATTTTGTTTGATGGCAAAAATAATACACTGTTAACATTTTCGTCTGAATTTTCCGTGTTAAATCCCGGAAATTTTCATCATTAATTTCCACTGAAACTTGAGGAGCTTTTGTCGTGGAAAAGTCAAATATTCCAGATTTTCTTTTCGAATGATCTGGAAATTAATAAAATGCTTGATTTTTCAGATCAATTATTCCGTAAAAATTCGGAAAAATCAGAGGAGAATTGAAAGTTTATGTCATTTGTTTTATGAATATTTATATTGGATTGGAAATTCAATTGAGATTTGAAATTTTCATATCACTCCCACTGATAACTTATGAAATTTCAAAAGTTTGTGGAATTGCCAGTAATAATATGAATATTCTGTACCAAATTGCAGTGAATTTTCAATTCATTGGGAATTCAAGAATATATTAACCTGAAATTTGCAGTTTTCATTGATTTTTCCATAGAATATTAAATTCTCAATCCCCGAAATACCTTAAAATTTCAATGAAACTATAATGTGAGAACAATTTCTAACCAGTTTATCGCGAATTCCATTGAAAAATTCTCAACAATGCACTGATCGCTCAATCCATTACACAATACATCAAACATTTCATTCTCTTTCCCTCTGAAACTACGCAAATAAATTAATAGACCCTCGATCGATTCATCCCGATCAATCAAATAACGAGGGAAATTTCAAAAGTTTACCCCTTGAACTTCCGGAGACGAGCACTTACCCCTTTCTACACGCGCACGTTTGCGTGGAATACTGTTTAATAACCCAGCTCAGTGGTCAGAGGGTTTTGCGAGCCGACGACGGCCAGCGGAAGGGGGTGGAGGGGGATTTGTGCTGGAGAGGGTTGCATATGAGCGATCGCCGCACACACGCGGTGTTGTAGCGCCGGCCGTGGCAGCGGCATTTACGTTAATTAAATTTTCCCATACCATAAACCCATAGCGCACACCTTCCAAAACACATCCAGCCTTCCCCCCCCC
>NW_021680349.1:1127103-1140786 GCF_001412515.2 Diachasma alloeum
CATCCAGCCTTCCCCCCCCCCACTGGAGTCCTCCAGTTGCCCGTCAATTCCCCCCCTCCTGCGCCGCGTGGTCCAGCATCAATCATTGCACGCTCAGGGTTCACTCGAACTCGCTGGGGACTGTTTAAAATTGCCGGGTGTCCCTTAATTTTTTTCATGTTGTGTGGATGATTTGGACTGAGTGGAGGGAAATTAACTCCGATTACAATTGATACAAGGAGAGAAATTCTCTGCGTGCGGCATCAGACATTTTATTGAGTTGCACCTCACGGAGAGAAATGTTCAGTAAAAATTACGGAACTCATAATTCACTCGCCGATTACGGAATCGACTTAGAACATTTAAGTGACGGTATCGGAATTTTTTACAGGAAATTCAGATAAAAATTGCGGAACGCTCCGGAAAAATTCCGTGACAGTTCCGTAAAATTTCCTACAACCACATTTCGCTCCGGAATTACGGAAAAAATACGTAATTTTTATTGAATATTTCTCTCCGTGCTGAATTATTCTCGTTCTTACATGAAAGTTTCCCAGAAATCCCCGGAAATTTTATTCGAAATTCCTAGAAATTTGATATTAACAGCACCATAAATCTGCCTTAATCATTAATTTAGTAATATTATTAGCAGTTGCACCTTACAATAATTAAAATTTACTAATTTTCATTGAAATTTGAAAACTAATATAATGATTGATGATTTAAATTTTGCAATTGACTATTAACTAAATAATTGACAACATGGAATTGTCCATTAACTGTTGAGTGAATATTTCGAAATGTCATGAACGTATTTTTCGATTAGCCAAATAATCGTCAATTTTCTGAACTCAATTATTGATTGATAAAATAATTCGGAATTTGAATATTTAAATTGATGATTAATTTGATAATTAAAAAACAGGCGAGTAATATTAACACTTGACTCCTTCAAAATTTAACTTTAATTGAAATTTGCGATTATACGATGTCTGAGCAGCACTAGAATTTTTCTAAATAATTTCTCGTCGTATGAACTGGATTTCCCTCAGAGAGAAAAATTCTCCAACATATGCGGATGATTACCCAATATTGAGCAATTATTCATGTTCACAGGACAATTTTTGATGAAGTACATAGTATAATTATTCTGCAACGACTTTTGATCATTAATAATATCAATCTTAAGGATGTTTATCCAAAATCGCAAGTATTCAAGAAAAAAAAATCCTTTTCAACTGAGAGATGAAGTTATTTCCTTTATCTTTATAACAATTTTAATCCACCAACCCACGTTTATTATTTAGAAACGGAGTGGGCAAAATTCACCAAAAGAATGAGCTAACATACGCTTATATGGGACAGAATCTTTCAAATATTTCCTCAATTTGACTGGGCATTACCCCAATTTTTTCTCTGGCCATTCGATTCAGTATAATTTCCCACATTACCTTCAATTTTTATTTCTACGATTAGAGTCTTCTAGTAGGTGAATTATAAATTTCAACATAAATCGCATAAAAGTCCGTGTATAAAGAAAAATTTGTTCATTTATTTCTGGCGCGACTATTGCGATTCATTGTTTTATAACATCAAAGAATTTAGTTTCATATGTTCTGTCATCAGCCAAAAAAAAATAGAATTTTCCTTGCACATGAAAAAATAAGATTTGCTGAAAATGGCTAAACATCTTTACTACAAAAATCTAGTTCGCAATGTTGGGAGAACTGAGAAAAATAGGAATCATCTTCTGCATCAATGGATTGTTCGATCCTTTTTGTACTTGAATACAAAAAGAGAAAAAAATGTCGAGAGCCAAAGGACAAGAGGAAACGCCCGGAGGGACGAGTGTCTTATTGGCATCCTATCCTTCCTGCATGATTTAATATAAGCCATGGACACACAAAAGCTCCCTGGTTACCTTTGACGAATAAATGAAGAAATACTCGTCCGACATTCCATCCCGACTTCACCTCAATATACTCATGTGTTTATTCTTTCCATCCCCAGAGCTATTTTTACTTTCAGTATCTGCTGTAAGAGATTCTCAGTTTCTGAAATTTTTCAACCTCCTCCAAGATTCGGTGGAGGGGGGCGGGGGTAAAAATTGTCTGGACGTGGGGACAAAAATTTTCTGACGTCAAATATCCGTTCAATTTATCCTCTCGTTTGATCTTTTATTGCATTTTTACAAGCGATTACATTGGCCAGGTCGAGGACACACCGAGTGACTCTCCTCTCTCCCTTCGGGCGAAGACAGACTCTAACAAAGTTATCAACGGACGGGGGGAAAAAGGAGAATATTGTTTCTGTTTCGTTGCTTGAGTTAACTCGAGTTGTTCAGCGAGGAATCCTAATTAGGTTTGAGGGATTATAGAATTGTTTTTCGGTTAAGTCGATTACGTGAATTGAGAAGACAATGGCATCTCAAACAAAGGGGAAACCACAATAAAAATTGCGAGAATTGGGAGTGAGGAATTTAACGGTCAGACGCGCGTCTCGCTGAAAAAAAATATACTTGATTCAAGTATATTTTATACTCGAAATGGGCAATGGGTGTTTCAATTCGAGGATGATTATTTCGTATCAACCCGGGTTTCACCGAGCGCTCTCAAGGGTCAAAAAGTGGAGGTTAAAAAATGAGGGTCAAGCGGCTTAAGTCGCTTATTTTGGCTATTGGCCAGTTTTCAATGAATATCTCGAAATCTAAGGGCAACAGCAAAATTTTTTTCATAACCTTTTTAGTAGCACTCAATTCGCTCTACAAAAAAGGTTATTATGAAAATTTCGCCATCTCCCTTAAATTTGGAAATATTTCTGGAAAACTCAACTAAAGACTAAATTTACTTAAACCATTTGACCACTTCGCTACTGATATAGATATACCTGTAATCATAATAATTGATGTTTGATAATAAAATGTGATAATTATAAAACTGAAAAATCAATTGTTTGAAATAATAAAAATTATTTTCAGTAAATATAATAATATTGAATCAAGTATATTTTACACTCAATTAAGGTATTTTTTTTTTTCATGCTAGATATTTATTTCCCTCGATTGAGAGCAAAAAATGGATATTCTTACTTGAGAAGTATTTGAACAATTTAGGGAGGCTATTTCCCATTTTTTATTTTTTCAATCCTCAGTTTATTTAGATATTCCTCACTAACGATTAAAGTTTAACGAAACTCCCCCGGAATATCGATATCCCGACACACGAGCCAGAACAAGCGGGAATGATTAAGCCGGATAGCTTGCTCTCCTCTCTTTTCCCTCATTCGCCCTTCTTCACTCGATCTCTCCGCAGTTGACTCTCACACACGTTGCGTCACCATTCTGTGTCCACAGTCAGCCCCTCAACTTTTTTTTTCATTTTTTATTGGTTCATCCCAACTGCAAGCGAGACAGAGGCACCCGTTTCGGTCAATTTGCGGCCGCGTCGAGCGGACACAGCGCCTATTCAATTATCCACCAACAACGAAATTTTCACTCAATCGAATTCGCTTGACAATTCAAAAAAAGACATATCCAAATCAATCCCACTCGGCTTTGTGTCTTCAATCGGTTAATGAAATCAAATTAACGAGTTAACAGAATCGACAATTGAAAGGGCAAGGACATGTTGAACAATTCAATTTTTTTTCGGGGGTATTCACTTTGTGATTAAAACGTCAACTGCTTTTTCATTGAAACTGCACTCGAAAAAATTGTCGATGTTCTGTAGTTGATGGCGAGAGCTGGGGGAAATCCAGACGAAATATCACGACGAACAATTGCAAGTTGAGAAATTTAGTGATAATTATTGTTGTGTTAGTGAATCACGACAGGAAACGTGTCAAGTTGAAACATTAAGACATGCATTCAAGACATTCCAGGTATTTTACTCGAGTTCTTGTGTTTCAAACTCATAAAGTCTCATTTGTTTTTCCAAGTGTTTCATTTTTCCCCTAACTACATTGTATGAAAAAACAAATCATTTTTGCAATGATATTTTTGTTTATGTTGCACCCAGAAAATGGATTATGTGACATGAATCAACTTTATTTGAATCAAATAAATCCTCTATTACAATCAAATGAACGATTTATTTAATTCAAATAGACTTAGGGGAGAGTCGGGAAAAATTAGACGTTTCGTGATCTTCTCTATTAGTCAATATCTTTATTTATTAGTGAAGATATTAACAATTGGAACAGATTTCAACATGTCTCATTTTGACCGCTCCTCCCCTATTTAATTCAAATCAAAAAATTCCATTTTAATAATTTATACACAATGATTTTTCATTGTGCAAATACTTTATTCATATTCAGAATTTTACCAGGAATCGATTTTATCCCTAAAAAAAGGTTTCCAAAAATTTGAACAATTTCCATTATTCATTTAGAAACAACAAGTGTTCAAGAAAATAATAATTCTGTGCAAAATTTAATTTAAAATTCAATTCATGATTATTTCCAAATTTTTCCCACGCAATGCAATTGTCAAATTTGATGGTAAAAAATTGTATAATGTACAGTGTGTTCCGAGCGGTTGAAAATAATTGACTCTCTCAAGAAAATGCTACACATTAGGTCTACACATTAGGAAATTTTTCTCTCAGTGCATCCCCTCCCATATAAAAACGTCTTGTTCATCGAACATTTTCGTTTCAACACTCTCCTCAATTACCGGGGCAAAACGAATCATTTGATTGATGAAATGAATTCCCCCGTGGCATTATTAATGATGAAGCCGTCTCAAATCTCCGATATCACCGATAACAATCGTAATTTTCATCACGACGCCGAAGCGATCGGTCTGTGCTCTTATCGTCGATGCCACGTAAGGGAAAGCCAAAAGGAAACACATTGATAATGTCCTCGAGGGATAGAGAATCCCAGGTCTTACCCCACACCGTCCATATCCCCTCCCTCCACCCTCAAGCTTATCTCATTTATTACCCGGTCTTTCTTCTCATGGCGGTAAACCGTCTCTCGTTCATCGGTTATTTTACAACCCCCTGATACTGCCGGCGAGTAACGTCTTTGTTTTCACCACAAAACACTTTTTCCCCCTTCCCCTTGTTTTTTTCTTCCTCCTGCTATCATCCTCGTCTCTCTCTCTCAAACCCTCACTCAAGAAACTTAGATAAGGGTAACAGTTGATTCTCGGAAACTGCCCCTTAATATTTCTCCTCAGAAAGATAGAAATAGAGATGGGTTGTTGGCTTGAATAGGGAGACACGTAATTGAATTCATGTGAAGGGTAGTTTGGTTAGTGACATAGGTGAGAAACTGTGACGATAAAATTCTGGGGTGGAATGTGAATGCGAGGGGGCCAGCGGGTTTGTATACCTGGGGCATGAAGTAGTCTGGGTTTTAGTCCAGGGGGGGTTCAGGGCCGAGATAAGGCGTGGACATAAACGTCCACGAGATAAGGGCAGTTTGCACCAAGGCTGTGGACAGTTTGCCTTAAATGAGGTAAGGGAGTGAAACACGAAGGAGTTGAGATTTTTTCTTACCGGTGGAAGCATTGTGTTCGTCAAATCCAAAATTTTTAATTTTTCGTGTGAGAATAACTGATATTAGACTCAGGAGTATGGCCTCGGGAAATGGTATTTTCAGATCATGTCCGGATGTGTGAATGTATGTTCACTGTTGGAAAAATTTGGCTGAATTTTTCGGGAGAAAGAACTTGAATTTGATTTAAGGGGAAAAAGTCAATAGAATTTTGTTTTTTTTGAAGATTCTAGTAAAAGTCCTAAAATTAATGGGGTAAAATGTTTTAACCCCAGAAAAATGGAAATTCCATAATTCACATGAATTTTCAAGTATATGTAAATATCTGCTGCTAAACTCCCTCGAATTTTTCAGGGAATTTCTTTAAAATCCTTGAAATTTCAGCAATTTTGATGTAATTCCATGGAAATTCAGAGGAATCTGGAATTCAAGGAGAGATTTCTCTAAATTTTCCTGATTTTTCATTCATTTTCAGTAAGAATAACTGATTTTAGACTCAGGAGTATGACCTCGGGAAATGGTATTTTCAGATCATGTCCGGATGTGTGAATGTATGTTCACTGTTGGAAAAATTTGGCTGAATTTTTCGGGAGAAAGAACTTGAATTTGATTTAAGGGGAAAAAGTCAATAGAATTTTGTTTTTTTTGAAGATTCTAGTAAAAGTCCTAAAATTAATGGGGTAAAATGTTTTAACCCCAGAAAAATGGAAATTCCATAATTCACATGAATTTTCAAGTAAATGTAAATATCTGCTGCTAAACTCCCTCGAATTTTTCAGGGAATTTCTTTAAAATCCTTGAAATTTCAGCAATTTTGATGTAATTCCATGGAAATTCAGAGGAATCTGGAATTCAAGGAGAGATTTCTCTAAATTTTCCTGATTTTTCATTCATTTTCTCGGAATAATTGAAGTGAAATTTTTTTCGTCACTATAGCCCGGTTGCACCAGCTCTGGGTAACGAAAACGTCAGATAAGAAAAAAATAAATTGGGATGTTCGATGGATTATTTTACCCGGGAGAGTATGTCAAATTTATCCCAGAAACAAAAAATAGAATTTAACACCCAAGTTAAATCAGTATTAATTCAAATGAGGCTACAGCATAAATAAAAAATTATTCTTCGGGTCAAATATTCAACAATTATGACCCCTCCGATATGAGTGACCCCGAGGATAAATTTTACCCTGGGGTTTATGTGGATAACAGGGCTTGGTGCAACTGGGCCTATATAGTTTTATTTTTTATTATTGAAAATACAAAATTTTGTGGCAAAATCAACAGAAAGTGGAATTTCAGAATAAGGTAAATTTTTAGATCCAGATAATCCCTTTTCAAACGAATATATTCTTGAATTTTCCGTTAATTAAAAATGGAGGCTGATGTGATGCTGATTATGTGTCGATTGAAAATCAAATAAGTCTCATGTCTCATGTTCCTGATGCTCAAAAATTTGGAATTTCATTGAATTTCCAATCAAATATAAAATTTCATGATTTCCTTTCTCACAAATCGAATTAAATATCACCGTCCCAATAACTGACTCTCAACTATCCATGAATTTTCTTTTTTTTTCCTTAAAATCGTACTCAAAAAAGCACAAGAGAAATTCATTCACTTTTTGTCCTCAGCATGAATGCATTAAACTTTGCAATCTGTAACTCCCCCAGAAATTTCAGGTAACAAATATATAGAAGGCACTCGTACACCGAACTATTGAGTGGCTACCCTTAAGATAAGGGGTGGCTTCGCCCCCGTCTCTCATACGTTTCCGCTATCTGACGCTAAACGGCCACACCAACTTGCCTCTGCCACTGTGCTACAGTTTAACCACGTTAAAAGGGATGACGGGTAGGGGGAGGTACGAGGAACGAAGGTGTGGGTGGGGAAGAGCGTGCGTTCACTCTACATAATACGCCGGCACATTACTGTCGAAACCGACGAGATAGCGCTGGAAAATTTAGAACGGCGAGACTGAATTTTTAGGAGTCCTTCTGCTGCTACCACACTTTTAAAAGTTTCTAGATGAAATTTCCAGTACACTTCTTGGATATTTTTATAATATTTCATGACATTTCTGAATTTAATGGACAAATCAATGAGAATTCTAAACAGTTCAATTATTTCATGAAAATCAACAGAATTAATTAGAAATTCAGAGTAATTCGCCACTGAATATTCACGTTTTAATTAAAATATCTCGTATTAATGCTATTCAAAAATTTATTCGACCCATAGTTTCTTCCTTTAAAATACTTCATGCAAACGTTCAAAAAACGGAGAAAAATTTTAAAAACTCCACAAAATACGAAGAGCATTTACTGAAATTTTGTTAAATATTTAAATGCAAGTGCAACATAACCCTTGATTTAACATGATTGTTCCTTCCTCTAAATTTTCAAATAATAAAAATAATTGTCCGCTAAATTAAATTAGCTATTTAGTCAAATTTCAAGGGGATAAAATAAACCAACCTACCCTAACAACTAACCAACCTAAAATAAAAATCAATTTCAAGGAATTTCATTGAATTTTAGTGAAATCTGCAATTTCATGATTTTTTCCCCTGAAAATTACAAGTCGTTTGTCGAGGAAATTTCAATTATTTTCTAACCGTGCAAAAAGGGCTGAGAAGAAGAAAAAAATACCCCTCAGTTTAAAAGTATTCCACCTTTAAATTAATCGGGATAATGCCATTTGCCCTTTGTGTCTGATAACATAAATTAATATCTACTGAATAACTTCAGCTACTTAGAGTTACTTACAGTCAACGCAGTTCACGGACATAAACGTAATTCACTGCGCCATGTGAGAGCCCCGGGGGATGTAGGTGCTTGCGGTAAATCTAATAACATTGTAATGCTGTTACTAACGTCCCTCAAAGTTACCTCCGTAAGTTAATCCTCCTTCCCTGCGTCCCCCTCCCTCGCGCATACTGTGCACTGCGTTACGGAGCGTTTGTCATACCGAAAATTTCTAACGCGTGCACTGGCTTGTGTCACTCGTTCCAAACCAGCCCTCCCCCCTTCGGAAATTCGTTGAATTAAAATAAAAGGTCAGGAATGCATGCAACTGCAAAAGCTCTGGAGCATTCCAACTCTGAAATATTTTACATTTATAGCGACCCAAATTTTTTACCTTTGGAGCGAGCTTTTTTTGTTCATAAATAATTCAAGTGACGGTGGGATTTTTTTGTAGAAATTGAGAGCAATGACGTATTTTAATCAAATGAAACCTTTTATTGAATGATTTTCTTTTCATTTCAACAATATTTTTTGGAAATTAATAAACTCATATGTTGTTCATATCAAGTCAAGCTCACGAATGATTTAAATTTCGCACATTCTGGAGGATTTCAACTCTGAAATATTTTACATTTATAGCGACCCAAATGTTTTACCTTTGGAGCGAGCTTTTTTTGTTCATAAATAATTCAAGTGACGGTGGGTTTTTTTTGTAGAAATTGAGAGCAATGACGTATTTTAATCAAATGAAACTTTTTATTGAATGATTTTCTATTCATTTTAACAATATTTTTTGGAAATTAATAAACTCATATATTGTTCATATCAAAGAAAACTCACGAATAAGTGAAACTTCACAAGTTCTGGAGGATTTCAAGTCTATAAAATATTTAAAATTTATAGTGAAATTTGTAACCTTTTGAATGAGCTTTTTGTTCCTAAATAATTCAAATGTCAATTGGATTTTTCAGGATTTTTTATTTCAAAAATTCAATTTTGTTGTTATTAATAACGAAAAACGACGCATTTCAATAAAAATGAACTCTTTATTTGAAAATTTAGTATTCATTTCAACAATATTTTTTTTATCAATCAATAAACTCACGTTTTTACTCCAATAAAAGCTCAGGAATTAATGAAACTCCACAAGCCATGAAACATTTCAATGGATGGAGCTTTTGTTCCCTAAATTATTTTTCGTTCATCACGTCATGACAACAATACTTTTCATTGCAGGTTATGAGGGTTAATCATCTTATTCTCAAGTATGCAGCCACCACCCTGAGACAACAGAGGCCCATGTCACGAGTCAAGGTAAGCCAGTCAGCCTGAGGCTTGTTTCACAAACTATTCCCCCCTCCCCTGTCCGCGCAAAAGTTCAACACAATTTCATAACATCGGTGTTCCGGGTTCCAGTCTAATGGAAGGGGTGGGTAAGGGGTAACTGGATGAAGCGAGGTAGGGAAGAGAAGAGGGTTTCTCGCCCAAAGTAGCGGTGGCGCCGAGAATGTAGAGTAGAAGGATAAATTTGTTCTCTCGTGAGCTTACACGGGTTGCGTTGAGCAACAAAGGTGTCTGGGAGGGGGCGAAGAGGAGCTTGCAATGGCTACATCAACTCGAACTGCGTATCACTCCGATAAGAAGTAACTTATCCAACTGAACTTCCAAACACCGCAATTGCACACAAAATTACCAAATAACTTCATCCCTCCGTCCCTCACACCCCCAGACTTTCCAAAAGCTCCAGTTATTTTCATTAAAATTTTTCACATTCAAACATGGCCGCTATTTTCATGGATAAAACGAAATGCCATTTCCACTTTGATCTGAAATCACATCGCGCTAGTTTGCGAATGCTGTTTTGGTACGTGTGTAGAGTTTGGGCTGGGCTTAATAATTGCCGCGTTCTACCATCCCTCCGCGTGTGTCATGGGAGGAGGGCGAGAGGAGGGGGGGGGGCTGAGGGTTGGTAACCGAATCTTCACCCCTGTGCGGGGGTTCCAGGAGATAAAAATCAGTAATTAGCCGGGACCATTATAGTGGCCGTTTGAAAAATTAGCGAGTTGTACCAAACGATACTGTGAGGGGTGCTGGGGGGATGGAGGCTGGAGGGGGGGTGAATGAGGGGTGGTAACCAGCCCTGTGGGCATAATCCTACGTTTACTATAACGTATCCAAGCTCTGTCTCTGATTTATACGGGTTTGCTATTAATTATCCCCACTCTCCCCGCACATTCACTACTGCGTTAGTTGCCGGCACGTTAAACCTGCAAGCTCTTTGCCCCCCTCTCCCCCCGTCCCACTAATTTCACCCTCTCACTCGTGCATGTACGCGTGTTTACCGGGGACTCCGTATACTTAGGTGTTTACATCGTGAAATAATTTAGGCATCCGGGGCTTTGCCGTTGTACGTCAATAGACAGAAAGCTCCGAATCATCGATTTTGCCGTTGTAGTGAGCTTTTAGCGTTAAAAAATACGTTTTTTTGGATAAACAGAGGGGGATGAAATATTTAATGCTGGGTTTGGTTAAAATTTCAGGGGAAATTGGGAGTATTAGGTGAAAGCTTTGGTGGAGCTTTTTACCACAGGGAAGGTTAATTGATTTTGGTCGGGGGAAAATATTTGTCATCGTTGGGGTTTTGTATTCAGTATAAATTTTGTGATTAAATCATTGTTAGATAGCGCTAATGTTGATCAGGTTTAAGAGCTTTTGGTGGGTAAGTAAAGGTACGCATTTTCAACTTTTGAATTCAATCATTAAATCATTCAATCATCAAATGTGATATTCAATTGATGCGATTTCTTTTGCTATGAATTTTGTGATGAAATCATCGTCAGATACTGGAAATATTAATAAACTTCAGGAGCTTTTGTTAAGTGTCAATTTAATTTACCCAATTTTAACTTTCGAATTCACTAACTCGTTCAATATTTTTAGAAGCTTAAGACTTTTAGAAAAAAATCGTTCATTCAATGACGGCAATTTCTTTGACTATACGTCATAAGGGATAATAATCTCATTCTGAAGTATGCATTCAAAAAGCGTTGATAAAAGCTTCAATCGAACGTTTTATCCGAGTGCTTTTAAATCCATTTTGTCCGCCAGAAAATAGTTCTATCAATTAAGCTTTTGTATTCACTACAAATGTTCTGTTGAAATCATCACCAGATAGCGCAACTGTTAATAAGCTTCACGAGCTTTTGTTGAAGGTTAATTCAATCTACACAATTTCGACTCTCTCGAATTTCCATCCAATCATTCAATATGTTGTTGGGGCCTTCAAACTTTCCGCCAAAACAAAGAAAATTGCGCAAAAGCTTTAATGAGCTTCGATGGAGCTTTTCACCCTCCACCCCCTGGGAAAATCAACGCCGGCAAAATTTTCATTTAATCAACATTCTTTTTATTCTTCCGTGCAATTAAATTAAATGCCCGAATTAATTGTTCGAGAGTGGTTAAATTAGTTTGCATTTCAGCCTCATCCGATTTTTGGGGCAATCTCGCGTGGCGAGAATTCACCCACTCGACACCCCTCCCTCGCCTCCTCATCACCTCACCCCTTCGCTCCACCCCCTTGCTCTCGTATTTTTTTTCTCTCGGTGTATATACACCACGTAGATTCTCTCTGACGCTTAACGGGAATTTGCGGACAGGGTCACTACTGATTCTCCTCGTTTCTGTTTTTCTCTCCTGCACTCATATCCTATATCCATCTCCACACCTCTTCCCCTCCCTCCCCTCTGACGGTGCAAAGCATCGAAACATATGTGGAATGTTGTTTGTAGTTGTTTCGTGGGGGATGCACGGCTCGCGGAGCTTTTCACGGAAAATTTATCCGTGGTCACGTCCCGTAACAACTAACTTTTCTCTTTTTATTTTATACCGCTTGTATCACAGTTTCACTGCCCCCCTCATTTTTATTTATTGTTACGTGTTTTTCACTACTATTTCACTTGATACGGACGAAAAAGTATAATAAAATTTTGGATTAATAAAAATTCAGTTGTCGGTCTGCACAACTGAAAATTTCTGTCTGAATTTTTTTATTCAAATACAGAAATGTTTGACGAGTGACATCTTCACCGGTACTTTGGAAAAATTCATCAATATTTGAGCAAAAATATTGTTCAAGTGAATAAAAAAATTCCAGATCGTCTTTTATTCGTTTCAAATGCATTATCATTTTCTAGCACATGAATTTCTAAATTTTAAAATTTTCAAACGCATCAATATTTGAGGGAAAATGTTGTTCAAGTGAATAGAAAAATTCCAGATCGTCTTTTATTCGTTTCAAATGCATTATCATTTTCTAGCACTTGAATTTCTGAATTCTAAAATTTTCAAACGCGTTAATATTTGAGCAAAAATGTTGTTCAAGTGAATAGACAAATTCCAGATCGTCTTTTATTCGTTTCAAATGCATTATCATTTTCTAGCACTTGAATTTCTGAATTCTAAAATTTTCAAACGCGTCAATATTTGAGCAAAAATGTTGTTCAAGTGAATAGACAAATTCCAGATCGTCTTTCATTCATTTCAAATGCATTATCATTTTCTAGCACATGAATTTCTAAATTTTAAAATTTTCAAACGCATAAATATTTGAGCAAAAATGTTGTTCAAGTGAATAGACAAATTCCAGATCGTCTTTCATTCATTTCAAATGCATTATCATTTTCTAGCACATGAATTTCTAAATTTTAAAATTTTCAAACGCATAAATATTTGAGCAAAAATGTTGTTCAAGTGAATAGAAAAATTCAAGATCGTCTTTTATTCGTTTCAAATGCATTATCATTTTCTAGCACTTGAATTTCTGAATTTTAAAATTTTCAAACGCATCAATACTCGAACAAAAATATTGTTCAAGTGAATAAAAAAATTCCAGATCGTCTTTTATTCGTTTCAAATACATTATCATTTTCTAGCACATGAATTTCTAAATTTTAAAATTTTCAAACGCATCAATATTCGAACAAAAATATTGTTCAAGTGAATAAAAAAATTCCAGATCGTCTTTTATTCGTTTCAAATACATTATCATTTTCTAGCACATGAATTTCTAAATTTTAAAATTTTCAAACGCATCAATATTCGAACAAAAATATTGTTCAAGTGAATAATAAAAATTCCAGATCGTCTTTTATTCTTTTCAAATGCACCATCTCTCCGCATGCAACTCTTGTGCTCCGCGGCATTGCTTGAATTCTGACGGCCCATGGGTTTGGTAGAACCCAAGCGGCAAGTAGTAGTACACCAGAGTGCGCCAGACATGGTTAGGCCATGGCATCCAGGCCGCAAGCTCTCAACCTCATTGCAACCATGCCCATATCGCCCTCTATTTGGCTTTCGAGGCCCATTTGATTTCCTCCCTCTCTTCCGCCACCCCCCGGCCAACGCCACTTCACGAAACAGCCAGCTGCGTGAGGCGGACGCGGGAGAAGGGGGGGGGG
>NW_021680349.1:1141187-1149603 GCF_001412515.2 Diachasma alloeum
GGGGGGGGGGGTGGGGATGAGTGAGTGAACGGGCGATCATGTCGAGACATTCAAGACATAACAGACAGAGATATGCATCATTAGATTGGCTATAGCGGGTCTGCCAATCGTGGAGGCTCGCAAGCTCGTGTACCGACGTGACGCTATGCGAAAGGGTCCTTCATGCCTCTTGCATTTTCCGCATTCCACGCAGTCTACTACCAGTGCGGAGACAATCGATCTTGGATTATCTTGCCAATCTATTGGGAATATTGATTTTTTTGCGTTTTTTTCCGCTGGATAAAAAATGATTATTCATTTTCTTGCGAATTTGTTTGCAATTTTGGGGGAGACAGAACTGTTTCTGTTTTTTGTTGAAAAAAATAAGTCGATTATTTTTTTTGTGCAAAATTTACGCCAATTTTCTGACTGAAAAATCAAGGATTTTTTATGGAAAACAATATGGTTGAGCTTTTTTATTAAATATTTTTCCCTCCTTTTCGGAGTGTGGCCCATGAAAAATGTCGAGAAACAGCAATACTGGTAAATAATATTAATGTTTCAAATTTTTTTTTGAAAAAAAAAATCATCAAAAATTGAAGAGAAAATGAAGGGTGGGAAAATACAATTCAGCCGACTTTACAAAAACTATTTGTTATCTATTGTGCGAGTTACTGTTGACACAATTTAATTTTTTTCTCACTGAATAAGAATTAGAAATTCTGTGAAAACTCCTTCTGGAGTTTTCGAAGTGTTTTAAAAAAATAAAGAGAAAACTTGCACCTACAATTTATTTGACCTTTTTTCCCGTGGCACTATATACAAAAAAACGTCAAGAACGAAATAGAGCGATTTGGAGAGGGGATAGACCATGGAAGAGGTGTAATCGCTCTGACCCTACGTCTCACCCTCCGCCACCTTCGACCCCTCGTCCGCTATTTATTGCCCGCACTCGGACGGTTCACAACATAAATATGTTACACCTCCACGGGCACTCCCAAATTCTTCACCGCCTCCCTCCCCTCCAGACTTTCGAATAATTTGTTTTTTCCCAAAAATTAAAACCCATGTTTAATTGAATTAGTCCTTCATCGTGAATGCTCTCGCATGAAAAAGCACTCGCGGCTGATTTTAAACGAAAAAAATTACTCAGGGGTAGTTTGGAGATTGTTGAGCAGGTCGGGGTGACCTGAACACTCCAGTCACTCGTGATATAGCGAGGCCGGATCGAGGGTTTGTTTAAGGGGCTGCTTTCGAGTGAGTCCGGTGGGGTGGGGTGCGCCCCGTGGGTTTAAAAATAGTGGGAGGGGTTGAAAGATAAAAGAAAGACCAACTGTTGAATATCGGAGGGATAATAAAATTCATTACCCCATCAAATTCCCTCTTCCACCCGCAAATGACATTTCTAATCGTCAATATTTAATTAAAAATCATTCCAAATGAGCTCACCTCAGGAAAATGTTCGTTATCGCCTCTTCTAGGTGGAAAGCACAAGGGAAAATGAAGAAACAACTGTTGTTTTGCCGGTCACAGATTAAAAATCGATGAGCTTTTTCAACTTTCGATAAATATTTTTCGCGATACTATTACGATTGAGTCCGTGACGCACGTGCGATTCGGTCGCGCTGCACGTGGTGTTTGTGCGTTTCTGTCGCGCAGTGAAAGCTCCGCAAACTCAACTCAATCGAGCTTTTTGAGTCTGCGCGTAATACTATTGGTCAGTGGGCGTTGACTGCGCATGGTAATGGGCGTTACCAGTGTTGATGGGGCGTTTGCGGTACCAAGGTGGCGATAGGTGGCGTACACTCACGGGGCTGGCGCGTCTTTTGGCAATGGTCAAACCCACGTCGCAAGCTCTTATTCCACTACACGCCTTACATACATTTACCGTCTCAATTCTCATCCTGCTCCTCCCATTCTGTCCTCTTGTTGGCTTTTTTGAGACTGTCCGTGAGGTGAATTGACGGGGGGAGGGGGGTGGAAGCTTGGAAAGTTGGGACAGATAGTTTTGTCTCTCAGGTGTCGGTACAGGTGATCAATTCATTAGATTTTTTAGTTTTGGATAGAATTATTTAAATTTTTTTTCCTTGCAGAAGAAACTATTCTCATGTGGGTGAGAATTATGGGAATATTTTGCAAAATTTTCGGGTGAATCAGGAAATATTGTTGGTGATATGGAAATTTTATGGGTGATTAAGTTCAATTGATTCTGTATTTTTACATTCAATTTTCAATTTTTTTTGTTTTTGAGAAAACGATTTTGTTCAGGTAAAAAGGAATTCAAGGCAAAATTTTTTTGAAGCATTAGGAAGTATTGTTGGAAGAATAAAAAGTCACAAATGATTAGTTCAGTCAATTCTTTATTTTTTGTGGACAATTATCAGAACAAAATTTTAAAAAAAAGAAAATTATGAAGAATGGTGAGGAGAATTATTTGAATAATTGGGAATTATTGTAGAAAATATGAGACATTTTATACATTATTTACATTATATTTGACATGTGACAAATATCTTTTCAGTTTTAAAACGCAATGATGTCTATTCGTGCACAATAGCCTTCGGGGTAAATATAGAAAGCTCAATTATTCCCCCTAAAGCACAATTTTCTCCAAATGTCAATTACCTTCGTCAACTGTCATTAATGTTTCAAAAAATGAGGCGAACTGGTGAAGGTAAAATTTTGATAGGGGAAAGACAAGTGATGTCAGAATCGTCAACTTGATTATTCTAAAATCTGGGTTTGATGCTTCTATTCTCGGGAAATTGAGAAGTGGGTTTTAGGATAGCGGGTTTATATAATTCAGAGACTACGGTCTCGACAATCTGCGCCCCATTATTGGCCAATTATTGATTATTGCGTGACATTTAGTTGAATAATACTTTTCAAATCCATATTTAGAACGATGAAATTACGGTCAAGATTGAATCCTTGTGCAAATACGCTAATAGAGTCATTCATTTATTCCAAACGAGATGCGTTAACTATTAACGAATGATAGAGTTGAACATGACCAGATGAATATTCCTTAATAGTTAACGAATGGTTCACTTGAAAGGTGAAAGTCGAGTCAAAAAAGACTCTTCAAATATGCATTCATTAACTATTAACGAATGAACATTTGGTGAGACTAAATAGACCCTGGCCTTCAACCAAATCCATTTGTTAACAATAACTAATTCTGTCTATCAATGTGATAGTGCAATTCTCAATTCAACGTTTTGCACTTGGATTATCAATTTTTCACGAAAAATGCATTCAGCAAACTCCACAAAAGTCGCGAAATGGTATCACATCTGAACAGAAACGGTGAAACAACGTAAATCCCGTGAACATTCGTATATTTTCCATTTTGCACCATCAATTGTGACTAATCCATCGCTCTCCAGCAATATCCCTGAATTTATCGTCACAAATCCCATCTGCACTCATCTGGATCATAAATATTTCCGTTTTAACGTCAAATCCGCATCGAAAAAACAATTTGCTGAAACTTTTAAAATGATTTATTCATTTCATATAATTCAACATTTTCAGTGGGATAAAAATATGAGTTTATTTATTTCCAACAGAAATATTGTTTTTAGAATGGAAAAATCAAACAACAAAAAGTAATTTCCACTGTGTTTATTCTGCCACATGACTATACGTATATGCGGACTCAATAAATTACATAACTTCAATACGCCATTCTGTGGAATTTCAAGTTTCTCGGAAAATTGAACTAAAGTTCCAATTTTTTTAGCGACAGGAAGACGGAAATTCCACAATTTATATGCATTTTCAAGTGAAAATTAATATTTACTGCCAAATTCGCTGGAATTTTTATGGGATTCCTCAAAAATTCTCGAAATTCTAATAATTTTGACGGAATTAATGAAAAATCAGACAAATTCAGAGAAATCTGGAATTCAAGAAGAGATTTCTCTGAATTTGTCTGAGTTTTCATTAATTTCCCCGGAATAATTGAATTCCAATCACAACATTTTTAACACAAATTTTTATGGCGTTTCACGTAAAAGTGACGTTTTGATCGCTAAAATTTCCACACCATCGAGTGCGAAAATTTATTTTTTGCTCCTGATTGTTTTCCTATTTTTACGTCAAAATTCCCAAAAAAGCATATTTCGCCTCGCTCCTTCGTTATGTCATATCCTTTTGAAAATATTTTCAGAACTTCTTTCTCCGCACATTTTTCTCATTATTCTGAATAAAACCCTCCACCACTGCATAATTCAAACAAACTTGAAATCCCCAAAATTACATCCGACCAATTTGTATTTAAATCCATTCATACTCCACACATTCCACCGCACAATACCAGCCCCCGGCCCCTCCTCATACCCACTATTTTCCCCAGAATTCGTTTCACCCCGCAAAAAGGGACGACGCCATTTACCAGTTAATCGGCCAATTAAATTGGATCGTCCGAATCAACCTCTAATTCGTGCACTCATGACTCAACAAGCGGAATCGATGAGAATCACCCGTATTCCACCGCATCCTCTCTCTCGCCCTAGACTAAAACAACATAATAAATAAAAAAGAAATTGAAACAGAACAATTGAGTTGACTCATGGACCAATGAATCTGCAGTGAAAATAGAGCGCCAATATTGTAAATCAATTGCGACATCCGGGGGATTGGAGGATTCGTTATTCGAATGCTAAAAAAGATTCAGTTTGGAATAATAAAATAGAATTGTCGGTCGATCCAGCAGCTAAATGCTACCTAAAAAAAGATGGTGCAGGTCGGGGAGTTTTTAAGGGGAATTGTAACAGCCAAATCTTTCCTATTGCTCTCAAAATAATATTTTCCAATATACAGTTGGAAAAGAAATTGAAATTTAATGGCAAATTGAAATTTCAGGAGAGCGTTGTTAAAGTGTTTCGCCTGTACTTCTCATTATCGTCGGGCCCTGATCAGTTAATCCCTGAACACGAAGGTTTTTAATTTTCAAGAACTGCTTATTTTTGAACAGTTCTTGAATATCAATTTTTTGCCAGATTGATTGATTTTACAGAGAAAATTATTTGGTGCATGTCACCAACTAGTTGGTGCTATTTAACAACTAGTTAATTAAAATTCAAAAAAGATTTTTCAATGTTATTCGACAACCATTTGTTAATTTTTGCTCTCATTGAAATTTTACGTAATTTTGTTATTAAGAATTCCAAATTAATTGATTAGTTGTTAAATTTTATCAACTAGTTGTTGATATTCAATAACTGACTGGTAATTCATTTTTTCAACAACTAGTTGTTAAAATTCACCAAATAATTTTCTCCGTGTTTTTTTCCAAATTTCTTATTAGACTTTTTAATTATTGAAACAATATTAAAATGCATCAGAGACATGGCAATTCATTTTCTTATGGAATCTAGAGAAATTCTGGAATTTGTATGTTGGCCTCATATCTGGAGGGGTTATAAAAATATCAAAATTCCTTCATTATTTTGACTTTTTACACAAAACACTTTAAATTAAACATGAATAATTTTTCCAACCCCCTGCATTAGTACTAAAATTTCTCCTCCATTGGCAAAAATGAATGGATTTTGTTTTGATTCATTGTGGAGGTTAAAATACCCCAGAAGGAGGAGAAGGAGAGAAAATAGCTGCAGAAAGAGCAGAAATTTCATTTCAAATTAGATGTACACTGTTAAAAAATTTTGTCGGAATTTTCCGCGTCAAATTCCGGAAATTTTTATCGCGTTCCAATTCCATTTAAATTTCAGGAAATCTTGTCATTGAAAATTTAGAATTTCGTGGACAAATCAAACAGAACTGTAAATTTTCGTTCCTGAAAATGAATTGAAAACCAGAAAATTCTGGTAAATATATTCTTGAATTTTCAGGACAGTGACACTGAATGCGATTGAGGGGGAAAAAAACATGAAATTTCAGATTTCACTGAAAATTCAATGCAATTTAACACTGAATATTTCAATCTATTCTAAATAGATTGAAAATTAAAATAAATTGAGGAATTCTCGTCTTCGTACTCCTTAAACTCCGGAATTTTACTGAATTGTCAATGAAACCTGAAATTTCATGATTTTTGTTCCTCTAAATCGCATTCAGTGTCACAGTCCTGAAAATTGCTAGTCAACTGTCCATCAGATTTCATTTTTTTTCTAATAGTGTATGGACAAAGGAATTGTGAAAGTGCAACACAATTTCAAGAGAAGTGTTTTGTCTCCAGTAAAGTCGAATCTCAGCGACATTATCCCATGCACCGTCATTAAAAAATACCCACTGGTCGAGTGTACCTCGGATTGAAATTCTCCGTGTGCATCTGAAACCCCACCCCTGATGAACGGATACTATCACAATGACACCGACGATGGAATTAATTAAGAGCAGCCGGTGTGCGTTGTTAGATGAGCGACGCAGGGGACGAGGTAAACCGGGAGGGATGAGGGGATGAAATTGTATGTGCGCCTTCAGCAAAACGGCTAGTAATTTTGATATGAGAGTTAGTTGCTCAGGGTGTCCGGTGTCCCGACAGTGTCCAGTGGTGGTCAGGCGGGATAGTGCCCGACCAGATGTCGCCATGGGCGTGACGTCACTGGTTAACTACCCCCAGTGGCTTCTTCCTCCCCCTCTTCCCACCCCTGCCCTGAGCCGACGAGCTATATACGCAGATGATTCTGATTAATTACCGATAGTTACACAAGCTGACGCCAAAACGGGTAACCCTTTATCATGGGAGTATTAAATTTTTGATGAATTTTTTTTATGGACCTTCGACATTTTATTTGGGGCGGGGTCTGCGGGGGGTTTTGTGATTTTATTGACCCATTCAGGATGTTTATTTGCGAATGGAAAAATGGGGCTTAAATTAAAATACGAAATATTTGTTTAGTGGCTTAATTTTTTTAAACTTTATTTTAATTTATGAAATTGTGTGAAATTTCATTTTTTTGATAATTGGACAATACACTTGCGAAGGAAATTAAAATAGAAGAATTATTGTTGAGAAATGTTTTAATAATTTTTTCACTCACCAAATCAGTAGCGAAGTGGTCAAACGGTTTAAGTCAATTTAGTTTTTAGTTGAGTTTTCGAGAAATATTTCCGAATTTAAGGGAGACAGCAAAATTTTCATAATAACATTTTTTGTAGACCGAATCGAGTGCACCTAAAAAGGTTATGAGAAAAATTTTGCTATCTCCCTTAGATTTCAAGATATTTATTGACAACTGACCAATAGCCAGAATCGACTTAAACCCTTTGACCACTTCGCTACTGAAATATCTGTAATGTTCAATCAAAAATCTCTTGATAATTTTTGTTGAGTAGTAATTATATTTAAGTTTCCTGGAATTTCAGCGTTGAATATTCAATTCAGTTGTGAAATTCTCGTATTTTTTCCTGGTTTAAAAATTTACGATTCTCTTGAATTTCATGATTTTCTCCTCCAGAAATTTAATGTTGCTCTCTTGACAATTACATCAAAACTATCCACGAAATTCAACAGTGCATCAATCACCCGAAAACGAAAATAAATTCCCCGGAACATGAAAAAGACACTTGCGAAGAAAATTAAAATACAACAATAGTTGTCGATTGAAAAGCGTTTGAATAATTCTTTCACCAATCAAATATCTGAAATGTTCAATCGAAAATCCTTTTAAAATGTTTATCAAATACTAATTGTATTAAAATATTAAGTAATTTCTTCATTGAATACTCTGAATGAGTAGAGAATTTTCGTCTTTTTGCTGTTCTAATTTAGGAATTCCTTTGAATTTGATAATTTTTTCCTCCCGAAATCCAATTTAAAGTCACGCCCTCGACAATTACATCAAAATTACCCACGAAATTCCAATGATCGTTCAACAGTGCATCAATCACCCGAAAACGAAAATAAATTCCTCGAAATACGAAAAAGCCACTTGCGAAGGAAATTAAAATACCCCTCCTCAACCCGAGAGAACGAGATTTGTGCGTCGATCGTATTGCCAATATTTGGTAGTTCCGAAATATGAGTTTACATTTAATAATTGCGGTAAACAGTGGTGGACGTGGTCGCACCGAGTGGTCACGAGTGGCGGGGGCAAGTGGAATGAGTTTTGTTCACTCATGAATTTGTGTATCCATGCGCAAGGATAAGTGGAAGTGAGAGAGAGCGAGGAGAGGAGAGGGTTCAAAACGAGTTTCACGGATAGAATCCCTCCCGATAAATGCGATATTCACCGTGTGCTATGCAACTGCCCTCTCCGCATATCGCAATTTTATTTCACCCCTGATTTGCTCGATTCCCCTATCCCTTCGTTCCGAGCGATTCGCTGAAACGATAATCGATTGGAAAATATTCTCATGTTTTACCAATCCGCAGTGTCTCTTACTGAACAATTTGTACGGTGTAATAATAGAGGGAGTTGATAAAAATTGAGGGGCCAGGGGGTAATTGGCGGGGGCGGGTGGGGCG
>NW_021680349.1:1150035-1196593 GCF_001412515.2 Diachasma alloeum
ACTGTTCGTACTGTTTCATCATGGTCGGATGAAATTAGCTTTTGATTAATATCAATCAGTGATATTTGCATTGAATTTCCCGGGCTCTCCGTAACCAGACTCTAATAAGTTATAACCAATGCGGTATTTTCTGACCAATATGGCAACATTATATTAGGATTAATCCCCGGAAATTTGAATTGCATGAATTTCTGGTTGTGCTCGCTGAAATTAGATCATCTATTTCGGGATGAAATTAGGGTTAATCATTGTTCTTGTTTGTTTTTGTTTTGATGAATATAATTAATTGCATTTGACAATTTTAACTCATTCATAAAAATTGAAATTTCATGGACAGTTCACTGGTAATTATCGGAAGAGCGACAGTGAGTTCGATTTAGGCTGAAAAAATGATGAAATTTGAGATTTCAATGAAAATTCAATAAAATAATTTAATTGAAATTGAATTGAAATGATTTTGCCATTAAATTTTGAATTTAAGACTATAATGTGATATAAATTTGCAAAAAAATTTAACAGTATTCCCTTGAAAAAAAAATTTAATAAAATAATTGAGATCTATTTTGAACCTTTAAATTTTTAGAATAAATAAGTAAGCGATAGTTATATTTTAAGTGAAGATTGCATAAAAAAATTGCAATTTTTGCCTAAAATATTTTTAAAAATCCCTGAAAGACCATAACGGCTCAATTTCAGGGGTAAATTTCAAAAGGAATTCTAAATCCACAATTCATATTTTCAAGCAATTCATTACTCATTCGACACTGATTATTCAAAAATGCATTAGACACCCTGAAATATTGGATTAAATTGTGGGCACAAACTTTGTTTATGACGTGAGCTATTAATGTCGATATGATCGATATTAGCGAATATTTCCCGCGGGATATTTATCCCAGTCACCGATAACGCATACACACGCCCACCCACGTACTCCACCGTCCCCGGGTTATCACCCGGTGACATTTATTCAAATGTAATATCTCGTCTCACCGAAGCGATTACCTGAGAGGGCAAAATTCGTCCCATGAGGCTCTGTATATTTTTTAGTAAAAAAAATTCTGGCACACGCAAAAACCCATAAGAACACTATTATCTGTATATTCTCAAACATTTCTTGATGTCATTGGCCTCCACATTTGCTTGAATACCCTGCTAAAAAAATTTAATTTCATGGAGAGTTTAATAATAATTTTGATAAAAAGGAATTGCAAATTTTTGAGCAGCAGGAAGCAGCGATCGGTCGACAGTCATTACATTTGTAATATTTTGTAATATTATTAGAATTTGCACCTTTCTATTACTATGGTTTCGTTATCTCACCTGAAATTTGAAAATATTAAAATAATTCATAATTAAAATTGTCTATTAACTATTGAGTAAATAATTCTAAATTTCATACAAGGATTTTTCAATTAGACATATAATGGTCAAACTTCTGACACGATTGCTGGTTGATAGATTATTTCAGAATTCGAATATTCGATTGATGATTAATTTGGTAATTAAAATTGTTGGGTAATACTATCACTTAACATAAGCTAAATTCAACTTATTTAAATTTAACTTTAATTCAGAAATGGATGATTATTCTGATCCTTGGCAGGAAGAGAAGAATTCCGCAGATTGTGGGAATGTTCAATCAAAAAATGAATATTCAGTACCAATTATTCTGAATTTTCTTAGAATCAAGAATTCAATAAAGTTTCTAATATCTCGTCTCTCCGAAACCATTGTCACTATTGTCCCAAGTATTTCTCAAAGTCATTGCCCTCCAGATCTATACAAACCTGTCAATTTGAAATTCCAAGAAAAATCGATTTTTTTCTTCTTTTTTTTCATTTTGGTCTTCATCTTTTGTCAATTCACTTTACGACGTCGTATTAAAGGAAGGTTTAGTTATATTCTCTCGTTGAACAATTTCACACCATCGAAATGTACCACTCAAAAAGTTCACAGCCCACTCGACGCAAGCTGTTCCCCCCACGTGCCTTTCCAATTTCTTAAAGAGCCACGACAATTTATGTGAGGCGTGTTCATAAACTACAGTCCACGTTTCAACCCCTAACCCCCCCCCCCCCCCCCCCCCCCCCCCCCNCTCACACCTATTTTCACCGGTTAAACTATAGAGATTCTACTCTCTTTTTCCCTCAACGTATGTCCCTCGTTCGCGAGTTCTTAAAAGTTAGTCCCGAATCGTGTTTCTCGATACTTATTAGCTCTCCTCTCGTTCCCGAAGGTAAGGGCTGACTTGGCAGGGGGAGTGTGGGCGCGAACGAGTGTAAAACTTTTGCAATATCCACGTGTGCACATGAGGAGAAAAGAGGCCTCCTAACGTTTGTGTACCCTCTCATCCCTCGGAGGTTACTTAACCTCTTCCCATGTTTTTTTTTAGCTTTTCGGGGGGATTTTTGGGGGAAGAGGGATGTCTCGATGCCACCGTACGGGCGCGAGAGGCGGTTAAAAGTCGGGGAAATTGATTATGGTTCGGGTGGGGTGGGTGAGGAGATGGTGGTTTATGGAGACGCCACGACGTGGCGACACCGGTGTCTTAAGTTAAGTCTTGAGATTTTTTTTCGCGTTTTCTTTAAGTGTTTGCGGTTTTTTTAATCTAGTCGATGAATTTATTTGCATTTTTTGGCTCCATTTTTTATGCTAGATTGATTTTTTGGGGATTTGGCAATTGGGGATGTTGTGTCATGTATTTAATTGTTATTAATTTTCTGAATAATCGTTTTTTTAACTTCCCTATAGGGAAAGTTATTTTTCATTCGATTTACTGTTAAATTTTTACAGGAATGTAATTTAATGATATTTTGCGTGAAGAATATTTTATGTTTTGCTAAGAGACAAAATGATTCTTAGGAGAGCAAAAATTAAAAAAAAATACTGATTGGGGTTTTTCGAAATACAGGGGATGAATTGTGCAAATTCTTCGGCGCAATTTTTTTATATTAAATTGATTTATTGGGGATTTGGAAATTTGGGATCTTGTTTGATATATTTAATTGTTATTAATTTTGTAATTAATTTTTTTTCCATTTGATGATTGCAATTTCACAGTTTAATGATATTTTACGACGAGAAAATCTAACGTTTTGCTAAGAGACGTAAGAATTTTTGTGACAGCACAATTTCTTAAAAAAAAAATAGTGTTTGTATTTTTTGGAGTTTATTCGAATTTTAGCAATTGAGAAATCCACAAATCAAGTAATTATGTCACTAATTTTCATTGACATAATCTTAGAAATTTGTTCTCTGAATGTCAGTCATTAACTTCTTAAAAATTAGATAATAATTTATAAAAGTTAATGTTCAATTCCTAAAAATTACAAACATATCTCAAAAAATTAAAACTGTTTTTTTTCTCCGTCACTGCAGAATTACTTGAGTTTTCCAATCATTTTTTCTCCGTGTTGGCTCCAACATTCCTATGTAAAACAACTGCTAAATTAGTTCGTTATCGGACTCTCCACTCCCCCATTCCAAAATGAATGAATTTCCCTGAAAAATCTCGATATTCATAATTATTTAAATAACCTGACATCGTTTCCCCCTTTTCCCCCATTGAAGACTACTCGATCTTATTTAAAAGTGAAATACCCTATACCCTCGACAAAGTTAATTTTCTATTCAGAATGATTCGCCTTAATTAATCTCTATAGATTAACCCAATTAAGTATAAGGATGGACCGTTTATTACTGCCGCGGTACTTGAAGCTACGAGAGGATCTCGAGGAAAAAAAAGTACGAATGAAAATAAAGCCAACAAAAATGTGGAATGAAATTTCCTCAACTAACGACTCTCCGAATTAAAATATTCGTCTGCGCAGGAAGAAAGAGGAATGGGGGGATAAAACACTCACATGTAAATTTGAGAAATTTACCTAAGAGATTCAACATGTAACGCTGGTAATTAATTCCACTGCACCGAATATTTCGCTTTTTATAACTGCCGACTTTATGCTCTCAATTATCATTCGGAGATTGTAAATATGAAGACTTATGAGGACTAATATGAAAAATGTGGGAGGAGTAATTTCATTAGCTGAAGGAATAAATCAAAGTAGAGCAGAAGTAAAAAACTCTGGGGACAGGTTAATTCATCAGCTGAAAGAGAAAAAATATAAAAAGTATTTATAAAAATTTATTATAATTACTGTATTCATTTCAATAAAAATGCAGTCAACGAAAAAAATCCACAGATAACTTAATTCATGAGCTGAGGCAGAAAACAAAAGTCTAATTACGTAATTAGAATTAAAATCAAATAAACGAAAATCGACAGACTATGTAATTCATCAGTTGAAGGCGAAAACGTATGACTATTATGATTAAAATCATGAAAAAATGAGGGGATCACTTTATTAATTATAATGAAAATTGAATAAACAATGAAAATCAGTAATTAATTTTCTACATTAGCTGAAAGAGAAGAAAATTAAAATAAAGGTGAGCGAAAAAAAATGCAAAAATTTCACTCGTTTATTTATTCATCCAAATTACAGAAGAATAACTGAACAAAGGAGTTCCCCCCATCTTCAATTAAAATTCAACGTCCGTGGACTGTCCGCGTAATTGGCCGAGATCTCCTTAACCGGTAAAATTACCCAGAAGGGGTTGTCGAGCGACTGAAAATAGAGTAGAGCTACGGGGTTTTAGATTTTAAGGGGTTGAATCGAGGGGGTGGAGGGGTGGCACTGCAATCGGGCAAAAATCCCACCAATAAATAAATTTAAATACATGAATATCTAAAGTCCCTTCATCCCCTGATTGTCTGGGCATCAACAAGCGTTGACAAGAATTTTTCAACATGCCGACGCTTCTTTCACACATTAATCTATCTCACAGGCCTGTTATTTCGATCATCCCTCCCTCGTGGCCTGCTCAGCCCTTTTATTTCGGTTCTCAATCGCTTTTTCAATGAATTGATATTTCTCACAAAATTCCAGAGCTATAAATAATTGTAAAATCAATCAATTCGGTATATATTGCAGCCAAGGGATATTTTTCTTTTCATTAAATTTGGAAAAGACAATTAAATTTTGCTCTGATAATTAATCATTTAATGATTGCAATTCTCACCGTCCGATTAATTACAGAAGAATCAGATTAAAAAAATTGTTCGAATGTTGACATTTTTCTATAGATTCACAGACGAAGTTGATGACATGTAGAAAATTTCAAAGGTATAAACAAATTGAAAAGAATTAAATTCAGTATTGCATTTCAGCGAAAATTATTTGGTCGTTAAATTACCTAAAAACAACAATATTTTCATCATTTGATCATTGGAATTTCACTCGAACTCTGAGAGAAAAAGTTGGTTCCCCCCGAGAGAGCTTTTTTCGTGTTGAATCAATTTACTTGTGAACAAAAAATAAAATTTCCTCCAAAATATGATAATTTTTGTAATAGTAATTGATCTCGTGAGACATTTATATGTCATTCGGGTAAAATCTCTCAGATTTTAAAGTGATTTCAAGTGATTATATTTTTTCCTGGCAAAAGTTCCAATTCTTCTACGAATATTCTGATGATCCCGACAAGAATTTAATTTTTGAGAAAGATATTAAATTACCTTCTATCAAGTTGCTTAATTCCCCTCAAGTAAATCTGCGATTGATGAAAAACCAATGAACAAGAAAAAATTATCACAATGTTTTAAATTCAATCTCACATTATTCCATCCATTAAAAGCTCATCAAAACTAGATAAGTTGTTGCATTTAAACAATAACAAATCTGTTAAATCAACAAAAAAATATTCTCACTTTATTCCTCGCCTCTGCTAATGAATCACCTGATAATTCCAATCCCCTCGCTCGAACAAATCGCGAAAAATTTTAATAAAAAAAATTATGACAATTTTTAACTTGAATTCCGACACTTTTCATCCATTAATCTATCCCCTCTCCGTAGTTATTTCGATCATCTCCCTCGTGACATAACCTGTCGTCTCTCCTCCTCCTCTCTCCCACTATCCTTACCGTTCGTGACATAAAACCATGTAATTAGCCATGCAACCCTTGTTCGTATTGCCTCGGCTGTCAATGGTGTGCCGCGCGCACTTTAACGGTGAAAGCGAGACGAACCCAGCGAAGTTGAGGGACACGAGAGGTGGGTTATGGGGGAGGAATGACGGGGCATGAAGTACTTGCTAATTAATACCCCTAATTGCGTCGACCCCGTCCATACCATGCCACCCCCACCCCCGGTTCCTTCATTCGCTCATACACGTAGGCTCGGTTGGAAATCGTTCCGCAGCAGCTTCGGCTGTACCGCTCATCTTCCATAAAATTCCCCCACCCAGTCTCCCTACTTCACTCGCATAACTCCCCACGCATCAGCCACCCCCTGTCCCGTGTGCACGACGGGAAGAATAAAGTTGTACGATTCAAAAAAATGTGTAATCGAATTTTCATCCCCGGGGATGAGTTATCCCTTTACGGTTTCACGAGAATTATAACTTGTTTGGAGTTAACGAGGTGAATTTCTTTTTTGTAATGCTGTAATTCGATTTTAGTCATTACAGTCGGAGAAGTGGACTTTGAAGCGAATGATGGTTTTTATCAGAAATATTCGATATTTAGGTAAGAAATATTTTTGTTGAAATTAATAAAATTATAGCGATTTGAATGAAAAATTTTAATTGCGTGGAGTGGATAATTGGGTAATTGGGATTGACTGATTTTCACAGAACATTGAACACATAATGCGGATTTTGGCTAAAAGTTGATGCAGATATTAGTTATTAAAAATTAATGTTATTCGATTTTAGTAATTACAGTCGGAGAAGTGGACTTTGAAGCGAATGATGGTTTTTATCAGAAATATTTGATATTTAGGTAAGTAATATTTTTTTTGAAATTAATAAAATTATTGCGATTTGAATGAAAAATTTTAATTGCGTGGAGTGGATAATTGAGTAATTGGGATCGAGTGATATTTACAGAAATATCTAAACACATAACGTAGATTTCGGCTGAAAGTTCATGTGGATATTAGATATTAACAATTAATATAATTTGATTTTAGTAAATTCTGATATTTATTCATGTAAATATTTTTGTTGAAATGAATAAACTTAGCGATTTGATAGCGATTTGAATGAAAAATTTTAATTGCGTAGAGTGGATAATTGAGAAATTGAGATAGAGTGATTTTTACAGAAGATTCGAACATATAATGTGGCTTTCAATTGAACAGCGACCTCTGAGTGTTCCCTGGGGAATTGAATGCATTTAAATTTAGACCGCCAATTCCCCTAGTTTTTGAAAAATCCTCAAACAACTAAAAATTGACAATAAATTATTTCAGATAAAAATTAATGTGCATATTAGTTAAAAGTTAATGCGGCTATTACCTAACAGTTAATATGGATTTCAGTGAATTGCCGCTAAAAGTTGATGTTGGTATCAGCTAAAAACTACACGGAGAGAAATATTCAGTAAAAATTATGGAACTCTCACTTCACGATTACGGAATCGACTCAGAAAATTTAAGTGACGGTATCGTAATTTTTCACAAGAGATTCAGATAAAAATTACGGAACGCTCCGGAAAAATGCCGTGACAGTTCCATAAAATTTCCTACACCCACATTTCGCTCCGGAATTACGGAAAAGATATGGGAGGGTGGGGCAAAACGGCCCCCCTTCAATTGTCAATAACTTGTGAATGACATTGTGAAAATTCCCAGTTTCAACTTCATTTTGAAGATAATTTTTCATTCTTCAAAACGAGCTCTAACTCATCCCAATCGGATTATTGAATCGGAAAATATTGACGATTAAAGGGGGGCCGTTTTGCCCCATCCTCCCCTACGTAATTTTTAATAAATATTTCTCTCCGTGTAACGTGTATTTTAGCAAAGCTTTCCCAAGGGCTTAGAAACTCCGTAAATTTCCTCAAGAATTAGCTGCAACTGCAAATCCCCAAAAAAACAAAATTCTTAATAACCAAATTGACCTAAAAATTGTTGTAGACTTTAGCTAAACAGCAACGGACTTTTCCCATACTTAGTCACCCCGACAAAAAATTGTAAACTTAATCTTGAACGATTACAAACCTTCCATTCAGAAGCGAAAAATGAATATCCCATTAATAAATCAATCAGCAAATTAAAAACGACACAAAATAATAGTAGACTCAGCACCCTACGAAACCCCTGAACCCCTGAAAAAATAAACATTTCAAGGTAGAAAATACCCGCGTCTTTCCGATAAATTCCGTATCCCCTTGCACGACATCCCCCTCGATTTTACACTCTCAGCACCGGTGAAGGAATGCCCTAACTCACAACGGGGTTTTTATACCTATCCCAACAACATGTCGACAAGCTCCTAAACTTTCCACACGTCTGTATACATCCCCCCTCCTCTCTTCACTCTTAAGTCCTGTGAAACAATATCGCACCCTTTCCACACCCACTCGTTCCCACCCGAGGATTTACTTCTTCATATGAAGTAATAAATAGTAAATTATGTACTCAGCCTGCTCAAACACCCCAAAACACAGGAGCAAGTGCAAAGGAAACGGCGGATGCGAGTGAGCACAATTTGGTACGTGTGCAGAGGTAGATAGAGAGGAGAGGGGGGGAGGGGGGAGGGGGGCGATGGGCGAGAGGAGGCGAGGGGAGGGTTGGATGGGTTAACGTGTTGCGGGGCGGTTAACGAGTGCGGTAAACCGACCCGCCGGAAAACCGTGGTGTCGTCTCACTAATATATGTGCACGCACACATACGTGGGCATCGGGAGGATACCTCTCCCGTGTGCCTGAACAAGCCCTGTCTGAGCATATGTTGCCAGTAACTGCATCAAGTCACCAAGTAGTAATTTTCCATTTGCTATTCACGCAATGATAACTCCGAATGATAATTAATAACAAATTTAATTGGGTTATCAGAGTGGAATAATTGGTTATTGTTAGAGAAATTGAGTGGAAATTTAATTTTTCAGGGGGAGTGGGCGCTTGATTTGGTATTGGGGGATGTTTTTGGTCGATTAATTAATTGATTGATTTATCAGAGCGATGAGTAATTATAATTTTGCGGTGGAGGGACGATTGCGGCGATTACAACGATTTGGATGAGTCAAAGATCGTTTCAAGGGGGAAAAAATTGTTTGGGAATGGAAGAACAATCTGGGAGTTTCACTCAGCCATTCTCCATTCTCCGTTTTTACACGGAGAAAAATTGTCCCGGTGAGCGCGAATGATTGCGTAATATTGCGCATAATTTTATCTTTAACGGACAATTTTTTTACGGAATGCGTTCGGTTAAATTTCACTTCCATTCGTCCCCGTGACCTTCAGATGGGTGCAAGAAAAAAAATACCCTACTGGCGGAAATTTTACTGTACAGCAGGGATCCCCATCCATATTAAATTTCTGTAATATTACAAGAATTTGACCCTTACATTATTGAAGGCTGAAAATACGTTGATTCAATTTTTCAAATAATATAATATTAATAATCTGATTTTTTACGAATAATGATATGCTTAATATTTGTTAATATGAAAGTATAAATTTACTACTAAGTGAATCATTCAACTTTCTTGAAAGGGGATTTTCGATTACACAAGCAATCGTCAATCTTCCTACCTCAAATTATTGATTGATAAAATAGTTGACAATTTAAGTGGCTGTAGTGGCCACGCGGGGAGTGTGTTGCTCCGGCGGTCATCCAAGCTAAGCAGCGTTAAGTCTGCCCAGTACTTGGATGGGTGTCCGCTTAGGCACACCTAACCGCGTGGGACTACAGTCGCTAGGCACGAATGTAGAGAACCACTGTGCCCATTGAGTCAGTGTGACCAATGGACACAGTGAAATCCCTGCATTATCGGCCGGCTGCACGACTGAGGTTTTCCATGGTTTCCCTGGCAGTCCAATCCCGAATGGGGTGCAGTTGGGGATAAAGTAAGTCGGCCCATGGTAACGCAGATAGGGAAGGGAACAAAATGTAAAAACCCGAGAGGGTATACATATGGAACCAAAATAAAAAATAGTTGACAATTTGAATATTTGAATTGATGATGCTGAAGTACTGAAAAAAAATTTCAAGAGTGATGTTATCTAATTAAGGGCTACAAAAGTAACCGTAATAAAATATTACAAATTTGGCTATCCCTGCTGCACAGAAGGATAATTTGTGCATCCATAGATATTTTTTTTACCGAACAAATCATAAAATATCCTTCACAAACATTTTTTTTTTAATTGCATTTCATTACATTTCGCTCGCCGATTATCTTTCGTACAGTAAGATTTGCCACGATTCTTTAGATAATTTTTATCCGATTTTTTTGTACGTGCAAGTATTCATCGTTCTTAGAATTTTTTTATTCGCGTTCCGTGAAGCGTAAACATTCCGAGATTTAAGCCATTGAAAATAATTGACTTCTCTCGAGTAAATATGGTCTACATATTGAGAAACTTTTGAAAACTTTTTCATTGTCAAAGTATTTGAAAAAATACTTTGAGAGTGAACAAAAAATATCGCAATTCCACTCAACTATTCTCGAATTTTCGATGGAAAAAGATGATACGAAACTGTATTCTGCAATTCCATTAAAAAATAGAATCAAATGTACCATGAAAATCACTCAATCCTAATTACCGAAATAATCGAGATAATCTCTCTTCCAATCCCCAAAATGATCATAAAAACCCCACCCCAATGACTAATTAACCCCCCGGAATTCCCCCCCAAAAACTCGTGAAAATGCGAAAATTCAAATAAATTCACCCTCCATATTTGTACGAATTTTCAAACAATTAAGTAACGTGACGCGAGTGAGTACACACGATTAGTGCACCCCATTAATTATTACTCGGTAAATAAAACGAGAATACTCGATACATTGGCGATTAGATCGATCGATACCGATTGGGGTCCGGCATCGCTAAATAATGCGTCAAACGTGGAGGACAGAGTGAGACAGCCAGAGAGAATGGTGGAGTCTGTTTGAGGGTATATTTACAGACTCCGTACGTACCCGAATTTCGAACATCGTTTGCAACGTTAATGATCATTTTCCGTAATTAATTACGTGGTTGAAACTGGCGTTAATTAGTGAGTGATGGAAAGAAAATTAAACGAGGCTAAAATTTCTAATNCTGCACAGAAGGATAATTTGTGCATCCATAGATATTTTTTTTACCGAACAAATCATAAAATATCCTTCACAAACATTTTTTTTTTAATTGCATTTCATTACATTTCGCTCGCCGATTATCTTTCGTACAGTAAGATTTGCCACGATTCTTTAGATAATTTTTATCCGATTTTTTTGTACGTGCAAGTATTCATCGTTCTTAGAATTTTTTTATTCGCGTTCCGTGAAGCGTAAACATTCCGAGATTTAAGCCATTGAAAATAATTGACTTCTCTCGAGTAAATATGGTCTACATATTGAGAAACTTTTGAAAACTTTTTCATTGTCAAAGTATTTGAAAAAATACTTTGAGAGTGAACAAAAAATATCGCAATTCCACTCAACTATTCTCGAATTTTCGATGGAAAAAGATGATACGAAACTGTATTCTGCAATTCCATTAAAAAATAGAATCAAATGTACCATGAAAATCACTCAATCCTAATTACCGAAATAATCGAGATAATCTCTCTTCCAATCCCCAAAATGATCATAAAAACCCCACCCCAATGACTAATTAACCCCCCGGAATTCCCCCCCAAAAACTCGTGAAAATGCGAAAATTCAAATAAATTCACCCTCCATATTTGTACGAATTTTCAAACAATTAAGTAACGTGACGCGAGTGAGTACACACGATTAGTGCACCCCATTAATTATTACTCGGTAAATAAAACGAGAATACTCGATACATTGGCGATTAGATCGATCGATACCGATTGGGGTCCGGCATCGCTAAATAATGCGTCAAACGTGGAGGACAGAGTGAGACAGCCAGAGAGAATGGTGGAGTCTGTTTGAGGGTATATTTACAGACTCCGTACGTACCCGAATTTCGAACATCGTTTGCAACGTTAATGATCATTTTCCGTAATTAATTACGTGGTTGAAACTGGCGTTAATTAGTGAGTGATGGAAAGAAAATTAAACGAGGCTAAAATTTCTAATTTATTTTCTAAATCGTGATGACCTAAATCAAATCACATTATCAAATTCAATCTAATGAACATTCCTCTCCACAATTTCACTTCTAAATTAATTAATGAATTTCCTCGAAATAAAAATCGAATTGATAGACTTTGACCCCTAAATAATGACGACGTGAGTGAAATTCCATCTAGAATTGAATCAAATAACCGTTTAATTATTAATTAGTGCACAATCAGACATTCCCCAGTTATGCATATTCGATCAACGTCATAATCGATCCAAGCAGTCCATGGATTTGAGTTTAAACTCCACAGAATCGGATGGAAACACAAACTAACCCTCTAGTTGCGACCTATACTCATTGAATCTATTTCCCAACTGTATGGCATACTCCCTTATACGTAACACGCCCGCTACCTATATTATTAACGTGTAATTGAATGCCCGTGAGCTTGCACAGGGAATATTCTATTGTGCAAAGTCGCGTGCGCACCGCAAGTTAATTAAGACCCTCTAATGAACCCGGACCGACGGCGCGCAAACGACGCCGTGTACTCTCTTTCTCAAGAACACTAGCGTCTCAATCGATGAATTAAAAGAAGTTGGAACAGTGGAATTACTCTGTGTCGTGGGAATAATATTATTGACTGCTGGGAGACTGGTGTTTTAATTAACCTTCGGGTGAATTCGTCAAATACACGGTTGGAGAAATATTCCAATGTCATGGAAAGTTTAGTTTATTTAATTCGTTTTAGGGGAATAAGAAATAATCAAACTTGAACATTTACTGGAAATTCAATGGCATTTCAGATTTTTTAGCTGCAAAAAGACGAGCAGTTCACAATTTATTTGGGTTTTCAATGAAAATATGAATATCGAGTGCCGATGGATTGATAGAGTAATTTTTTTTATTTTCATGGGTTAGTTAAAAGGAAATTTACAGATTTCATCGATTTTCCGATGTTCAATTCTGGTAAAAATAAATTGAAAAATTTAATTTAATTTCATTTAATTTACTTTTTTTAAATGTTAATTAGGAAATTTTTGAATGAAAACATAAATATTTAGTACCAAAAATCCTCAATATTCAATTAATTATGAATGTAAGAATATATTTACTCGAAGTTTTCTAAATTTTATCAATTTTTATTGAATAATTGATGTTGACAGTTTTCATTGATTTTATTGTAAAATCGTTCATTCGGTTCTAATAGATAATTGATTTGCAATGAATGAATTCGTTTTTTCATATAATCAGAACATTTTCGTTGAAATGAATATGTGAGTTTATCAATTTCCCAGAAAAATATTGTTAAGCTGAATAAAAATATAAAAAAAAGAAAAGTTATTTGATTCAAATGTGTCATTTCTCTGGGTGCAGAGGCCGCATTCAAATTCAATTAACACTATAAAAGTTAATCCCCCCAGTTTAAACACTCGAAAATATCCCGATTCAGAGATTACGGAACAAAAATTATATGAAATCCACGGTACATACACTTTTTTTGTTCAGTTATATACTTCCGACTTTTGTTACCGAGAGAAAAAGGGCTTGAGCACGGGGTGAAGCAGCTGATATATAAAACCCGGGGTTTGGAGAATTTCTTATCTGATGAAAAGCGTGGTTAAACCCGAGTATAAATTTGCTATTCTACATTGGCGGAGGAGTCATGGTGACTGAGAAACCCTTCTTTTTATTCGGCGAGAATTAAAGTCACTTCTTCAGTACTCCATGAAAAAAAAATCTTCATTCATTTTCTGATATGAGTAATAGAGCAATGAATAATAAGAATGAATATAACTATGATTTTCTGCGCGGTTAGAAATTTTTTCCTAAAATGTCCTGCTTACTTTTAACATTTTTAACAAGTGATACACGAAGAGAAATTTTTTAGAAAAATTCTATTACGAGTACTGGAAAAAATCACAATCCACCGGCTGTGAAAAATTCTAGTGCTGTTAAGGTCAAATTTCTTGATATTTCTGGTAAAATTTCTGGGGATTTCTGTGAAATTTTTGCAGAAATACGCGGAAAAATTCACGTTTTCCTCAATAGAATTTCTCGTGTCAGCGCTGGAATTTTTTCCTGGCCGTCACTTTGCGCCTCTTTTCCGATGCTAGCACTAGAATTTTTCTAAAAAATTTCTCTCCGTGTAGTTCCATTATTCCCCATTTAAGCAATTATTTCTCAAATGACACTATTCTTATCTAATAAAGTCTTCATGTGGATCAAAAGAGAAAATTTGTTGATATAAAAAAACTATCAATTGGATTAAAATAACCAGTTTCTCTCGATATGGAAAATGAATTGAATTCAAACTCCCTAAACTTCATATTTTGCCTGATGAGATTTTATTACCTCCAATTTCCGGATATTCAGCATCCCTTCTGGTTGTCAAATCAAAATTGTTTCATCGGTAATTCAATCCCTCTAAAAATATCATCTCGGTTGTAAAAATCTCATACAAAGAATCGTCTAAAAATGGTAAGTGGACTAGAATTTTTATCGTCACATTTCTGGGCAGTTGAGTCTATAAACCATCGCACTTTTATGCTCACTTTTATCGTTCAATTCTACTCCTCTCATTCAATGCCAAGTATTCGGGTTCCCATTCGAAGATATAATCCCACTCCGTTCTCAATTTCTTCCACTGTTGTAAAAGAACGATAATTCACGATAAATTGTTCCCTTTTCGGTACATAAACATAGCCCGTGATTCGCATATTTTCTACGGATTAAGGTGGGCCTCACCGGCTGTTTACAACTTGAATACAGTTTTTACTTTGATTTGAGCAAGAATTAGGCATTTATTTCTGAAATCGTCATTTTCTGTTTCATTTCCATAAAATGTGGAAATTTCTCTTTCAATAGCCTCATATTGCCATTTAATATTCATGCTGTCGCACCATGTGCAGATGAAAATACAGATAATGAGGCTTGTAACTTCCAGAGAAATTATTCATTTTCATCCAATAAATAGATCTGTCTAAATCGCATTCATTCAAAATTCAACTTAATTTGCGTTTTTATTCACGTACAATGAATAATTCTTTAAAAATAAACAACCATTCTCTTGATCCAAACAAAGACTTCACTTGTTAGAAATGAAAGTCTTGTTTAGTCGGCGAGAAAAACGAATTAATTAACATGTAATAACGGGTTATTTAAATCAAATAAATTGCTTATTTGATTCTAATGAGGAATTCATTTGGAATTAATAGATTTTTAATTTCATATAATCAGAACAATGTCGAAAAAATCAACTTAAAATGAATAGAAAAATTTTAGTCGAATAACGAAAATTTTTATAGTATAGAATAACGATTTTTATCTTAAAAAAAAAATCAAATTTAGAATTTATTCCTCGCCCAATGTCCAGATATTTTCATCTGATATTTTTGTGGGAACATAATTAAGCTGGCTCACACGATGATATCAACATTTCTTCAAATTTGTACGCAAGTAAGAAACTACAAATTTCAAAACTCGGAGCTGTTTGCCTCTCTACGGCGTTCAGCCGAGAATGGAGAAAGGGGTTTGGAAAGGGGGATGACGGGTTGAAAGGGGGTGGAAACCCTCCACGCCAAAAGCTTACACTGTTAATTAACATACTGAGGGTGGCGTACTTGTACCCAGGATTGCTATCCAAGACGAGACTATACTGTTCTCCCTCCTTTAGAATAATAGGAGGGAAACTTTGTCATCCTCTGAAAAGCCATACTCAACCCCTTCATCGACAAATCGAACATTTTGAATTCTGAGGAAATTATAATTATGGGAAACAAAAGTGGAAAGTGAACGAGTGAGCAAAAAGTCGATGTGCTTAATGGCCTTGATTTTTGCCTGTTTGCATTTGAATAGTTTTTTAGACCCTGCAAAAATTGTAGTCTTTTTTTTGACAGTTTTATACAATAATTAAAAAATTGCATTATTGACTTTTGAATTGAATATTGACTTTTTTTCATAAATAATGTATAAAAAATCACTTTTCCGCTCTGAAAATATTTTTTTTTTAAACCGTGAGTCCTGTTTCCATATTTCCAATTCCACCAGAACAATCAAAAATTTTGCTGAAAATGTAAGAAAGGAGTAATTCTTTGCAAATTATTCTCACACAATTTACTTCACCAATGCGATGATTAAAAATGTCCGTTGTCTATCCATATTCATAAATGTGGCAAATTATTGTTGAGTGATGACAAAAGATTTCGCTATTCCCGGCGATATCTCAAGAAATGCCACGACATAAACGAAACAATAGCCCGAGAAGGGTGAACGAGAGTGTATTTTATTAGTCGTGAAACTCGTTGCCCTAGTCATGATGGTGCAAAACCACTGTGACTGTCGTGAGTCTCGAGACTGACTCATCTCACTTGAGCCATTCAACCCCACCCCCTCTTCTCAGCGGAAAATTATGTGGCATAGAAATTTGAAGGAGCAAAATCCGTTGGTGGGAAAGACTCCTTAGGTTACAGCCACTGCCAAGTGCCACTTATCCACCGTGATTCCTGAAAACGATAAAGTGATCTCTTATCCCACCAAGAAAGTTTGATGCATCTACCGAGATGGTATGCTTGAGTGGTTTCCAGATTTGTTTGTGTCGGTGGCGTTTTGGAGTTCACTTGACAGGGAATCAAGTGAAATTGTAATATAGGAGAGTTGGTTATGGTAGGTCGTAAAGAACTTCCTGGTTGGTGATTTCTGATGTCTATGTGCCTTTATTTCGAACAATAGAGGTTTACTTGAGTAAAAAATAATTTTTTGGATACACTGCACTCAGAGGTACGAAGCTTTTCTACGAAAGAACATTCTCATTTGCAATTCTCCTATTGATTTCAATAATATTGTTGTCGAGCATTAGTTGCACACTTCTCGTCACTCCTTATAATTCATTGAAAACATAAACACTAATTGCGTTTATCAATACGTTATCTATGAACTATTTTCTAGAAGAAAAAAACATTAATGTTACTTTAGTTGAAGTAGTAGACAACGTTGCGATTGATAACAGCCATATCCAATAGTTATTCTAGACGTCTTAATCGTATCCAAGCTCCACCTTTGATATACGGCAGGAAGCTCAAAGGATCCAATACCACGGGCTCTTGCAATTTTGGAGATTTCTCAATGACAAAGTTCCTCAAAACATTCACAATAACCAGCTTGACAACGAGAATCGCCATTCTCATCCCCGGACACATCCTGGGGCCTTCTCCAAACGGCAGATAAACGTAATTATGCCTCTGTTTGCATTCCTCGGACTCCTTGTCAAAGCGATCTGGTCGAAATTCGTAAGGTCTATCCCAGTGAGCAGGATCTTTATGCAGACCGTAGATCGAGAGGACAACCTTGTCACCTGGTTTCATCTTACTTCGAAGACCATCCGAACCCACAAGTTCCGTCTCCTCAGAGCACAATTTTCTCAACAATGCCGCGATAGGATGAAGCCTGATGGACTCGGACATCACCTGATCCAAATACGTCATTTCGCTGACAGCTTCGTACGGAATTTCACCTCCAAACTTACTGGCAACGGAATTGATCTCCTCCCTCAATTTATCTTGAACTTCTGGATACTGCGCCAGATCACAAGCGAGGAAGCTCATGGTCAAGCTGGATGTCTCATAGCTCTCTATGAAGAACGCGAACACCGTGGAGATCACAGAAGCCCGTGGTATATTCTTCTCAGCGCGATACTCAGTCAGATTCTGAAGGACATCTTCCCTTTTGGTCTTCCCACTTTCTCTCTCGTCTATCAAATTCTCCACAATGTTTGTGAATCGTTTGTTGACCCACTTGGGCACAAAACTCATTCTGAAGAAGCTGTTCAACGCTGGAAAGAATAATAACGCAATACCTTTGATGGTTTGCAGGGTCGAACGTGCGAAAACCGTCTCCATCATGTTCTTGAAAATCTTCGGAGAGTCGTCATTGAACATTCCTTCTTCAACACTCAGAACTGCATTGGCGGACACCTCAACAGTCACTCTTTTGAAGAGGGCTTTGCCTTCAAGGTCTATAGTCTTTTTGCTCTCCAACTGATTATTCAGATATTTGATGAATTTCGAACAACCATCGCGGAGAACTAACGAAAGTGCCTTCAATTTCTTGGATGTCATCGTGGAAAGGACAACACTGCGCGCGTCCTTCCACTTCTGGTCATTCAAGAAGAACGGATTTTGGTCCATCAAAGGGTCAAAGTCGGTCTGCATCGTTTGATGATGACGGAAGTTGTTGAATTGGGTTTGCAGAACAGTCTTCACCAGGTCTGCATCTCTTATCAATAGCACTGGCTTCCTCATCATGTATATACCGACCATGCTGCTTTTGGAATAATCTTGATGGATCTCCTCCAAAACATTCACCAAAGCTTTCCTCATGGTGAAGGTTGGTAACAGGTGTCCAAAGCCCGGAACAACTCCGGCGGGAACAGGAATTCCTCTCTCCTTCCAATAACCATAATTCACGGTTAAACAACGATAGAGTAACAGAATGAATACAACTATGAGAGCTATCGTTATACTATAGATTAGCTCCATGGCACTTGTTATTCCCCTCGAATTGCGTACAATGAATGCTCGCGAGCAACTGCGTTGTCTGCGTGAAGATTATTCTATTTAAAGATGACCGTGGGTTCGCCAGTTATGGCCGTGAAGTGATGTTGATTTATCATTTGACGAATAATCTCAAAGTGCGAAACTGGTTTTGCATGTTGGTTTTTACCACTAATACTGCCGATCGAAGGCTCTATATTTTTAATATTGCCCGAGAAATTTTTTTCTATGAAATTCGGTTGCATTTCAGTTGAAATTCTTGCAAATAATACTACTGTTTTTTTAATGTCATTTTTTCAATAATTATTACGTAGAAAGAAGATTTTGCTTGCTCTAGAAATTTGAATATAATAAATTTTATCATAAAATCCAAGAAAAAAATTGGATAATTCGTTCTCGTGATTTTTTTAAAAAATCCTAATAGAATGAATTCTATAGAGAAAAATCAAGATTTATAGTTTTTTTCTGTAAAAAAATATCTGTTGAAAAACGGCAGTCGCATAATTATAATCTTTCTCAGAGAAAGCATTGCATTTTTCCATTAATTTATTATCACACGTGATGTATTTCATTGCGGATTCCCCACATGTTATTCCTCACATTTTTTATTCCCCTTATTCATCAGCAGACAATTAGTCTATTCATAAGTAACCGTGAACCGGAATCATAACAACAATAAAATAATTTTTAATCATCACCAACTTGTTGATATCATTATGAAAACACATGTCTTTTAATGCTTGTGTATTTAAACTGCTACAAGTGACACATTTCTAGTAAACAAAATCAGTGAATGATTTAACGAATAAAAGAAGCAGAGGGTGGTTTAAAAAATGGAAAATTCAGAGAAAAATTAGATTTATTCATTGACAATAATTCCTAGATCAGTTGAAACAAACTAATTTAAACCTAACGAAGCCACTTTATACCCAATAAAATCAAGTGCGCGACCTCAAACGCACCCAGATGCCGCCGTTAATTGACACCAGGAAGTATCTGGGGTCGAGCCGAGCCGGTTCATTCATTCTCTCCGACCTTTCAATGACGTAATTCTTCAGAATAGCAGCCATCCCAGCTTTGACCTGGAGTAAGCCCATCCTCATGCCAGGACACATACGAGGTCCCTCACCAAAGGCCAAATACACAAACTTGTGCCTCTGCTCCTCGCAATCTTTATCGAATCTCTCCGGTAGGAATTCCTCCGGATTCTCCCAGTACTGCGGATCCATGTGAAGACTCGCCACAGGAATGTGGACCTCGTCCCCTGGTCTCAAGGTGCAGGTGAGGCCATCGGGCCCCTCCAGAGTCACCTGCTTCGAACAAAGTCTCGACATTCGTCCAACAGGTGTGAACAGCCTCAAAGACTCCTTCGCAACTTGTTCGATGTACGTCATGTCGTTTATTGCTTCATAGGAGCAGATGTTGCCGTGCTTCTTCAGGACCTCCTCAACTTCCTCCCTCATCTTCTCTTGGACCTTTGGATACTTCGCCGCAAAGTAAGCCATGAGGCCCAGCGTCGAGCTCGACGTCTCGTACTGTTCGACGATAAAACTGAAGGCATGAGCAGCTAACTCGTCACTGTCCAAGCCCTTCTCCCTCAGATAATCAGCAATATGCTGAAGAACATCGTTCCTCGCCGTTTTATCACTACCCCTCATCGATTTGATGTCCTCAACCATCCTCTTGAAGCCAACATTCACCCACTTCGGCGCAAAGCCAGTAGACAACAGCTTTCCCAATGCTGGCAGCAGTATGATCAAGTTTTGCGCGTACCCTATGCTATCCGTTATTTTGAACATGCTGTGCATCATGCTGCGAAGGGAGTGGGTCTCAACTTTATCAACAAACGTGTGTCCATCGATACTGAGAATGGAATTAGCCCCTACATCTAAGGTGTATTTCTCAAATAAGTCTTTTATCTCGAGTTCGACAGATCCGGTTTTCCCGCACTTTTCTCTCAGGTAATTCACCAATTTTTCACACGTAGCACTGATCGCGGGGATTCTGTCCTTCAATTTCTTTGATGAAAATGCACTGACGAATACTCCCCGGGCGTCCTTCCAACCCTGTCCATTTTGAAAGAACGGATCGTGGAAGAGGAGAGGATCGGTCTTCTTGTCGAGGGTTATGTTGTCGCTGAAGTAGGTGAATCCACTGCTGAGGACAAATTTCACCAGGTCTGGGTGTCTCACTACGAGAACGGGAGTCTGAGCTACGTAGATTCCCACCATGCTGTCGTGGGGATGAGCCTTGTAGAAGACGTCCGTCATCATTCCCATGTTTTTTCGTAGTAGGACTTGGTCCAGCACGTGACCCACTCCGATAACAGCTCCTTTGGCCTCCGGAATGCCTCGCGCTTTCCAGTAGCCATGGTTCCTGGTCAGGTATTTGTAGAGTAAGAGGATGAAGAAGAGTGTGAGAGCGATTGGGTAGAGACAACAAGACTCCATGTTGCTTGCGTGCCGGTCTGGTGCGTACTGCATTGGTTTTACAATCTACGTAACGACTGGGAGTGTAATCATCTTCTGTTGCGAGGTTGCGATACATGTACAATGGGTGTGCGTGTATTGTACAAGCGCTGTGCGATGAATATTTAAACATCAGCCATGAGTTGAGATAGTTTACTTGTGTTTCTCATGTTGGACGTAGAATATTCTGATGCGCGTGGAAGAATGATGTATTTGATTCTAATAACTATTCATTAGAAATCGCTGGTCATGGCAATTGGAATGTTTTGATTATGCGAAAGAGATGATTTGTTGAATCAAAATAAATCCTCAATTAGATTCGAATAAACTACTTGGTTGACCCAGGTGAAGAATCATGACTTTTCCAAATGACATTTGGCTGTATTAAAAGAAATATATTCATTTGATGTCGATAAAAACGCAAAAAAAATTATTCGAATAAAGTTTAGGAGATGAGCTATTTCTCTGGATGCATTGGAGGGGAAAAATATTTTGGGAGTGCTTGCAACTTTATTACATGTTGATTACAATATTAAGAATTTTTTTACTAAAATTTCTTGTACACTTCGGGGTAATTTTTCTAAAATTATAGTTACACTGAAATTTTGAAAAAAATTGTCATTAAAAATTCGAAAATTTAGAGAAGAATCAATGTGACAATCTAGCACTAGAATTTCTCTAAAAAATTTCTCTCCGTGTGTATAAATATTCTTAAATCATATACAAACTTTTTCGCACTTGAAAAACATTTCCACGTGTGATTAATTGACTCTCACACCTTTAAACATCACCTAAATTGAATCTTCCGCTGACGAATATTCCGCTAGTTTCAGGTTTATTATCACAGCCTCATCTCGTAGGCTTTTACAAGCATATATATATATACAACGAAGTTTTTTAGTCGCTCTCTAATATGAGCTTGTATGATTGAAAACTGAGGAACTGCTAATAATTAGGTGTTATCGATGAAAATAGTCTATTATCTCAATAATAAAATACGATGGTTATGATTATTAATTGGTCCCATATGAATTCATGGAATAACATCATGGGATACGTTTATAACACAAAAAACATCATTCGGAGATGTGATTTCTTGCCGCATTACCCCAGAATCCGATTAGCCCGCCCATATATATTATTACAACTTTTTTCCACAGGTCTAGTGCACACAAACAGGCTGTAAATTCAGGGGTTGTACTCATGTTTACAATACGGATTTTTTTCCGAGATCGTGCTTCATGGTTCAAGTAACGGGGATCCGCAGGTTTTAGGTAAAATTTATGAAGACCGAGGCTCACGCCCCAAATCTTAAATAACAAAATCACTGTAAAATGTCCGGAAACTTAGGGTTGAACGTAGTCAAATTAATGCTCTGATGTGGGACTACCAAAGTAGAAATCAGTAGCAAAGTGGTAAACCGGTTTAAGTCGACTTATCTCCCAGTTGAGTTTTTGAGGAATATTTCCGAATCTAACCGAGATAGCGAAATTTTCGTAATTATATTTGTTATAGCTCTCATTCAGCTCTACAAAAAAGGTTATAACAAAAATTTTGCCATCTCCCTTAGATTCCGAGATATTTATTAAAAAGTAGTCAATAGTCAAAATTGACTTATACCGTTTTACCAGTTCACTACTGAAATCATTTCACTGGAGATAAAATAGCAAAAGTACTTGGATATCTTTGATAAGAATTGAAGTAAACAAATTTATATTGAAGAAACACGTGATGGAACGAATCTATTCACATTTAAATAAATCTCAAGGTTCTTCACTTCCAATAAAAATATCATAGAAATGAATAGAAAAATGAGAAAAAAATTTATTCCATTCGAACGCGTCATTTTTCTTATTGTAAAAAGGGAAAAAGTCATACACTGAGAGAAAAACGACAAAGTTCTCAAACAAGTCTTACTTGTACCAAGAAAATGGTTTTTTTGACAATTATCAAAAAAGGATTTTTTTGTGCCAAACATGCAGAGAGTGCGCCGGAATGAAAAATTTTTGTCGCAAAAATAGATTTAGTAGTGAGAAGAAAACGAAAGGAGGGGGAGGCAGGCTAGAGGAGGGGTTTCAAATCGAAAATTACTTCGATAAAACCAAATGAAATAGAAAAAAAAATAGATTTAGTAGTTGAAAAAAAATTGCATTCTCTGTATACGCAAGAAATGTCATTTCTAGCATTACTCCTTCGTTATTTGATACTCCCATACGTATTTTGCTCCCGAAAAATCGTTTTATGCGAAACAAGGGATAGTAGTTTTTCGTGTCGGCTGTCTAATAATCACAGACAACAAATGAACCCTTAAATGAAGCAATCACAATGATATGATAGCAATCTTGTAACTTAGGGATAAGATATTTTTTGATAAATTTTCCTCTATATGAGATATTTTCATCCTGAAAAGGCACCGTCTGATGTGAATGATCCGCTTCTTGAGCCCAATATTTCGTTGCTGTCGAAGGCAGAACAATTATTCATGTTTAAAACTTTCAAGTTCGAACCAAACAAATTCTTTTTTGGCAATTTTCAACTAGCGATTTTGTTGACAGAAAAAAGACTTGTTTGACAACGTGTTCGTTTTTCTCTCAGTGTACATTTAAATAAATGTTCAGACCATTTTCCACCGAAATTACTAGGGATCCGAAGTCATTCACTCGACGCCTCATTTTTTCCCCGCAGATGGGCACGGTTATCTCATGTTTTAGCGATTGTATACAATCTCCAGGATCATTGCACCTCTGCGAGGCTCTTAGGTACAGTAAACGTGGCATGTGGGTGAGGGGCTGTTGGGAGGTGAGGAGAGTGGCAAAAGCGCCGGGAGGAATGTTCCGGACGCCACGACTCTGGCAGGCCTGCACAATCCCAAACTCCCCCATTTCTCCTCTCTCCTTCTTCCTCCATCCTTGCAGACAAGCAGCCTCACCGCTCGGTTTGTCTCATTGTTACCAACGACCCCGGTGAGAGATACAAGTGCCTCCTGCGCTTGGCGTTTATGACGCCGCCTCGAGTTAAGATATCTTTCTTGTCCCTTCACTACTTTCCACCCGAGCAGAGAGAAAAAATGTATAATGGGGAGGAGAAACTAATCCGATAATGTTCAGGACCTAATTTTTTTCAAGGAGCAAATTTCTTCTTGGTATTGTGATTATCTACGTGCAATAAAGTGAACAATTTTTGGAATTTCGGAATAGTGTAGTTTATCCAAACTCCACGTAAGTCGTTGTATTGAGTTTAGCGATAAAAAATAAATTAAAATTGCCGGAAAAAAAATTTTCGTCATTGATAATTTCTTACGTGAATTCCAACTTCGACGAGAGTAAAAAATTAATCTATGGAATTCTTTCCACAATTATTTCCTTAGACAATGGACACATCAATTATTTATCACGAAAGTTTGATACTGGTGATAATTTTTGTATTCAACATTAAGTTTATTTTTTTCTAATTCTTTTTAGATTTTTTCCACATTTTCATCTTCTGTCTAATCTCGAAAAATTCATAGCCTATTCTCATAAGACTGTATTATTTTTCCACCTCGGAATTAATTATTATTAATAATACTAGAACTTGAATTGAGCACGAACTAGAATGTTTTTATTCAAATGGACTTCTGTTTGGAATTTAGTTCCGATGTTCATCTGCAAAATTTAAGATAAGTTTATACTACTTGAAATTCTTAGTTGGCTCATTTGTCATCAGAGCGACTGCAGGACCGATTCAATCTACTTAATTTATTCTTCGTTGAATTGATTCATTCACTTCAAAAATTATATTTATTGCCGGCACGGAGGATAAGTTTTTTTGGAGCAACTGAATCTATTTTTACGACAGAAATTTTTCATCTCAGGACAGCCGTCAAATGGTCGGCACTAGATTTGATTTTTTGAGTAAATTTCAACTAGCGATTTCTTTGGTTCAAACAAGACCAATAAAATGTTTAGGAAATTATTTATGTCCTCTCAGTGGGATTGCAAAGAATTAAATATAGATTCACGTGAACATATTCGCCTACACTTTTCTCATTTGCATTGATTCTCACGGAATAATTGAGCTGAAATTTGCTGTCTGTCGAGTTTTCACAAAAATTTCCATGAAGTGTACGAAAAATTCCACTCGAAGCTTTTCTAACAACGTACTCACGAAGTTATTTGCTTCAATAGAAAATACTCTCTACAACTTTATGACTATTTTGAAAGCCCCAAAGAAAATCCTATTGCCAAATCCATTGAAGTACGGTTTAATCCTGAGTTATAGCGGATTACCGCGTCAATTCACCCCAGGATCAGGTGTGTACGTCCACGCTAGCTACGAATATAACCCGACGTAACGATGTAATGCACTATAAACATCAGAGAATATTTCCAAACACCAATTAAAATGCGCCCGAAATCCCCGCTCATCAATCTCCCTGCATTATCATCCCTTTTTTCCGACAGTAACAATAAAAAAAACAACAACAACGCCGATATTTCCCATCGATTGCTTATTAACTGTAAAAAAAAACACAAAAAAAATATGGACAAATTCATTTCGATTATTTTTCATTTATTGGATGCATATATTTTCTGTGTCGTCTACCGCGGCTGACCCCGGGGGGAGATAGGGATGGGGCTTTTGGAAACCGGAAACGAATTATTTTTTCAAACACGAAGGTTTGACATAGGAAATTACGAATTTTTGCTCCTGAGAAGTAATTATTCGGCATTTACTTGGTTCGGTAGGTCCCTAGGCAGCTGTTAGCAACGAAAGGAAGGTTTAAACTGGTACATTTAGAAATGACGACGATTTCTCAAACGTAAAATTATGAATTTTTAACCGAATTTTAGCAAAAACGTGATTCTCGCATAGGAATCATCGACTTTTTGATTTTGAGCAGTAACTATTTAGCATTTACATAGTTCTGTAGGTGTGCAAGAAGCTATTAGCAACGGGAAAAAGATTTAAAACAACTCATTTCGAAATAACGGAGATTTTTCAAGAGCAAAATCATCAATTTTTAATGGAATTTCAGAAGAAACTTGACTTTCACCTAAGAATCATCGAATTTTGGGTTTTGAGCCACAACTATTCGGTACTTATTTGATCCGGTAGGTCTCTAGAAAGCTACTAGCACCACGAAAAAGAATTAAAACGATCCATTTAGAAATGACGTGGAATTTTCAAAAGTAAAATCATCAATTTTTAATAAAATTTTAGAAAAAACCGGTTTTGAGCAGCAACTTATTAGCAACAGGAGAAATATTTAAACGGCCTCATACCGTGTCAAACGCAGTCATTAAACGCTCATTTCGAAAGAACGGGGATCTTTCGACGGCAAAATCATCAATTTTCACCCGAATTTTTGCAAAAACGTAATTCAAGCGTAGGAATCATCGACTCTTTTGTTCCGTGCACCAACCAACGCTCGCATTTTCGACCCATTGTTTATTAATTATTCAAAAAAAAAACTAAAATATGGACAAATTCATTTGGATTATTTTACATTTGTTGAATCCATATATTTCCAGGTTTATATCTCCTGGGTCGTCCCCCGTGGCTGACCCTGGCTGGGGAGGGGTGGGGGCTTCGGACACGAGAAAAAAAATCTAAAAATCCCCTGAAATATCGCGGAGATTAGTCGATCGAGGCTTTTCCGAGCTTCGGGCCTATCCTCCCAGCCCCCCTCTCGTTTTTTCTCGTAACAATAATTTGTCGTTATCAAATAACGGTACAATCCCGTACTTGCGCACGTACGAGGGTCTGATATTTGTATTGTGCATGGAATACCTCGGTCCTGAGATTCTAACGCGCGAAAAAGCCCGACGGGCCGATAAATGTTGGTGAAATAAAATTTTACTGTCGAATAATACCGTGGAGTTTGTTGCTATTGAATTCCAGCTCGTATCGCCCATGGTAATCCCACCGGTGGCACCCCCTCAGACCAGCGAAACAAATGGGAAACATTTTTTCATTCAGAAAACGAGTCTGAAAGGGTTTTAGAGGTGAAACAAATTACAGGTAAGGTACTTGCGTGGATTTTTATAACGGGGGATAATGCGGGGAGGAATATTGAATTTAATCTTTAGGTTATATCAATTAGGCTGGGGGGGGATCGAATGATCATGAGGTAAATGATTTTCCGGGGAATTAATTGGGGGAGGAGTCAATTGATTTCATGATTTTGGGGTAATCTATTGGAATGAAGGCGAGGGAAATTGGAGTGGTAAATTTTAAGAGATATTGACTTGACTGAGGTGCATTCGTTTGGCGTAAATAGATCAATTCTATTAAAATCAGTCCATTTTTGGGGTTGAATACATTTAAATTAGTGGATGGAAATGAATAGTTCAAAATTTCGTTCTTCTCTTTTCAACAATATCAATTGTTATAAATATTTCTCAAAATTGAAATAAATTTATCTTTTAAAAAGATGTCATGATATTTCCAAATTTCATTTTAAAAACCGCAGAATTTCTTGGATTTACCACATTCTCAATACCTAATCATTCATAAATATCAATAAATTATTATTACTATAGATAAATATTAATAAATTATGAATAAATATTTACGCATAAAATACACTGCTGAAAAAAATTGGCTCAATTTTTCACGAAAAAAATCTCGAATTCGATGTAAGTGGAAAAAGTCAACGGAATTTCAATTTTCTCTGAAAATTCAAGTAAAATCTCAAGTTGTTAGCGACAAATAGAGGAAAATTCCACCATTTATATGAATTTTCAACTGAAACTGATTATTCACTATCAAATACCCTTGAGTTTTCATGCAATATCCTCGAAATTCTTGGAATTCCCGGAATTTGAAAAGAAATTCCATGAAAATTTAAAGGGAATCTGCAATTTAAGGATTTCTCTGAATTTTCCAGATTTTTCGTTAATTTTTCCGGAATAATTAATCTGAAAATTACAGTTTTCACTGATTTTTCTATGAAATTATGAATTTTTAATGAAAAAATTCCTTGAAATTTCAGTGAAACATTTTTAGCATTTGTAAGATCCCTTAATGATTCACCAGATCATTAAATTCCTCGACTATTTTCCCGGTAGTATCAAATAAATAAACCCCATTAAATTCACCCCCAAAAACTCCATATCCACCAACAATATACACCTCTAGCATTAAAAGTTGCCACCCCTACCGATCCTCTCGGCTGCACAATTGAGAGTCGGGTTTTGAAATAAACGAACAGAGTACAGTAGTAGGTGGGTAACTCCCCCAAGTCTACCACAGAGAATAATGTTAATGAAATACAGATAGGATCTCTATACAAGAAAGCCAACTAGAAGAGCAAGCTGGAAATCTTTTGTCCTATTTCACTGGCAACCGCGTGAATTGCGCTTACGCCTATAACGCTGAGGCCCAGCCCCTCAATGTCTTTCAAGCTGAGGGATGATTTTCCGTGCGGAAGCGCAACTTGCGGTTACCCCTGTACTACCTCAAACCGTCGACATTAAACGTTCAATGAGTAGAGAGATGTTATTACTGTCCCTTCGTTTTCGTATTAATTCGTTGGGAAGATGTTCTACTGCGCTTGTGTGGACAATTGTTACTCTGTTGACCTTATGAACTGCTAAATAACGCGTAAAGCTCCTTGATAGGAGTTGGTTTCTGCATCAGAGGGTTCAGTTTTACTTTGTAATTGGGAAAATTTTGTGTTTACTTCGAGTTTGGAGTTCATTTGAAAATATTTTTAGGAGAGGAAGAATAATAAAATCTTAAATTTCACTAAACATTTAATTGAATACAAATTTTTGAGCAACAGGAAGACGAAAATTCCCAAACTTGAAATTCGAGGAATATATTCATCTGAATTTTTGTGATTTCCACCTATTTTTATGGAGTAATTGAATTAAAATTTATTGTGTCCATTAATTTTTTCATAAAATTGTGAATTTTCAACGACGAGATTTCTCGAACTTTTAGTGGAACTATAACTTGTTAAAAATTTCCAAGATGAATGCCAAAAATTGATAAAAGTGTACGGATGAACAATTTATTCAGCACAAATTAATTTCACTGAACATTGGATGAAATTACAAATTGTTGAGTTACAAGAAGACGAGAATTCCCAAACTTGCGTGAATTTTTAGATGAGTTTACAATTATTTTAGTTGTTTATAATTTTAGTTATTTTTGCCACTTTTTATGGAATAATTGAATTAAAATTTACTGTATGCATTAATTTTTCCTGAAAATAGTAAATTTTCAATGATTATATTTCTTAAAATTTTAATGAACTTGATAAAAATTCAACTGAACACAGAGAAGACCAAAACCTTAAATTGAATTTCTTTCTGAATTCAGATTAAAAATTCGGTGTCCATAAGAATTTGATTGCAATTTTCCCACTTAAACTGATATATTTATTTCGATAACAATGTTTCACTTTTATTCAATAGACAATCAATTAATTCCAAATAAATATTCTATCAAAATCAAATGAATGATTCATGTGATTGGAATGAAATTTATTTAATTGAAATAAACCACTCCTCTGATTGCATTTCCTCGCATTTATAAATACTCCAAACATAATGAGGAACTATAACGAACCAAAAGATATGCAAATTCCATCGAAAAAGGGTCTGATGATACGTAGTCTCGACGCTTGACTCTGTTCGCAATAATCATTAAAAACTAAAGTGCGTAAAAGGGGGTTAAAGTACTCTCGTCTTCCCCAAAAGTTGTCTACCCGACTCTCCGTGGCACGAAGCCCCATAAGAATACATATATACATACGACAAAGTTAGACATCTCCAATAAGGGAAATTTCAACTCCCCCTGATTTCGTAGTCGCGACGCAGTGCCGAGGGTTTATTTCATTTTCAGAAACAAAATAAGATACTTCTTATCTTCTCCCATCACCCACAATCGGAGAATGAAGTCATTTGAATAAAATCAGAGTGACTAATTAGAGGGTATATGCTCTGAATAAACATTGATGCAATTAAAATCCGGATGAAACAATTGGTGGAAAGATCACTCGTTGTTTCGCCTTTTATTTTTAAACCTCTTCATTTCTAGTATTCACTGGGTAACGAGTAATTCAATGAGAATCGATAATTGAAGGGAGTTTGAATTTAATTCTTATTCCGAAAGATTTTTCATTGGCTATACCAATTAGCTCACTCCATTGAGAGCTTAACCGAAACACCAGAAAGCTCCATTTAACGATCCACCCAGAGGTTGTTTATAAACTGAGAACAGGCAGTTGAAGAAGGAGAAATATAACTGCGTCGCTTTTAATTACTCCATTTCCTCGGCACTTTTTCTCGAGTTCCCTTCTTTTTTTGTTTTTTTTTTTCAAGGAAAAATAAAGCTCTTGCTTTTGTTTGTGGGAATTAATTTGGATGATTGCATTAGAATAAAGTGAGGAATTTTAATGCACTTAGCGTTGGGGGAAATAACGAGGAGGAATAAATTTTATCTGACAAATTCAAATTGTCTACAAATCTGGGGAAAAATGTATTGATGAAATCAAAGGGGGCTCGACTTTTTTTTTGTTAAACTATTTTGGTTGGATATTAAACTTTTCTTTCGAACTTTATTTGATCACTTGATTTTTTAGTTTTAATTCCATGATCCCGAAGATTTGTTTCATTCTTTTAGAAAAAAATTCAATTTCGTGGACTTAGTTTAGTTGTAATTTTGAAGACAGCGATATGAGTTCGATTTGGAGGAAAAAAAATTGTGAAATTTCAAATTTTACTGAAAATTAAATGGAATTATGAATTCTTGAGCACCAGAGAGATAAAAATTCTCCAAGTTATTTGAATTCTTAATAAAGACATAAAACCAGTAATTTAAAAAATTAATAGTTTCATGTTATTGGAAAATACAATCAAATAATTCCTTGAACTTTAAAAAAACAGACAAACAAAGCAAAAAAAACAAAAAATAGTCTATTAATTTTATAATCTAAGCAATATAAATAATCTTTTCCGTCATGAGTATTATTCTGAGCTAATCATTTTCTTAATTTCATTATTATACTTTATGTTTATTTAATTTGATCATGTAATTGACCGTGTGATGTTGGATCTGTATGAAATAACAATGAAAATGAAACTTTCTTGATTTCTCCAAATGTTCACGACATAATTCAACTAAAATTGACCTTCTCCATTGAATTTTCTCATAAAACTGAATTTTCAATGCCAAAATTCCTTAAACGTTCAATGGAACCGTCGTTCGACAAAAATTTCTCTAAAAGTCCCATAAATTAGAAAAAAAAATGTAAGAAATGTCCCAACAATTTTTACCACTGCATTCCCAACGAACGAAGAACAAAAATACGCACTGAAGATCGATATAGGCCTCGGGAGTTGGAATAAACGAGAGGAAAACCGATCAAAACGTAACACCGACACGACTGCCATGTCAGGTCCACGGAGTGAAGTTAAAAGGGTACCTGAAGGGTTATGACCGGCCATCCCGAGCTTATGGGAGCGATTGCCACTGATAGAATCAGCGCACTAACACTACCCAACTCGCAAATTCCCCACTTTCAACTCCACCCACCAGCGAACACTCATCCACCATTTCGTGTTCCGCTTTTCCTCATAATCACTTTTGGATTAATTAAATTTTACGCCGCGCTACCAACGCCGATAAACGTTAAATTTAATGGCACAACACGCGTACATCCAACGATCGTAACGGATATCCCGCGCGGCTGTATATGGTCATCGTCGAGGTTGAAAAATTCGGTTGTGAGACTGTAAAGATATTTGAGTGATAAAAGAATTCATAATTCCATTACTAGACGCGGAAAAAAATTGAGGAAAACCAGATTCCGGTTTACAGTGTAAACTTTACACTGTTGGAACTTTATAGGCAGTTGACTGGTCTATTAATTTTAATAAAGTTGTTTGACAAATCACCGGTCTATTAATTTTGGAAAAATAAGATTTCAGATTTCACTGCACTGAATAAAAAAATCAGCGGGAAATTGTCGAGAAGAGGCAGTAAAAAAATTACTAAATAGTTTGCAGTAAAAATTCACCAAAAGAACTGAAATTTCTCCGTTTTTCGAGTGGTTTGTCACCAACAGCTCACAATTTTTACTGTTCTTTTTTAAAAAATTATGTTAGAAAAGGGAAAATTTATGAGAATATTCAATAATGATTTATTGATTTATTTCAATGATGAAATTTCCAGGAATTCTACCGAAAATTTCAGCCAAAAATTTTCAATAGCGTACGTCTTTTTGAATTTACACTGTTAAAAAATAATTTATAAAATTTCAAGTGAAAAATCTACAAATTTTTAACAATCGCTCAATCACACGAAATTTTCATGTATTTTGTTGTTGAAAAATCAGTTGAATTCTGGAGTGTTCAATGGAGGTGCAATTTTCAGTCCACACGATGATGAAAATTATTTCATCAACAATTTCTCTGAATTTTCAATTCACTGAAAATTCAGTTGGATGTGCTGTTGAATTTCTGTAATGACATGGAAAATTCTAGATGTCATTGAAATATCAGTGCTAATCTAATACGGAAAACCCGACTATCAAGAATTTCCGACCTGAATGAGATTCCATGCACGATTTGATCTTAAATTGAATTCAAATTCACGCTATTGAGAATTCAATTGCAACTATTGCTTAATTTTTTAAAAATTTCCAACAGTGTATAGAACAATCCAAAATTCAAATGTACTTGACTTCTAAATGATTTCGCACGATTCTCCCTCGTCTTCCTCAAACAAAATTTTTCATCATCAACGAGTTAATGCCTTCAAAGAGATCGTTCGAGATGTTTCATGATCCCCCGTAAATGTTTCGAACACATGGCTAACCGAAACTGTCTGGAATACTCGTCTAAGAATGCATTTAAGTGCCAAACCCTTGCGAGGATCGTTAGCAGACCACCCTTCAACCCCAGAACATTTTCGTACCCCATACCATGTAGTCCCGAACCGCTGTACGACACTAGTCGGTCTCTAAACCTCTCATCCAAGTGTCTTCGTTCCACCATGAACCACATTTTGGGGGCACGGGATACGGTGATTCGAATGATCCTGGGGGTTTGTTCTCTCAGGGGTAGTTTGCCCAATGAATTTGTGACGTTATACCGTCAGTGATCGTAACGTTAATTTCTATGGCAATGGGATTACAGGAAAACTGGATTTTGCATCGCATCGGGATCGGAAATGAAAAAAAATTAAATTACAAATTTTTCTTTGTTTATTGCTTTAGGATTTTTTATTGATACAAATGCCTTGCATTAGTCTATAGAGCAGTTGACATTATCGTCATCATCATTATCATTATTTTGATCATTATTTTAGTTTAAAGTATCAAAGTCTTTAATTTGATATTAAAAAGGCTTAAAGAACGAAATAATGGATTCTTATGTGTTATTTTTTTCATTTTCTGGAGTTAATTCTGATTGTGTTCTTCTTCCCGCATCGGTTCGGTAAAATGATAAAAGATTGATTATGAATTTGATTTCAATTGTGGTTTGTAAATAAAATGGAATAAAGAAGATGAGAAGAACAAGAAGGAGAACACAGAAAATACGTTTTTGGTTTCCAATTAGTTTCTGAATGTCAGTACTTTGTGGTACTAAAATCCAGACACAAAACATGCTGAATTTCTCGGTAATTTCTCAGTAGTTTTTACTAAAATCCAGTATTCCGGATACTTAAATCAAGGCACTTTGGTTCTGAAATGCAGTATTCTGGTTTTGTAACCCTAGCTTGGCCACCTGACTTTTAACGTTTTTGTTCAAACCCACTAGGGTCAATAATTGGGAAATCATTTAAAAAACTCGAAATGTCAGACACTTTTCAACAATAAAATTGATTTGAGGCGAAATTCAATAGAATTGATGAGGCGAAAAACGAAAATGAGATGTGCGGCAATTTCCTCGCCTAGTGACCAATGTAGGGTTAAATTCAGAACCCTAAATTGCGTTTAAATTAACATTAATAATTTTCTTGCCGTATGGGGGCGACGCAGATTTAATGAAAATATCTTACATTCATTGATATTACCAAGTTGACGAATATAAACGACAAGAATACCATTTAGGAATCGTCAACGGAAAAATAATTTAAATTTTCGGACATTGTGATTTTAATTTAACAATAAGACCGATCTTTCTAGAGCGCTCCCTCGCTTCTCAATCCCTTGACGCAATATTTGAATGACCCCAACGGTTCTTGATTCCAACACCGTGGTTCTCAATTTAATTACCTCGTTGCTGAAAATCAGAAAGTTGTTTTCTCTGTGGACGTTAAAAATTTCGGAGTGTTGAGGAAGCGGGAATGAAGTGGGTACGGCCTCCGAAGGATCTTGGGGAGGGTGACGAAGAGCCGGAAAATATATAAAGAAGTTTAACCGGCTGTTAGAACCCGTAATACGCCGGTAATGCCCAGCACTTAGCGAGATATAAATAAACGTTAAATCCGTGCTTAGGAGGCTTAATCTGTATTTTTTCCGCAAGGATATACGGGAGATTCTCTACTCACTGAGAATACATTATCTGGACTTTATATTCGAGACCATAACCCCCGATTCACTGCACCCTCCTTGACAAAGCTTCTTCATTTGTATTCTTTCGAATGGCTTCGAAGGATTTCATTTTTTGATAATTTTCGGTGGTTGTACTCATGACGAATATGTGGAAAGAGCTCTCAGGGAGATATTCTTGATGACAGTGTACAGTGACAATGAAAATTATTGGACATTTTGGAGACTCAGGCGATTGTCTGCAAGAAACGACAATTTAAAACTCAATTTCTGAGGCGAGATTATTTCGATCTGAAAAGGACTGATTGAATTATTCTAGTTCTTCGGCTTTGGCTAGTTTTTGTCCAGTGAGCTTTCATTTGAGCCCCATTGGACCCTGAGTTTCCGGACATTTGAAATCTGAAAAAAATTAGAAAGTCTACTTTTGGAGAGAGATTGATAGAAATAATTAAAAAATTGCACCGCAAAATTATTTGTTCGGAATCGTAACTAATTTATTCAACTTTTAAGTAGAATTCAACGAAATTCATGAGTTTTCAGTGGGAGTGAGATGAAAATTTCCCAACTCCATTGAATTTACAACGGAACATGAATATTTGGAAATAAAATGACGTGAATTTTCAATTTTTCCCAGAATTGTTCTGATCTTTCTGACTTTTGACGGAATAATTTAACTAAAAAATTGAGTATTTTACTAATTTTCAGATCATTTGAGTAGACAGTCAATGGAATATTTGATTTTGCAATGATACAATGTCCTGAAATATCCATGAAAATTAAACACGATAAAAATTTCCAGGATTTGGCCTGAAAATTTTTAACAGTGTACACTGGGAAAAAATGAGTTTTTCCTGCTTGTTTTGGTGTGAGGCTACATCACCAGATCAATTCCTCGATCAAAATCAAACAAGAGCATCCCAAATGACCAATAATCAATTTCCCCATTCATAACCGCTGTCCAATAAAGCCATTGCCCTCCCTCCCCCCAAAGTATTTGGCTGTTGAACGCGGAAAGCGAAAAGTTTCGTCCAAGCGTGAGTTCCTGACGGTGGAAACGAGCCTCATGGGAGTCGGAAGAAAGGGCCTGCGGAAAGACAAACGTTTTTACAGCCCCTACTTCTCCACCCCAAAGACGAAAAAAAAAATCGACGCAAGAAGTACGTGCGAGTAATAGAGACAGCGAGGCATTGGTTTTAAGTATTTGATTACAGTCTTGTAGCCGGCAATTTCAGGACGATAACTACCGTCGCAAGGTGAAACTACCCAGCGCACATCGCCCAGGGGCACACGCGTCCCCGCCCCTACCGGGTTTTGGACCCCCGCGCGGGTCTTTTCAATGGCTCCGGTGCAGTTACCACCATCGGACTCACCTACAATACTTTGTTACTGCGTCGTTAATTTTAACGCTCTCTACGTGCTACTGATTTCTTTAACTTTGGTGCTTTATGGAGTTACGACCAAAGTGCTTGTTATAGACTTTTTCTCATTCTTCTTGTGTAGTCAGTAGTTTTTTTAATGTCTGGGTATCTTTGATTTAGAATGGCGAGGGGCCCGGGGGAGAGAATGAGTTGTGTGGAGAAATCGGGAGAGTTCAGGGGGATGGAATGTTTCAGGTGGAGAAAATGAAAAATATTCGGAATATTATTAATTGTTGAAGTATTAAAAATGCTCTGAGGAATATTATTCATTAGTAATATTTTTCAAGAGTAATGATAATTATTATAAAAATATTGTTCGTTATGAAAATCATGAAAATTGACTGGAAATTATTATTATTTATTGAAGGAATAAAAAATTATTTAAAATTATAATACATTTCTAAAGTAGAGGATAGTATTATTGGAATGTTATCAACTTTGGTGCTTTATAGAGTTACGACCAAAGTGCTTGTTATAGACTTTTTCTCATTCTTCTTGTGTAGTCAGTAGTTTTTTTAATGTCTGGGTATCTTTGATTTAGAATGGCGAGGGGCCCGGGGGAGAGAATGAGTTGTGTGGAGAAATCGGGAGAGTTCAGGGGGATGGAATGTTTCAGGTGGAGAAAATGAAAAATATTCGGAATATTATTAATTGTTGAAGTATTAAAAATGCTCTGAGGAATATTATTCATTAGTAATATTTTTCAAGAGTAATGATAATTATTATAAAAATATTGTTCGTTATGAAAATCATGAAAATTGACTGGAAATTATTATTATTTATTGAAGGAATAAAAAATTATTTAAAATTATAATACATTTCTAAAGTAGAGGATAGTATTATTGGAATGTTATCAACTTTGGTGCTTTATAGAGTTACGACCAAAGTGCTTGTTATAGACTTTTTCTCATTCTTCTTGTGTAGTCAGTAGTTTTTTTAATGTCTGGGTATCTTTGATTTAGAATGGCGAGGGGCCCGGGGGAGAGAATGAGTTGTGTGGAGAAATCGGGAGAGTTCAGGGGGATGGAATGTTTCAGGTGGAGAAAATGAAAAATATTCGGAATATTATTAATTGTTGAAGTATTAAAAAATGCTCTGAGGAATATTATTCATTAGTAATATTTTTCAAGAGTAATGATAATTATTATAAAAATATTGTTCGTTATGAAAATCATGAAAATTGACTGGAAATTATTATTATTTATTGAAGGAATAAAAAATTATTTAAAATTATAATACATTTCTAAAGTAGAGGATAGTATTATTGGAATGTTATCAACTTTGGTGCTTTATAGAGTTACGACCAAAGTGCTTGTTATAGACTTTTTCTCATTCTTCTTGTGTAGTCAGTAGTTTTTTTAATGTCTGGGTATCTTTGATTTAGAATGGCGAGGGGCCCGGGGGAGAGAATGAGTTGTGTGGAGAAATCGGGAGAGTTCAGGGGGATGGAATGTTTCAGGTGGAGAAAATGAAAAATATTCGGAATATTATTAATTGTTGAAGTATTAAAAAATGCTCTGAGGAATATTATTCATTAGTAATATTTTTCAAGAGTAATGATAATTATTATAAAAATATTGTTCGTTATGAAAATCATGAAAATTGACTGGAAATTATTATTATTTATTGAAGGAATAAAAAATTATTTAAAATTATAATACATTTCTAAAGTAGAGGATAGTATTATTGGAATGTTATCAACTTTGGTGCTTTATAGAGTTACGACCAAAGTGCTTGTTATAGACTTTTTCTCATTCTTCTTGTGTAGTCAGTAGTTTTTTTAATGTCTGGGTATCTTTGATTTAGAATGGCGAGGGGCCCGGGGGAGAGAATGAGTTGTGTGGAGAAATCGGGAGAGTTCAGGGGGATGGAATGTTTCAGGTGGAGAAAATGAAAAATATTCGGAATATTATTAATTGTTGAAGTATTAAAAAATGCTCTGAGGAATATTATTCATTAGTAATATTTTTCAAGAGTAATGATAATTATTATAAAAATATTGTTCGTTATGAAAATCATGAAAATTGACTGGAAATTATTATTATTTATTGAAGGAATAAAAAATTATTTAAAATTATAATACATTTCTAAAGTAGAGGATAGTATTATTGGAATGTTATCAACTTTGGTGCTTTATAGAGTTACGACTAAAGTGCTTGTTATAGACTTTTTCTCATTCTTCTTGTGTAGTCAGTAGTTTTTTTCTAATGTCTGGGTATCTTTGATTTAGAATGGCGAGGGTCCTGGGGGAGAGAATGAGTTGTGTGGAGAAATCGGGAGAGTTCAGGGGGATGGAATGTTTCAGGTGGAGAAAATGAAAAATATTCGGAATGTTATTAATTGTTGAAGTATTAAAAAATGCTCTGAGGAATATTATTTATTAGTAATATTTTTCAAGAGTAATGATAATTATTATAAAAATATTGTTCATTATCAAAAGCATGAAAATTGACAGAAAAATATCAATTATTAAAGTAATGAAAAATGATTTATAACCCATTCCTTATAACCCATTCCTAAAGCAATGAATAATGCTGTTGGATTCGATAATTAATGGAATGTTATAAATTAACAATCATATAATTATCTAAATTTATCCCTGCAGTCGACTACCCTTTCAGATTCAGAATATTATTCATTAGGAAAGTAATGATAATTATTCTGAAAATATTGTTCTTTATAAAAGTAATAAAAAATAATTTAAACTTCCAAGTCTTTCCTAAAGTAGTAAATAATATTATTAAATTCAATATTCAATCTAATGTTATAAATTAAAAATTATATAATTACCTAAATTTGCTTATTCTTACAATCTTGTACCTTTCCAGATCCTGAATATTATTCATAAGTTCCCAGAATGCCCCCCAATTATTGAAAAAATATTCTGTACAATAAATATTATAACAATAATTATTCCAAAAATATTGTTTAGTATAAAAATTACCAAAATTGACCGAAAAATATTATCGATTGTTAAAGTAATAAAAAATGATTTAAATTTATGATATGTTCTCAAAGTAGTGAATAATATTGTTGAATTTAATATTCAATGTGATGTCATCCAATACTAGCAATATAATTTTACAGTATTGTTTACTGTACTGTAAAATATATTACAGTATAAAGTTTACAGTACAGTTCGCCTCATTTCAAATACAAATAATCGGATTGTCCATATCAACTTACCGCTGAATCCCCAGGTAACGTGTCTGACCATTGCCTTAAAAATCTACTCGGCCCAATCCTCTCAGAGTCAAAATTACCCCGAGGCCTCGGAAATAATTCCGATCGATGCGGCGCAAGTGTTGCACTCGGAATACAAATGAAGTTATTTATCCAACAATTGACCCCGACATTTAAAAACCGATACGTCGTTCGATTATCGGTACATTTGACATTTGTTTGGCACACGTTGGAGCATCAGCCTCGATAATTCGGGAATAGCACACCCCCGGGGCCCATCAGATTGCCGTGTATATCAGTCTGGGATATGAAATAAAATGCAACCCGGGGATAATGTAACTGATCGGCTGCAATACGTCAGAGAGAATTGGGGGAGAGGATTCTAGCGTTTGGCAATGACGCGGTGAAATTACGTTATAACCGAGGCCGCGTGGCGCAGGAAAAACTCAGTGTTTTTGACAGGCCCTGTCGCTCTTCCGTCCGAGTGAACGCTCGAGCCCCGGGGGCTAATAACTCTCGAAGTCATGATGGCACGTCTGTGGAATCATTTTCAAATCATTTGTGAAGGGAATTCAATTATTCCGAATTCATCCCCATCCCCATACTCGACAGCATGTGATTTCCATTGTCGAAAAGTGTTTTCAATTTTGTTGCCATTTTGCTCATTGTGACATGGAAAACATCTTTAGAGTTTTTTTTCTAGAATCACTAGTTTTTTTAGTGACATTTTAGTAGTAATTTTCAGGGAAGTGACACTTATTTCGTTCTTGGGAAATAATGACATTTTAATTTTCAGGAAAAATTCAATAGAGTTCAAAATTTTTAGAATGCCTAAAACATTAATATACAGCCTCAAATTACGCAGAATTTACTTGAATTTCTCGGAATTCTGTTGATTTTCATGGTATATCTGAAGTGAAATTCGCTGCTTCCATAAGGTTTTCTCAGAAAAATCGTGAATTTTCTATGGTGAATTTCATTGAAATTTCAGAGGAATTGTCACCTGAAAAAATTTGGAGGAAGTGGATTTTTATTGCTATTTTCATCAATATCGCATAAAAAATGGACTAAAAACGCCTGGTGCATTCTCTAAGGAATTCTATAGAAAATTCTATTGCCTACTGCGTCAATATTTATTGAAAATTTATGCCGACATAGATTAATGGAAAAAAAAATCAATAGATGTTGATTTTTGCATAAGACTTCGTGTGCATGAATTACCCCTTTTTTCCTTCAGTTTTGTAATCAGAAACAAAAGCGACTTGAAAAATTAATGCCCAAGGAATTTGAGGATGTCCAAGTATCCTCCACAGCTTGGTACAGACCACACTATAGATTTAACTATTTTTAATCATTAAATGTGTCATTCAAATTACATTTTGCACAGAATTATTATTTTCTTAGACATGAATCGATTTCTGGTAAAATCCTGAATATGAATAAATTCCTTACGATTCCGCACAAATGATTTTACAGTGGAAAATTAATTGTTTATGAATTATGTATAGAACCGACTCTAATGGTTAGATGGGTGAGGTGTTGCTCCGGCGGATATCCAAGCTAAGCAGCGTTGAGCTGGGTTAGTACTTGGATGGGTGACCGCTTAGGAACACAAAAATTGCGGGCAGTAGGTATGGTGTAGTGGCCTAGTGTCTCCACCTAGTCAGTGTCACAGATGGATATATTAGGGCACTGCACAATCGGCCGGCTGTGCGACTGGGGTTTTACATGGTTTCCCGTGCAGTCCTAGCTCGAATGAGGCACAGCTAAGAGTAAGACGGCCATGACACCGCAGATAACAATGAGAGGAAAAGAAAGGAGGGGAGGCTGGCTAGAGGAGGGGTTTCAAATCGAGAATTACTTCGATAAAACCAATGAAATAGAAAAAATGAAAAAATAAAAAATTATGTATAGAAAATACTCGTGATTCCCGAAAATTGTAATTTTAAAATTATCTTTTAATTATAAATAGCCAAAGTTCTTGGATATCCTTAATTGGAAAACTCTGAAGAGAATAATTCACCTACAAAACTCCAAATCTGTCTAAAAAAATAATCAGAAATTTAATAAAATTTCTTAGAAAAAACACTTCATTTTCCCATTATTATATCCTTGTTCGACTTATTATTCATTGTGACAGCATCTGTGAATAATTCGCACACAAAATCATCAAAATTAAACAGTTTTAAAGGAAAAACCAATTTTTCAATACGAAATATTCAACGAAACTTCATTGATAATTTCAAGTACACAGCAAAACAATTGAACGCTCGAGTAAAGCCTCCATACCCTCGACTTAACGGCAAGTGAAGCGATGCCGTTTATGTATAGGGTGTACCGAAGGAAATAACCGTCATCTGTATTCGCGATAACATCGTAATTGAATGCGGTTGACGGGGATTTGCTGTACCCAGTACAGCCTCAATGCGAGAGAGATGAAGGGAATTCACCCTCTCAACCACCATTTCATTCTCCCCCCCCCCTCCTCCCGCTCGCTCTCGCTATCGCCGCTCATTGATCCTGTGTATCGTTCTCGCGAAAGAGTATTAATCATAATATCGGGACGTTGAGAAATCTACTTGACATTGTCCTTTATGGATGGAAGATAGAGTGTGATGTTCGGAAGAATTTATTTTCCTGAAAAATACGAGACATTCGCGGGGAAATATTATTCTGAAAAATTCATGAGATTAATTCGATTTATTTTTCTGGTTTCGTTGGGGTAGCGGCAAAATTTTAGTTCATTTTTCGTACGGAATTATCTTGGAAGTAGTTTATTTGGATCGAATATATTTCAGTGTTGTAGAGAAATGTTATGGGATGACTCTCAACAATTTTCCTATAGTAAATAAATATGAAGTTCGTTAATAAAAAAATGTACTCCTTTTTCTTTCATTTATTTTTCTTAATGATGAGTGATTTTTGGGGGAAATATCAGTCTTTTCACAACTTTTGTGTTTAGGAGAATTGATTTTCTTGAAAAATATGAAACATTCGCGGGCAAATATTACTCTGAAAAATTCATGAGATTAATTCGATTGATTTTTCTGGTTTCGCTGAGGTAGTGACAAAATTGCAGTTCATTTTTCGTGAGGAATTATCTTGGAAGTAGTTTATTTGGATCGAACATATTCCCAGTGACTGCTACGTAACATATTGCACCTTCCTCGGGGGCTGGTTGTGCCTCCATGAATGAATTTGCTTGGGAGTTGTACGGAGATGTTATGGGATACCTTTCAGCAGTTTTTCTGTAATGCATGCACACGAAATTATTTACTAAAAAAATTTACTTCAATTTATTTAATTTATCTTTCTTAATGATGAGTAATTTTAGTGAAAAAAACAATGACTTTTAACAACTGATGAAATTAAAAGAACAATCTTTGCGATAAGATTATTTGAGAAAAGTAATCAATGAATTGATGATAATTTATGTGATTAATGTATTCATCATTGAATAAATGCAGAATTACTTGGCTAATTCAGCAAGCGGAGGTAATTTCCGCCTCGGAGGACTCTCTTCAAAAGGTCCAGCAACTTTCAGATCAATAACATACCTTAACAATCATTAAAAATGTCTCGAATAAAATCAAAACGAGATAATATAAAAATCAATGCTCTAAACCCTTACGAATACAGCGAATAAGTATATTCATTCCTCAAATTCTTCATCTTGTGACACTTCTTAGCGCTCAAACGACAGAGGGCGTAAATCCAATGAATGACCTTCGATTTTGAGGCGGGACAGGGCATTATGGCAGCGCAGGGTCGAATGTGATACAGGAGAAACCAAAATTCCTAAAAAAAAATTTAAAAAAAAATTTCAGTAGCGAAGTGGTAAAACGGTACAAGTCAATTTTGACTATTGACCCGTTTTCAATGAATATCTCGGAATCTAAGGGAGAAAGCAAAATTTTTGTTATAACCTTTTTTGTAGAGCCGATTGGGAGCTACAACAAATGTAATTACGAAAATTTTCCTATCTCCATTAGATTCCGAAATATTCCTCAAAAACTCAACTAGGAGATAAGTCGACTTGAACCGTTTTACCACTTCGCTACTGATTTTCTCTTTCTGAATTCCAGATGAAGCACTCATTATTCAACAAATAAAAATAATCAATATTTTTAAAATAAAAATATACATTTTCCAACTGCTTATCCATGTCTGCGTTCTCCTCGCAATCTCCTTCGTTGGGATGAAAAGTGCATGAAATCTACTCAAAGAAAAATTTCTAAATGAAGGAAAATATGAGGATGTCCTAGTGCAATGCAATACTTCATCCATGTCCTCCGGAATAGCGGAGTAGAATTCCGACCACGTGGTGTCTCGCTCCCACTCGGCCTGTCCCGGGCTGATTATCGATAACTCTTCGATCTCTTGGAGCGGTCCCTCCGGGGGAACAGTCTCGAAGACCCCGCTCATCTGGTCATTGATCATATTGATCGCCAAGGCTGCCAAGTACCTGTTACGCTTGTCCATCAGCACCTCCACGTGGTACTCGACGCCGAATAATTTCTTCGTCCAGTTCGAGGCTAGAGCGCGCTCTCCCGCGTCCGTCAGGGCTGGCTCAAGGTTACCGATTATTCCTCTGATATCAAAACAATTTGAGCGATTGATTTTTCTTTGATCAGGTGGTTAATTTTATGCGAGGCGATGCTCCTGTTCAGTAGTTTCGAAAATACAATAGGGAAACGGTTGGGGCAGGATGGGTTTTTAAAAATTTAGAGTGAAATTCGGTTTATTGTAATAATTCAGTTAATTTCGTTACATTAAAGTCATTAAGGATATTCAAATCCTTTGGTTATTTGTTCTCCAGTGAAATGGGTTTCTACTTTTGTAGTTCAACATCAGAGCTTTCATTTGAGTCTGAATTTCAATCTCGATATTGAACATTTTAAAGTAGGAGTACATTAGAAACTAGGAGTATTTTATATTCAGAATTTCAACAGAAAACGATTTCATGCCTAAAAAGATAAAGTTCCCGGAGGTGTAAACAATTTCGATTATTTATTTATAAACAACGAGTATTTAAAAAAATTATAATTATGTGCAAAATGTAACTTTAATAACGCTGAATACTCATGATTTTTTTTTCAAATTTTACTCAGCCAATTTAATTAACAAATTAAAAAAACTGATCAAAATAATTTGAACAATTGACTTTTCTCTATCCAGATATCTTGCAAAAAACGAATTCATTTTCTAAAAAATAGAAAATAAAAATCTGCAGACGTTTTAATTTCTTCATTTGATGAAATCCATCCCCTTCCGAATATTTCCAAAACTTTTCAACCTTGTAGCACATTCGCAGTTCATGGAGCCTATTCACATAAACAATTTATGTTTAAAAAATACTTACCCATAATACTGGAATTCTATCTTAAGTGCACCAGCCTTGGACTTGTCCCTAGAATCACGTCTAACCTCCCTGAGCCCCGCGGCCGATAGCCGATCCGAACGTCCATCCTCCTCCATGCTCCCATAACCCAAATTCCCCCGAAAAAAAAACAAACAAAAACTCACGATGAAAAACCGACGATCACAAAGGGATGAAAAGTGTCCGTGGCCGGGAGGAAGCCACGACGCGACATTTCGTCGCGACCCGAAAAATTTCAGCGCTTCAACTTTCGCCTTAACATTTTCAAGCGATAAAATTTGAAATACGGGTTGTGAACTGCAGGACCCGAGAGAAAGAGGTAATACGGCATCTAGTGCGAAGGATGTCCGGGTCATAACGCGGGCCACGGACGAGTGCCTCCAGGAATTACTTTTCAGGGAGGACCCGGAAAAAATCGAAACAGAAAAGTCGGGATGAAAAATCTCCTCGAAAGATCTTTTCGATGTTTTTTTTTTCACTTGAAAAAAATGCCCTCAAATAATATAACTAATATTATAGGAACAAATAATGTGATTATACATTATTATTAATGTTTTGTATCCAATGATTTTTTTTATTCACGTCATTTCTTGGTAGAATAGCCAAAACCACAGGATGAATGACCCTCGATGTCTAACACAGACAATACTTTACGATAAAATAAATTCTACAGGTTTTTCAATATTAATCTTTCCGAATTGAAATAATTTTCCACATTAATTTCCAAATGGTACACATGAAATGCACCAAAAGGAGTTGTGAGGAGTTGTGACACATTAATAAAAATGCACTCTGTTGTTTTTCTTTGTACGTAATTCATAAATAAGAATTTGCCCTCAAAGCATCAGTTTGTAAAAACCACCACTATTTGGTCCAATTCCCATTATTTATTTATAAAAACGAAATGTTGAAAAAAGTCATTAATTGCAAAGTATAATTGCAATGACTCTGAATTATCCATGAACTTTCCCAAATTTTTCTCAACCAATTTAATTTGTATTCTGACATTCTCAAATTTGAAAATTTGTTTGTGGAAATAGTGATGGGTTCAACGGTAACAGGTTCGATCACACGGAAATCGCTATTCATTCATTACACGAAGAGAACATTTGGATAAAAATCCCTAGAAAATCGTGTTAAATTTTGCTGTATGAAAGGTAATCATGAAGTAAAATGTAATTCAATGAAAAAAAAATGGAGACGAATAGAAGTGAAATTTTACCGAACGCGTTCGGTAAAGAACCATTCTCCGTTACAGAAAAATTATACATAACATTGAGCAATCATTCACGTTCACGGAGTTAATTTTTGATGGAATGCAGGGTAAATTTTGCAAAAATTTTACGAAACTCGAGTTCGCTTCACAATTACTTGCCTTGTTCGGTAAATTTTCTCCAACTGTTTTTTCCGCATATTTGCGATTAATTTCAAAAACTTTCCATAAATAAACACCCACTTCAAAATGATAAATTTCCGTATTCTCGATCCCCGATTTCCCCACATGCAGAGATAAAAAAAGACAAAACCCGCGTAAAACGAAAAATCATGCGAAAAATTATACGATTTGTTTCTTATCAATGGATCTCAATCGATTCGACGTTAGCGTACGTTTTTTCGGTTCTTTTTGAGGGGAATAAGAATCCAGAAGGAAAACGAGAGAAGATTAATTGGAATTTTCCTGGATCGTTTCCATCCCTTGGCTCTCATTTCATTTATTTTTCCCTCCGTTTTTCCACTTTTTTTCACGAACATGATGCATAGCGAAAGAGCTTCACAGAACGCCGAGGCGAAGGGTAGTGAAGACGAAAATGGGGATGGTAGATGACAACAGCCTTATCGCGGGATCTTTAATTCCGAAAAGGCAGGGGAGAAGGGCTCACGGGGTGGCATGGACCACATCGTCATTTGTCCCGCTGCATTGGTTCGCCTGTTACTCGTTTTCCCATGTCAGGGGGGGAGGGTGGGAGGGAGGGGGGGG